>NW_025953789.1:39741-578438 GCF_022578515.1 Annulohypoxylon truncatum
ACGCCGCCCCCCCCCCCCCCCCCCCCCCCCCCCCCCCCCCCCCCCCCCCCCCCCCCCCCCCCCCCCCCCCCCCCCCCCCCCCCCCCCATAAGTTTGCTGTCGAAGAGGAAGGATATTGTATAATATTTCGAGAAATTCCAATGACTACTTGTTTCATGATAAGTTGTTAAACTGTAATCTGAAAATTCAGCTTTTCGCTTAGAAATATCATCAAGTCCTCCATACATCGTGGAAGCCTGTTAAGAATTATTCTCATCATACTATACGGAGTTATGGAAGTATCAAGGCATGTGCTTTACATTTCATATAATCTCTTTCTCGGAGGATACTTGAACCGTTAGGGACATCTGAAGGTAAAGTCTTTGGGATCGTGGTTAGAATGTAGCTTTACTCTCTGTTATCATTCAAACTGATGAACTTGAGTAACCGGTATTATGCTCGAAGATTAAGTGCTATGAGATGATTTGAGATATATAAGTATACTTATGTAAACCATATTGAAGCTACGGACATCAGATGTGCTTTCGAGACATCATTGAGTCTATCCCTATAAGTGTAAATATTCTCTATACTTATTCATGGCATGAGACTTGGCTAAGGGCGAGTCATACGGGAATCCAGTGATTATATTTATTACATAGCTTCGTTGCCTCAGGTGGTACATTAACGATGCTTGACAGTCTCGCTCTACCCGTTGTCCCGACAGGTGATATTCAGTTGAGTCCATTCCACGAATCTCGGAGGCAAGGACTTATTGCACGGGCTTAAGACATCTATAACGATGACATACTCGCACAGTCCAATTGGCTAAGTAGCCGTTGCCATGGTCTGTACAACAGATTGACAAATTCTCCGTTGAAATGCCGGTGACATTAAACGACGGCGAAACATAAGCTAGATTTTGATAGTAAAGGGTCTTCATAGGACGATAGTCTAAATATCTTTTCTTAAACACTGGAGACAGGAAGCTTGGAACGGATATTAATGCTCCGGGGGGAGAAAACTGGAATCTGAACTTTGTACGACGAGCGACGATCTTGAAGTAATGAAGATAGAGTTTATTAATAAAGTGCAACCATTGGGTGGAGAAGTGATGTCGTTGCTGATGCTGTTGCCGTCAGTTGAAGAAAGAATGGAATGGGCCAATAGGGGAGCAGTATATCTTCCGCTTCTGGCCAATCAGCTGCCTTTAGATTAGCTTAACCCACCTAAGATAGCTCCTTACAAGCTGGTGACGTCATAACTTTCAACATATGAATGAAGCAGGCAGTTGTTTCCTCAGCTCTCAACCAGTCAAAACCTTTCCATCTCCCATGACTACGAGATAATTACCTCAATTCGCCTTGAAACGTATCAATTGATCCGAAAAAACTGTTTGAAAACTGAGTACTGTGTCATCCCAGTCAAACCTTTCATACCTCCCTTCCAAGCTCCGTGTCCTTTCAACATTGTGCCACAAACGATTCCTACTTATTACGACCTTTCTCAAAGAACCAATACCTTTCTAAGAATACATCGGAAACTTATTTCACTCTCAAAATGGCCTCTCGAATGCTCCTACGATCAGTCGCCGGCGTTGCTACTGGCCGACAAGCCATCGCACAACGAACGTTCACCAGCACCACCGCGAACCTGTCCTACAAGGAGAGCAATCGTGAGTTATACGTCATCCTTCATCTTATCCATCAACAGGATAAGAAAACACACTCCAAAGAGGGTATTAGGAATACGCTAACAGAAGTTTGAGTCGGCGCAGATGGATCCGACGCGGCGGACCCGGAGAAGCACAAGCAAGATCTCCTAGCGAAGCAGAAGGCCGGCAAGGGCCACTGGAAGCCCGAGCTCGCCTCCGACAGCGAGGAGGCCGTCAAGGCGGACCGAGCTCGCGGCGACGGCAGCGAGGACATATCGGCCCTGCAGAACCGGACCAAGGGTGCCGCCGAGGAGACTAGCAAGTCCGGCACCAGCATGAGAGACGGGCTGTAAGGTCTAAGAGGTATGATCGACCAAAGAAGTCGGACATGAGCTGATAGGTCTAAGGTTTCAGAGTTGATCTGATGGATAGGAATGGTGCGGGCCCGACAAAGTGAAACAACATCAATAGGTATCTAAGATCGAGAAGGGTCGCAGTTAGCATTGCTTGGTCGTTAAGGTTATGGCTTTATTCGAGGCTGGCTCTACTACGGTTTCATTCATGTTGTACAAATAAGAAATGAGAAAATGGACGACGGGATTATTGGGCCAATATAAGCATATTGCTTTACAGTTAGGTGATGACCGTACGCTTGTGACTATCACACTCCTAAAAGTGACGTGGCTTGGTTGGTAAAAAGATCGAGGACCGTATATTATATAGGTCCGTAAGCTGATTTATAAATCAAGTACATAACCTAAAGAGAAGTTGATAATAAGTAAATCAAGTCCGTGGTGGCCCATCCACTGTTGTATATAAACATAGAAAAACAGCAGACGGCGAAAAAAAGTATAGGCAAAAGTCTTCCGATAAACGCCATGCCACACGCCCAGCCATGCCAAATGCAACGGGGATGCCGGAAGTTGATCGAGTCCAGCTAAATCAGCACATCTTTCCACCTCCTCCTTAAGTCATTTCCTTTCCTTTCCCTCCTTTTAATTACTAAGTAGTTTGGCTTCGTTTGGTTCATTGTACGAAGGTAAAATGTAGGTATGTAGTATGCAGTGCAGTGTGTGTGTGTATGTGTGGTATCTATCTATTTGAGGATCGCGATGAGCAGCACCAAGACAATGATGAGGATGATGATGGCGATCATCTGCTTGCTCTCGCCGGCGGAGCGGGCGATGCGGCCGACCTGGCGGCGGGCGCCGTCGAGGCGGCCCTGGTGGCGGTCGACGGCGACGTCGACGTCGTCGAGCATGGCGACGTGCTCGTCGAGCTCGTCGCCGATGCGCATGCTGAGCTCGCGCTGGCGCGCGATGCTGGCGCCCAGCACGTCGAGCTGCTCGTCCTGCTGGTCCAGGATGCGCTGGTGGTACGCGTGGATCTGCGTGTTCGTCATCCCCGTCGCCTCGTCCCGGTAGCCCGCGCTGTCGTCGGCCGCCGCCAGAGGGTTGTCCCGGTACCGGTTCGAGCCGAACAGCTGCGCTTCTAGGTCCGGGTCGGCGGCGCCGGGGCTCGTCGGGTTATCGCTGAACCGTACGGTTTTGGAGGTCGCGCGCGCGCCTTTGGGACGGAGGTTCGATGTTGATGATGATGATGTCGCGGGGGCTGAGGGGGCGCCGGTGGGTGAGCCCGGGGTGATGGTGGTGGTCGCGTGCTCGAAGTCGGGGGATAGGGCCGGGTCGTTCGGATGCGTTAGGGTTGATGCGCTGGAGGGTGAGGAGAAGCCGTGGAATTGGGATGTTAGGTCGTTGTACTGCTTCTGCAAGCCGGGTAGGGCGTCAGTGATTGTGAGCGAGCCCCTGCCGAAATGTTAGTTAAAGGCGGCTCTTCTTCCCATCAACGATGGCTTTTGGATATAGATAGATCATGTATCATGATCCCGATCCTAATTATTACATACTCTTCATCGCCTGCTTCTTCTAGTCTCTTCTGCTCCGTCTCCAACGCCGCCAGCCCATCTCGGAATTGATCTAATGACCTAGATATGTGGCCGTCTTTCGAATCGCCATCGATGTTGAGGCTCTGCGCCCGTTGCCGTTCGAGCAGCGACAATTTGATGTGGTCGGCTAAGAGGTATAGCTGGTTCGGATTCGACATGGCGCCTAGTCCTTCGGCTATCGCCTGTGATTCTAAGATAGGAAAAATAACGAACGAGCTAACAGGAAGAGACCGAGCGATGGAAGTGTTGGATAGCAGTCGTCTTTCACGATCTTGTTTGGGTAAGTGATGTTGATGTCGCAGTTAGAAGTTCTAGGGTACAGATGTAATGTACCTAATAATAGGTACGGGGTACATGTACAATACACGTACAGTAATCTGAACCAGCGCAGGCAGCTGCTATTCAACCAATAATTGCAGGGCGCAGCACTGCGCAGTTCAAGTGCGATCGAGGCTTAAAGGGATGTTGTACCAGTGTACTGCATACATCGAACCTTAACATTTTATTTCGGTACGTACCGATTCATCTGTGCTGCCCCTGTGGTGGGTTTCGTCTTTCTCCACATCAAATATCCGTCCATCCCGTCATCTTTCAACATCCTGCTCTTGAAGCTATTAACATCCACCGACGATAATCCACAATATGATATGCAGCTTTATATGACCTCGAATCTGTTCAGTGATCGGCACCGACGTAAACGAGCAAACCAGTAGGGGTGATAGCCGTTTGAGCGAAGGCAGCGAATCAGAACAAGCGCTTTAGAGCTGTTGGTTCGGTCCGCTGCCCAGTCTGCCGTGCCGAGCTTATTCCCCCCCTCTTACCGCGTACTCAATCCCCTTGCTGTGAGGTATTTGAGCCTTTCACAACTAAAATAACGCTGAACTCGGCTGACCTTGGACTCCAATGCCAATGGGATGAGCTCTTCAACTACCGAAGCCGTATTGCTTATTTTGCTTTACCTCCGCAGCTGATCCGCGACTGAGGAAACTCCGAGTTGTTGATATTCGTTGGCTCCAACATGGTCCAAAACGCCAAAATGCCAAAATGGCCCTAAGACGGGCAGGACAGATACCTCTCCATACCGGAGCCAGGGTCTTTGATGAGCAAAGCCCGGGTATAACCAAGTCATTTGTTGGATAGTTATGGTACATCCTCTCCTTAGCATGTTACTATAATCCTTCGTACTGGAGTACTAGAGCCTACCGCACATTTTCTGTTTCTCTAGGCGCGGAGCCCGTCTCCTGAACAAGATAACGTTGTTCCGACCTGCCCACCGCGCTACTCCTGTTGGAGACAAAACGGCACGACATAGGCATTTCACGGCAAGTAAATTGTGTGGGGTTAACTACTACTAGTTGCTCGTACACTATCAATCCAGCAATCCAGGGGTCTTTTTATGACACAATGAAATAGTAGCCCGCCCCTCACTGAGACGAGCTCGGTTGTGGTGTTGATTTCCTTAAATCTAGCTTGGAAGTATTTCAGTTTTGTAATTTTGGACTTCTAGTGAGCCTTATCTTGTTCTCCTGTCTTCTGTACCATCATCAAGTCTGAGATCCAAGGTTAGCGCAATTTAGCTCTCGTTGTTTACCATATATTGCTTCTGATCTAGCTATTCTCCAAATACCGAACTGTTGTAGTCGAACCCCACGTTGCACGACATGTCTCTCCCCAATGGTGTGTACCGAACCGATCAGGTCGGCTCTTTTTTGCGACCAAAACCAGTCCTCGAGGCACGCGAGCAGGCCGCCGAAGGCAAGCTAAGCTCCGAGCAGTTACGGGAGATCGAGGACAAGTACATCGCCGACGTTGTCAAGAAGCAACTTGATGCTGGACTACGGTCCATTACAGACGGGGAATTTAGGCGACAATGGTTCCACGTTGATTTCCTCCGGCATTTAGCTGGAGTAGAGCTTCGTGGTGCTTTACAGTCGACCAATGTCAGCGTTGGGGGTACTATGCCTCCGCGATTAGTCGTTGTAGACAAGCTTGGCCACCCGAAATCTATCCAAGTGGACGACTTCAAGTTTCTTGAGTCTCAGATCGCGGCTGCGGGTGCTAAGGCTACACCAAAAGTCTGCATCCCTTCGCCGACAATGGTTCACTTCCGCAATACTCGCGATACAATTGATGAGAAGGCCTATCCGACGCTGGATCCGTTCTTCGAAGACCTCGCTCGTGTGTATCAAGAGGAGATCGACGACTTATACAAGGCCGGAGCACGTTTTGTCCAACTCGACGACACTAACTTAGCTTACCTCTGCGATCCCAAGATGCGCTCTGAGGCCGAGAAACGACACGGCGACGCCAATGTTCTTGCGCGCCAATACGCCGCGCTGATCAATGCCGCCATCTCAAAGCGCCCAGCTGATATGACTATCGGCATCCATCTCTGCCGAGGTAACCACCGATCGCAGTGGTTTGCACAAGGGGGATACGAGCCTGTAGCTGAAGTACTATTCAAAGACCTCAATGTGGACGCCTACTTCCTCGAGTACGACGACGCACGATCAGGCGACTTCTCTCCGCTCCGTCATCTACCCGGAAACAAGGTGGTCATCCTTGGTGTTATGACTAGCAAGAAGCCTGATCTGGAGGATAAGGCGGAGATCATCAAGCGGCTGAACGAGGCCGCCTCCTTCTGCCCTAAGGGGCTGAAGCAGCTCTGCCTCAGTCACCAGTGTGGCTTCAGCTCGACATCCGAGGGCAACGACCTGACCGAGGACGAGCAGTGGGCCAAGGTCAAGCTTCAGACGGAGATCGCGAAGGAGGTCTGGGGCGATGATTTATCTATCTAGATTTTTCATTTATACAACCAATTTATGGGGGTACGCATGGATGAGGAGTTGTGATATCCACTAGAGCGGGAGCGGGTCACAGAGATTTCTGCCCGGTGCGGTTGATGTCCGGTTTTTTTTTTGGGCGTGTTTACCTTGTAGGTATATGGGTATACGGCGATGAAGTTAAAGTTGGCTCTTTTAACAGCGGCAACGTAGCATAATTCAACATTGGATGAGAAGAAGCGGACATGGGCGGCGTTGAGATTGGTACATAGGTGTGTGCGTGTGCGACTTATATGGATGGAATTCCGAAGTGTATGAGGTGCCACGAAGGTAAGAGGTAGGAAAAGTCAGATAATTCAACCCCATGCTGAACGAGGATAAGACGAAGTATGATGAGAAGATGAAATAGAAAATAAATCTACCCATACTTGCTCTTGGTTGATGTGATGTATGATATGTGTCTACAGTAGTAGTTTTTATCTTATGATATGTCATATGGATATTCAATTTCATCGGAATTTAGTATGTGCCTGGTATTCCACCAGGTTGAGCTAGTGTTTAAACCTATTCATTCTACGGGCATATCACGAATAAAGCGCAAAATCTGAAGCAGTATCTCAGGAAGAAGGAGCAGTTCAAATTGACCTGCAGTTCCTATCCGTAGCGAAGCGGGCTAAGCCGTGAGAAACCCTTTACTATTCGTACATACGTTGGTCCGTTTCACCCCATGGCCCCCTCCCGGTACGCCGAGTACTTTCTTTTTCCTGTGCCAAAGTGCCAGCCTATCCGAGGATCATTCATTACCACCGTCAACCAACCACCTCGAACCATTAGCCACCACCACATCCACCGCCCCCTTTTATACACCTCCCGATGATCTGTCCGATAAGTGCCTATGAGTTGCGGTCCGGCGAGGGTACGGTAAGTGAAGAATAAAAAAACCGATAACCAGGAGGAATTGCGAAAGTCATAAAGAGATCGATCCGGATGAGGTAGGGCCATTAGTTATTTGCGTGAATTTTGTCCGTTCCTTGACGCCTAGGGGCTCCGAAAACGCCAGAAATCCTGCTGTCGGTCTCTGGACGAAGATGCTTCCAAGAAACTGAAAAGCGGAAAAAGACGGCGCCATCTCTAGTCCAGAACACCAAGTGGACCTTTATCATCATGAATGAGACAGCCGCCGGAGAAGAAGGGAAAATAATGAGAAGATATGGAGCATGTGTTAGAAGTCATCATTGGAGACGATTTGCTGAACACATGACTCTCGAAGTTCGCATCAATTCGTAGATATCAGTCATACGATCGTAAAGTATCGTCTAGTCAGAGGAGGAACGTTCATGACCAGAGAACGAGTAAAGAAATGCCCGAGTCCTCTAAGGCTGAGGCTGTTCGCCCTGAGGCTGAGCTCCTTGTTGCTGTTGGGCAAGGCTCTGATACCAAAGGGCTAGGTATCGCTGATATCCACCATCTATATTCAGAGTTAGCCCAATTGCTCAACGCTGCAAAATGGGAACCGATTCATGAAAACTATATGGACTTACAAGGTGCATAGGGATCAGCAGCACCATTAGCGGCGCTGGCTGCGGGTTCAGCTGGCTGAGTGCTCTGTTGAGGGTAGCTAGGGCTGTCCCAGTCACGACGGTGCTGGTTTCGACCTCCACGACCTTGGCTGGCTCCATTGTTCTTCTGTCGCTGTAAGCGTATTAGTAACTTATCTAGGCTGATATCTAGAACAGTAGGACTCACAACTGCGTCAACTTTGTCCTCGATAGCTCTCTTAGCACGGTTGATGGCGTCACGAGATCCCACTAGACCTATCTCACGCTGTACTTCATTGGGTCCTGATGAGGCAGTCACATTGATCTTGCAGCCGGTAGTATTCTGCATCTCTCGGATCGTCTCGCCACCCTTGCCTATGATCATTCCAACAGCCTCAGATGGTACGAAGATGGAATCGTTCACCTTATCAGGACCGCCTTGACCATTGTCGCGGGGATGGTCAGGCCTCTGTTGGCGAGGCTTGTTGGCGCTGGCATTGTTGTCGTTACTGTGATTGTCACTATCGACAATCTCCATAATCATGGTCTTAGCCAAGGCTGTCGCTTTGGTTGGTCCTATCAAGTTTACTGGGCGCAGACCGTTGTTACTCTGATCTTCTCCTACAATGTTGATATGGCAACCGCTGCGCTCTTGTAGGTCTCTAATGGTCTCTCCACCACGGCCAATGATCAAACCGACAGTACGGTCAGGAACAACAATCTGCTCGTAGTCCTCCCCATCTCGCAATGCATTGGGGTTGGGGGTACGAACCTCACGACGAGCATGAGGCTGTCTGTCCAGACCAGCGCGAGCAATGGCGCCCATGCCGCTGTCATCGATTGTCTTGTTGATGGCGGCTTTAGCCTCAGCACGTCTAGGTCGAGGACCAGTGATCTTGCACTGGCGATACGCTTCTTGTTCACCAGTAGATGACAGGAACTGTACTCTGCATGAGGTCTCGGATTCAATACGTCTCAGATTCTCACCCTGTCGACCGATGACCAGACCAACTAGAGTGGATTCAACATCAATGATCTCACTATTATCGGGCGATTCTGAACGATCACGATCGCGACCATAGTCACGGACATGTGCTCCACGTTCATTGCGTCTCTCATCCCGATAGGGATTGACGTTGTCACGTACATCACGACGCGGCGGGGAGCGCGAACGAGATCTAAAGTGTCTGGGAGGAGCAGTACGGGCATCTGGCCGGTCGAGATCTCCTAGATTCATTGTACCCGAGGTGACGGGTCTGATGGCATTCAAGTCCACGGGATAACCAGGATATGTCGGGGTTTGGCTAGATACTGATGGTGGCATTGCCCCGTAGGCACCGGGCGCCGGGCCTTGTTGGTAGCCGGGGATGGCATAGGGCGAAGGTGCGGGTGCTTGACCTTGAGATGGGGTAGTAGAGGCTCCTGACTGGGCTGTTAGGATACATTAGCATTGACATTAGCACTCGATATAGGAAGAAATGATGCCGTCGTATCATCGTGTCATCGTGTCGTCGGATGTACGGACATAGGAAGCGGGAGGTGGAAAGTAAGACATACCCGCAAGAGCGGCGAGAATCGCCTGGATATTAGGTTGCGCCTCTGCCATTGCGCTGACAATGGTAGAAATAAAGGTAGAATAATGCCTCGATGAGATCACTTCTGGGCGATGAAAGTACTGCTGATAATGAACAAGGCCTAGCCCTATTGCCCTATTACCCTATTGCTTCAAAGCTCAAAGCTCAAGGCACAGCACGAGAGGATACGGGTGGTCGGCGCATGCAAAATGAGATTTTGCAACACTTTGATGACACGCAACGTTCAGTGTTAAGCGATCAAATGTATACGTCAAACGTCAATCGTCAATCAATGCAGGTGCAGGCAGATTCAATCAATCAATGCTCAATGCGCGACGTAAAAGTTGGCTTGACTAGGTCAATTAAATTGTTGTCGTGAAGAGAGAGAAATTGATCACCAATTTTGCCGCGTCAATGTGTGTCCCTTTTTACTTTGTCAAATCGTGAAGTCCTTGATGTTGAAAGAAGAAAGGAAAAAGGAAGGGAAGGGAAAATAAAAAGAGTTGGCAAACCGAAGGTTGAGCGGGAAATCAAAAGTTTAAGTCACACTGCGATGATATCGACAAGATACCTAAGGGACCTAACCTAATGCAAACTCTTCTGCTCTCGCCTCTAGCCTATTTCGGCCCACATGAGACAGTTATTTGTTCTCGGTTAATGTTTCACACTGTACGCTCGAGCCACTTTTCAATCACCAGCTGCACGACGGCTGCACGCCAGCTGCCCGATTAACTTCACACCGTACAGTTTGCGATTGCCAAATGGAATGTGCCCATGCAACATTTTAGGACACACTTAAGTTTGCAATGTACCTAGGTACCTATTATTCTTACCTAAACTGTCCATCCATTTCAGTAGAGGTTTTTGCTTACCTACTTCCAGAAGCTTCAAGTTGTTTTTGAGGTCTTAGTCATTCGTGAACTGTTCTCATCATCATCTAGGGGCATCCGCAAGTCATGACAGAAGCATTGGGCTATCATCCTGCTCAACCTGTTCCGAAGCTTCGGTCTTCGAGAGCCCCGATGTCTTGGGTACTGTCTCCCTCCGAGTCGTCATCAAGAATTTGGCTTAAGATATCAGAATCCGATCAATACGAGCTCTAAAACATACCTATATAACTGCTCAGTCCTATCATCGGTCGCTTCGTAGGATCATGGATATGCATGAGATTACCTCATATGCTGTAGCAGCAATATGCTTCTCGGCGCCTGAAGAGAGTGGTTGCCACAACAGTCGGCTGGAGGTCCGTACGACCTAGGCCACTCCTGTTTTCACCGCGGCAGGATGTTGCCAGTACCTATATACTGGAAGATGCCATCACTTCGGACTTAGGGCGTAAGTAATCCGGTACTACAGTGATAGATTTCCTCTAGCATCTCTTTCTTCTACCATCAGTTAATGGTCACCCAATCAACTCTATAACTGATGGGCTCCATTGATCATCTATTTCATCCTCATAAACCCAGTCACGTCGCCGACCAACATTTTCACTTCACCTCTGCAACTATAAACTACAATTTATAATGGCGGCAAAGGCAATGACTGACAAACTTGATTTAGGATATTTCACTCCCCTGATGAGGCACCTAGATGGCCTAAGCAGAAATGACTAGAAGCCCATGTATGTAGCCGCCCATCATGTGGGTTGCTCGGTCGATGTACCTACCTACCTCCTTATTCTATCGTGTTTGTATAAACGAGGAAGCATGATGAATCATCTTTGCTAAATAGCCCCTCTGCCCACAGTGTGGCGTGGAAGGGCGATCCGTAGGTCACCCACCCATGGATAAGGCTACTCGCATCTAAAGGTTACACATTGGTCCAATGTATACCAAATAATGTTCTTGGGGAGGGAGGTGTTTGCTGGGAACACCTAACTGAATGTAATCGAAGACTCCTGTTCTCAGTTGAAGGCAAGTGCCATGGCCTGTATACAGAACTTTGGTCTAGGTAGGTATGCTGCGTTGTGGCCTCTCTTCATCCCAAGCCGGCACAATTAAACAAGAAAGAAAGGCCGTTACGAAATCCAATATTATGCTTGATGTACGGAGGGACGAGGGACGCCTTCAAAATATTTGGTCATAGGGAGATCCAATATCAGCTGGCAATAGATTACGTCACTTTTTGCCAGCTGAATAACCGATTGGCAAACGCATTGGCCAGCTGGCTGGCAAGTGGCCTACTTTATCCCCAGCTGACAGTGGATCCCCCTATGACAAACGATTTTGAAGGGTCCTCCTACCCAGGCTGCTAGGTAGCTTCTATATGGGATCCAAATATCTATCTGAACTTCTTCCGAATTTTCTATTTATAACTTGCACGTATGGAGATTACAACCCAGGTAATCTTTTCATAACTACCTAGGTATGATGGACACCCAAAACATTCAACAGGCCGAGGCGGCCCGCAAGCGAGGTAACGAGCTGTACAAAAGTCATCAATTTGGCCAAGGTAGGCATATGCCATGATAGATCCCCAATGTGCGAATACCTACTTACAAAACCAATACAGCAATAGAAGCATACAAGCAGGCCGCAGCATTTGCCCCTCTTGATCCCTATCCACTGTCGAATATATCCATTGCCAGCTTTGAAGCTGGTAAATACGCACACTGCATTCACTTCTCCACCAAGGCCTTAGGACTTCTCAATGCCGATGATCCAAAATTCGATGTTTCCAGACAAAGGCTCTTGGTTAGGCAAGCTAAAGCTTATCTACATCTATCCCTATTGCGCGAGGCTGAAAAGCTTCTAGATCAACTTGGTTCCAGCGCAGAAACTGAGGATCTCCGTAAATCACTTCGGGCAACGAAAGAGCTTACTATGCCTTCTACTCGACCTGCCTTATTACGCGAGGCGGTCTTGCAGTTACCGCGCTTGAGGCCACGCATGTGAGTTATACCTACCTACAACTGTGCTATGGTTTTAAAATTGATATCCCAAAGTCAGGATGAACCAGAATATTATGGCCCTGGACACGATGATGCAACATCTCTGTATACAGCCGATCTTGAGAAGTCGACGGATCAGGATCCCGTCTTGTCCGTCATGCTCTGCGGCGTCGGCGACGCCCGTCACCTCTTTCAGACTCTTATACGATACTCTTCAAGAAACAAGGGAGTCCAGAAGCTACATGTAACGATGCTAGACCATAAGCCAGCCGTCATAGCCAGGGACTTGATATTCTTTAGCCTGTTACAGGAAGCGACTACCAACCAAGAGTCAAAAGATACAGCACTACTAAGTCTAGGTTATCTGTATTGCGCCCCAATAATACCACCTTTCGCACGAGAGAAGTTACAGAACACTATCAGCAAGCTGTTAGACAAGCTCGAGAAGGAACAGCAACCATTCAATCTCGTGTATCTCCCTATGCCGCAGAGAGGCATTGTGCGGTCTCTCAAGAGTTGGCAGACAGGCGCCGCAACAAAATACGCCACTTCCGAAATGCGACGCGTTGCATCCCGAAAAACTATTGAAAAGTTGCTCAATATGGATTGCCAAGCAGACTACGAAGATTTCGAGAATTTCTCTGTGGTATTTCCTCCAGAAGCAATCTTAGTGGGATTCGAACCGGAGCTATCCGCTCTTGTTGCAGCCTATCGGAATCACAAGAAAGGTGCTCGAGTGCGTGTTGGCGAATATCTAGATAAGCATTGGAAAGTAAACGTCACACTCATCGATGTGGACTGGGAAGCTGTAAAGAGACCAGGAGAACAACCACATGTGGGTCTCGATCCTTTCCAAATTGTCGGCGACCTGACAAAGCAGTTCTCGAAATTGACAACGTCCAACCGGTCGTCAAGCTGCATCTTGCAACATGCGGCCGACTTTTTCGAGAGAGTTGGTATGAGTGTACTGCAATTGCAAGGAAGACTAACAGTGGAAGTGATCCTTGGTGACATGGCCGACGTGCTAGAGCGGATTCGTTACGGCGTTCTGAACCGCCCAGCAAAGGGGACGCGAACCACTACGGAGTGGCCCGACAAGTATCATGTAATCCATATGAGCAATGTACCGTACGTGAACCAGTTTTCGATGTGACGTTCCTCGCTAACTTCATCTTTAGAGATTACGTCGGCGGGTCCCTGACGAGCTTCCTCTACGCGACCCCCTTACTAAAACAAGGGTCTGGGACAGGATTACTGTCATGTGCATTGCTGAACGCGAGTTACTGGGAAGGCCTCAAAAACTTCAACGCAGAATACTTATTAATGCATGATCCCATTATGATCCGAAAGCACTTCTCTGTTGAGCTAGCTGAGGTGGAAAATGGTGGAACGAATCTAGACAGGTTTAGCATGCTGTTTTATCATCGTTGGGAAAGATGCAACAGCGACACTACCCCCTTAGAACGGCTGATGTCGAAGACAGACCTTTCAAGGTGGTTACATGCTCACTTCCTCAAGATATGCCTGCCATTCCGTCGTCCTACGACTACCCTGGTCTACGCGCCTCTAAACATGACGATGTTTATGAGACTACTAACCCTCATGGGCGAACTAGGCTATCCTGGTCATTGGCTATCGGATATTATCAAGTCACTCGGCAGCGGGGAGATCAAAACGGCAGCTAGAGCCCCTAGGAAATTTCTACTCAATCCTACTATAGTAGATGGGGTCCATCCGCTTCGCACTATGTGTGTTAAGCCCTGGAATGCGGAATTTACCACACTTGTCACTCAGTGGCGCGATCTCTTTCGTTTTACTACCGTGATGTCGGGTGGGATACTCCCTCCGCCGGAGATTATTATGGAGTACTCAATAAAGGTCCCTCTTGTTGGCGCCGACGGCCTCCAACAACCTCACTTCATGCTGGTTTTCTGGAATCAACGAAAATATGGCGAGCTAATGGGTGACATATACCAACTCCTTCTCGACGATGAGAACGGAGACACGACAAGCTCGGCGCGGAATATTAGATCTGACGGGATCCACATCTTAAGCACTTTCAAATGTGTCTCGAAAGAGATGATGGCCACCTTCTGGTTGAGAAGCGACGTGGTCAATTTGATGTTGAAGGAAGACTGGTCTGTTTACATATGGCGGACTTCTACTTGGAACAGATATACTCCAGGTCAACCTTTGAGGGAGTATCTCTCCAAGAAGAGGACCTGGAAGGAATGCGTAACCTCGGCATGATATATCAGTCAGCTTCGGTCAGGTTGAAGTCGATACCACCGCATCCGCATCGAAACCACTATGTGAACAATCGGGTTTCAAAAATTTCGGGTTAGTAGTAATATGAACATGCCACGGGGGACACTTGACAAACACCCACATATTTAACCGATTTAACGTGAATTCTCGTCTCATGCTCGTAGGAGACCTATTCGGTAGAGGCCCTGGTGAATCTTCAGGTGGATGAGGTCCATTTAAAGTCGAATTTAACTCACTTGCTATCTAAGGTTGTCTGAAGCATATTAGCGCCAACGGTTCCATTGGCTAGTAGTGTCCAGCGCCTATACTTAATACAACAAGGGCCCCCAAACAATCATGCTCATTGCGTTGGTTGTACGAAGGCGGAGTTAAGATGACAAGCGCCGCACACCGCCGTCATATCGGGTTGTTCCTATGACTTTTGCCGCGACGCCATAGTCAAGCATTGCAGTGACCCTAGAGTAATGTATGGTTCTCATGCAAAGTGCAAGGGTTTGACGGGCGTAGCCGCTCGTGGCTTTTTAGCCAATCATCTTACACCGCTGGCGCTGTTCTGAGATCGCTATTTAGCCGATGGCGGATGACGGCAGACGGACGTTTCGAATTTTCGATGAGTTGTCTATGCAGGTAGATAAATCAAACATCCACTGATGTCTTTCCTCTTAGCTCAACGAATGACATTCGTAATGGAAATGCGAATTCTTAAGTTGTATATCAAAAACACGCGTCAGTTGAATAGGAGAGAGACCGACCGACGTTTTACCGGTAATCTTGATACCCCAGACCGGAATATTAATTGATAGCTTGGCAAAAGCCAATGACGGGCGTCTAAGAGATAACGAGCTCTTATTGGTTGAAAATTACCTGAATGAACCCTGTCCTTTGTATGGATAACCGGTTACCTCCGGTGCTCTTTCAATTTTTCTATTCTTGGACAATTCTTCAACAAATTTCCTCACGTACAGTCACCGAATTCGGGAAGACAATCAAATCACGACGAACTCTTTCAGTATGACCATATTCACTTGCTCGATACCTTCATAGGTCCTCAAGATGCGTATTCTTAGAGTTTTCCTCACTCAGAATGAGGCACTTCGGGTGCAACAATCGACAGTTGTCTCAAACTGGTGTACGAGCCTCATGACGTAAACTACTGACGGGAATCCTCATGTTCCTTCAGGGCTGCATATGTACCCTCTATGCGACCCTGAGGCAGATAATTAGGTGCCTAGTAATCTGCAGCCCCGATCTAGATTACTTACCTACTGCCTACCTAGGTAGTCAGCTTAGGGTAGCAGTGCTGATGTTTCCATGGCGCATTGCAGTTCTTCCTAGCAAATCCCTATAATGAACGGATCATCACATTGTTGCTCAAGCCGTGGTATCACGCTTCTCTATAGATCTATACCAAACAATCTATGAACTCAGAGTGTTTGGGGGTGTTTCCTTCCAGTTGGTCGACTGGGTATGGCCAAATTGGGAATCACTAAGTAGCTTCGTACGTGTCGAAGGATGGAGAAGAGACCCCCCATTGATAACGAGGACCATCAGTGTAAACTCCCTTGACAAGAAAGGAACTCCATTATTAATGGCATCTATAGTTCCGATTTAACTATGAGGTCAACATCCTAGTCAGGTAATCCAGCCAAGAGAGTCGGTTTAGCGAAAGCGCGCGGACAAAAGAATCGACTGGCTGAGAATCATCGCCAGCGCTTAGCTAGATCTGCACACCGCGCGTAACCTTCACGAACGAACCCAAGGGACAAAGAAGCCTCTCATTATGTGTGGAATACGAAACAAAGACACCACTGGGTTCTATTCTGAAACCTGACCTGTCCTAGTAATTTGTCCCTTGACTGGCCGTCGGGTCACCGTTGTCCTCGTGAGGCGTGTTGAGGTTTAACAATGTTCGACCTCTCTTTTATCATCCACCACTCCCCCGTCATTGTATTCTACTGCCTCTTTTCCCTATTCACACACAACCAATAATTTTTTTCTCTGTTTCCTTGTCACTTCATCGTCATTAATGGGACCGGAAGAACAATAGATCATTGAATGAATCACGAGATCATTTTGTTTCCTTTTTACTAATTGTTCTGTTGCCGCATCTCTTTATACAAATCCTTTGAGGATATTCTTTTCTGCCATTTGGTTTTCCTACAGACCGCCCTACAACACCACACAAAATCCTCGTACCTACGCCTGGCGCGGTAAAATTGAGAAAAACTTGGACTTCCCATTAAATTCTATTCTACTTGATTTTCTAATACACTTTCTTTAACACTGCATAAATCACTTAGCCAAAACGTCTACACTCATTTGATAGATACGACGATACGTACTGATGGCCATATTTCGGGAAAAGGAGGGTTTCCCTCAGGTGCCCTCCTCGCTAAGACACGATGCCTACGATGCGAAGGACGTCCGCAAGATGAATGTTCGTGAGCTGCTATCTCAGAGCTCAGCCAAGGGTGCTACTCCCTACCTTGGACTCGGTTCGCGACTCTCTCAAATCTGGTTTAACCGATGGACTGTCCTCCTCCTTCTAGTATTGGTCAATTTCCTCCTCACTATCGGTCAACTGAACAGCAACCTTGACGATGCTAAGGTGAAGGCCCTGTCGGCTTGTACGAAAGTCGAGGACATTGGTAGTGCCATGGCCTCGATGCCTCATTACTTGTCCGTTGGAGTCAACCGCCTCACCGCAACCGGTATCACCGACGCCGTCCAAGGCTTGATGACAATTCTCGACATGATCCTCACTGGTGTTGAGCAACTTATCCTCTTCGTCATTGGTATGATGACTGACACCTACGCTTGCTTGATCACTATGGTAGTTCATGGAGGACTAAACGCCTCGGCGCTGGCTATTACCAAGACCACCGACGCCATGAACGATGCTATTGATGGTATTGCTCAGGCAATCAACAGCACTGCCGACGATCTTCAAAAGCCAATCGATACCATGTACTCCATCGTCAACGGTGCTCTGAACGCAGGTGATGATGCTACCAGTGCTGTCGGAGGAGCTGTCGCGTCCGCTACGGCTGCAGCTGGAGGGGCTGTCGAGAGTGCTATCAGCGGCATCGGAAGCGTCTTCAGCAAACGAGTTGATCTGCCACCTAAACCAGAAGTCGCTGGCGACATCACAGCGGTGGCTGCCAAGCTCTCAAACGTCAACATCAACACCACCGGTTTTGTTTCAGACTTGAACACCCTTAACCAGGAACTCCCGGACTTCGACGACGTCAAGAACCTTACCGCCACTGCTGTCTCGCTTCCGTTCAACCTCATTAAAGAACAACTTAACAAAGCTTACGGCAACTGGGCCTTCAATGACAGCGTATTCCCCGTCGCCCAGAAGGAAGGTCTATCTTTCTGTTCCGACAACTCGGTTATCAACGACTTTTTCACGACATTGTACGAGATCGCCCACACCGCCAAGATCGTGGCAATCGTGGTTCTGATCCTCACCGCAATTGCTGTCTGCGTTCCGATGGCCTACATGGAGATACGCCGATGGCGCCGCGCTCAAGTCTGTTCTTCGGACGCACACGATGATATGGATCTTGTCTACATGACATCACGCCCTACAACAGCCCGTTTTGGATACTGGATTGCATCAAAGTTTAGCCCGAAGCGAAAGATCCTTGTGCGTTGGTGTATTGCATATGCCACATCTCTTCCCGCCCTTTTCGTCCTCTCTCTCGCACTGGCCGGTTTCCTTTCTTGTTTCTTGCAGTGGATCCTTCTGCAAGTGATCGCGAAGGAGGTCCCAGCCCTTGCAAGCCAAGTTGGAGACTTTGCGGACGAGGTCGTCGGTACCTTGGGCAATATTTCGCAGAAGTGGGCAGACGATGCGAACGGCGTTATCAACTCGTTCAGCAGTGAAATTAACGACGACATCCTTGGAAAAGTTGTCAATGGTACTACTGCAGTCAACAACACGCTTAACACCTTCATGAGCGAGATTGACAAGGGTCTAACCACTGTCTTTGGTGATACAATGTTCAAGGACCTCGCCCAGAACACTGTTCGCTGCCTTATTGGATTGAAGGTTGAATCCGTCGAGAAGGGCCTGACCTGGGTGCACGACCATGCTCACGTCAACTTCCCAACGTTCCCCAACGACGTTTTCTCTGTCGGCGCTGCCAAGTCCATTGACGGCGACTCGAACCTCACGACATTCCTCGCATCGCCTAGCAGCGTCACGACCGACGAGGTCACCGGCGCCGTCACGCACGTCACAGACTGGCTACATAACCAGATCGTCCAAAACGCGCTGATCTCGCTGGGCCTGCTCCTTGTGTACGTCATCGTCGTTTTAATCGGCGTGATCCGCACCCTGATCGGCCATAGCGACGCCGCTGGGGACGCACGTAGGATGCGTATTGAGAACTTCGACATGACTACTCATGCCGTTGCTCAAACACCAGCCGCAACCGGATCCACCCGAGACGTGAACCTGCCAGAGTTCGGAGGTCCTGGAGATGCCAGCGCGCATCCGGATCGATACCAGAGTTCACCGTTCGGAAGGGACGACGCGTTTAGCCGCGGCGCGGTACACACCGAGCCCGTCATGGTGACTGAGGAGGCGCCCCCGTATACCCGCAACAGCAGCTACGTCCAGTACGGCGATGCCAAGCGGTAGGAGCGTGAGGCTGAGCCGAACAAGAAGGACAAGAAGAACAAGCCGGGTATGCCTAGCTATGTGAGTCCTTGGAATTCCAGACGCGTCGGCACCGAGAATCCGTTCAGAGACCCGAAGTAGTTGGGGTGTGAAGGCTTGGATATGCTGCTTTTAGCAACATTGCCTCGTCTATAATCCGGTCGAGATTATTTTTATTTGCTATTTTCTTTGTCTATCATCAGCGATTTGATTTTTTCCCCTCCTTTTATTACGACATACATGCATACATACGGACCAATACCCATACATAAATCATACAATCCTTCTCATTCTCTTAATCAGGTACGACGCATCGAACTTCACTCCTTTCGATGGTCAACCCCATTCCTTAGGATATACCTGGGTACGGCACGGATATCATTAGATACCTAGAAGAAGGGTACATATGCATTATCAAGCGGCGTTTGCACGGAGTTGGCATGGTATAACATCTCGGACTGCATTTTAGGTATTCAACATCATTATTACAACACATAAGAAAAGGGGGGAAACAAAGAGACAAGAGAGATCAGGTATCTCGGCTTACGCCAAACCGCATTACCTACTCATTAATTTTCTTCGATCTTTCTGGAAGTGTTTTTCGTCCCTGGCACCGTTAATGGGATGGGAGGTCGTCTAGGCAAGGAAAAGGAAAGGGGGTTGTACGATACGAGATACCAACCAACCATAGGGCATTGAATCAACGATAGTGATGAAAATCAATACATGCCAAAAGTTATTATGAATATCTTCGTTTCTGGTCCATGTGAATGTTTGAAATCAAGCCAGTATTGGAACATCCTGGTGACATACCTGGTCTACGCTAAGACCGTAGTCTCATCTTAAGTCGCGTAGCAACATAACCTAGGGCACATATATATTCCAAGAGTATTCAAGAGTGTAACACGTAATCATTTTCATTACCATAAGATACCATAGAAACCAGAAAAACCGCTGTATACCATCCATACACACCTATACACATACTAAACAAGCAAAAAAGAACGTTACGTTACGTCACATCACAATAGTAGCAATCATAACGATGACAAAAAACCCGCTGATGGAACCCCTTTAAATGCTTTAAAGAACCCCTCTCCCCTCCCCTCCCCTTCTCCAAAATTGGAAAACCCGCTAACCAGAGAGAGAGAGAAGACGCGTAAATCGGAAAACCCCCTTAACTTAAAATCACAGCCTCCACCGTCTCTTCCTAGGCAGCGCCCCCTCGCGCCTCGCCACCAAGGTCTCCGCCGAACTCGCGTCGACGGCGGCGTTGCCGAACTAGAGGTGCCGCTTCCGCTTGCCGATGCGCGTGTAACCTTTCCGCGGGTCGACGCGCCGCATGTACGATTTGAGCAAGGATGGGAGGCGCCTATACTTATCCAGAGCGCTGCGGGGAGGGGGGCTGATGTCGAAGACGGACCGGTGTTCCGGGGATGTGCAGGCTTGGGTGTTGATGTCCTGCGGTCTACCTCTAAAGCTGACGGGTCGCCTGTACGACTTTTGGTTTTGGTTATGGCGGATAGGGAGGTGGCATTCTGGGGCTGCTGAAAGGGCAGAAGAAGCAGGGGCGGGGGCGACGGGTGCCTTTCTTTTTTCTTTACGCTTAGTAGTAGAACCAGTGGAATTGGTGGTGTCACTGGCGACGCCCTTGGGCGCCTTAGTATCGACAAGTTTCAGGGTCCGCAGACTTCCTGGTTGGTAACTGAACCGCATGGCGCGCACCCTGGAAGACTTGAACCGGGGTAGCTTCTTGGCCGGCTCACCTCTCCCGCTCGATGTGGCAGCTTTGTTCTCCTATCTCGCTGCCGTGGCCGGGAAGCTTCTCGAACTCAGGAACATTCCCTTGACGCTACGGATGGCGTCCCTGGTCTTCTTGACTTCGTCGTCGGGGTCGGAGCTACGTCCGTAGCCCATGCCTCCGTGGATGGTGGCGAAGTCGGTCATCGGAGGAGCACCCACTTTGTCGACCTCATCGCGGATCTCCCGGAGAAGAGCGTTGAGGTCGGCGGAATCTTCGGCATGGCGTACGTGCATGTCGTTCACTTCACGGAGGGATGCCTTCAGAGCGGCGAGACGGCGGGCTTGTGCGTCAATGGGCTTGTCTACCTGGGGCGTGCCAGCCGAATCTTGGGCCAGCATTTTCGGTGAGGTCTGCGTCCCGAAGTCCCGGTGGAAGAGCTCGGTGGGATCACTGCAAATGCTTTCGTTGTCCGCATAAGCATCTTCATTTTGCTTTGACTTCAATACCAGTTTTCCGTTCTTGTATGGAACCTCGCTGACGACATCTTCGAGTTGTTCAACTAGCTGCTCTAGTTTCTCGTTTATATGCCCGTAATAGTCAGCTCGCGCGTCGTTGAGACTGTCCACCATCGGGCTAACAACGAATCGTGCCGTGCCGTATAGAAGAGTCCATACACTGCCAGAGACAGCTAGGATATTGGCGAGGCTGGAAGGGGTGATCAAAGGTGGCGGTTTGGTCGAGGTAGTCAAGAATTCGGGGTAGGTTATGATTGGTACTGGGTCGCTTGTCGATGAAGAAGCTGTAGGGGCAAATACCTCGACGTCTTTCTTTGCTTCAGAAGTTCGCATTGTGACTTCGCCTCCACCTGTAGACTTGGTGGTTGTCGGCGATGGATTTGGAGTTTGCGTGGGTTGTTCTACCTCTTCCAACAATTGCTGGATCTGGGTATCGTCTAACCCCTTGCTCTTGAGGAATTCCGTTTTCTTTTCTACGCTCGAACTTCGAACCGTTTCATCTCGTAGAAATAACCGGGCTTGCTCAAGAGTCACGTCTGGCGTGTCGACATCCGGGGGATGACTAGTCTCGGGTGCAGCGTCTTTCTCGGATTGCGGTTCTTGCCACGATGGTACATTGGGCCTTTTCGACTCGGCCATATTGATAATGAATGACAGGCTGGTAGAACCGGCAGACCCGGTGAAAAATTAGAAAAAGAATGGGATTAAATTAGTCAATAAATGAGATATGAGTGGAGGAATATGAAAGGTTGAAGGTTAAACCATCAATTAGAATTGGAAGCTTTCAGGTAGCATGTATGTATGTATGTATGTAAAGAAACAAACCTTCCAACGCGACGTAGTTATCTTATCTTAATACATATTAGGTGGGTAGCTGCCTCGGTACATCCTCTAAATTCCAACCTCCTGACTCCCGAGAACCGCGTTACTAGGGAACTCCAGGTACATATGTACTATGTATGCCCTGATACGGTTAGATGGTGTCTACTGTAAGTTTAGCTCAATTCATCAACCCCTGCTAACGTGTATTACCTAACAGCACCCTCACGTTAAAGTTTAAATGCCCGTAGTACCTTCACCTGTTGTAAACTTCCGCACGTGACACAGGCCTCAATCGCAACATTGAACTCTTGACTCGGTCATTTCATCGTCAATTCCTTCCTCGCGATTGTGGAAATAATAAGGAAGCTTCGTTGGCGAATAATTGTCTCCGTCTTAGCTTATAATTTACTACCACTCATTTTAAACCGCCCCAGGATCTTCTCGATATCATTCGTCACACTCTAATACTCACAGGTTTACGGCGGTTTCTTAGGTCGTATACATAAACATTCCGAGACGTTCCTCCAACACTTCTGTATCACAGGTTGAAAGCGTTGACCGGTACCCACCTGCATCACCACCGACGATCAGAAGCTTCGGTCGATTACAGTTGAAGTCAGTACCTTTTTATCCTCAGAGGTCGTGCCCCCAATAGCCAAGCTTGAAATCTCGGCTGCATGATAGACTAAATCGGAATACGCCCCGAATCATAGGTCGACCGCTCAAGTCGCTAAGCGCAGTCCTAGCTTTAGTTTATTAGCCTGTCAGCCACAGCTGAGTGCACGAGAACCGTCAATCTATCATGTAAGTCTCAGCTGCAAAAATTCTGATAATGGGCCGTCTCTCGTCAGCACCTGTCATTTTCCCTGTCCCAAGTTCATCATTGCCTGGAAGAAGGGAATAAAAAGGAGGAGAAGTGGAGAGAGGAGTGGTACAATTCATAGCGTCGCTGTCTGCAGATGACGGAGAATTTTCAAGTCCGCGTCTAATAGGGAGGTGCGGAGCGATGTTCAAGTGAACGGGGAACGGGGAACGGGACGGGAGAAGATGACAAAAGGGGTAGGACGGGGATAAAGATGATGCGACGCGAATGCGGTGCGATGCATGTACAGGCAAGGCCAGTGCTTCTTCTTACGTGCCTAGGCATGTCTGAAGAAAAAAAAAGAAAACAAAATTCAATCTCTGGGCTGTTGTTTGTTTGTTGGGTTGGCTGCATCAAAAATCCGGCTTGGTGTGTTGCCTCAAATATCTCGATGAACAAATCCAACTGGTTGAGATGTTTTCCATCCAATCGCCAATCGCCAATCGCAATCACATATCCCAAAAGCCAAAAGCTACATTGGAACATTGGAAGCTACCAAGTTACCAAGTTACCGAATCCTACAGCCCTACCCGCATCCCCGTATCCAAGCGACAAGCGGGAAGCGGCACCTTGCCTGCCTCTTCCTTTCCTCTTGTTTGCGCACCACGGGGCATCAACGTGTCACGGCGTCTGACGCCGCAGCAAGCTTATTTCAACTTCCCAACTTCGCAAGAAACAAGCTCCTAAGATTGCTCATGCCCTTGCCGCCTCGCGCGCGCCACCTCCAACAAAAAAAACGTGCTTTCTTTCTTACCTAGCACGTTACATATATCTGTCATCTGTCTTTTGATTTTTAACAACGATTTCGACTCCGTCATTTTTCACATCATTTAATCTACTTTTCCCATCTTCACCATCAAAAAGCCCTATATTCTGCCTGTTTCACACTTATCTCACATATCAATCCCACCACAAATCTTCAAACCTTGGGCTTTGACAACCCTCTTTGAAAATGGCATCCCGTCCACGTCGCGCAGCTGCCCAGAGGGCAAACACGGCAATCACTGACATGGTTGATAGTGACAACCACATAAATAGCCGTACAGGGAGAACCATGTCCTCCAGGACTTCTCGCAGATCCGAGGGTAAGAGTGCCGTGGCATCGGTCTCGCGCGGCCCTCCCTCTTCGACCTCAGAATCTAACCAGCATATCCATTTTACAGTTAAGCTTCCGGCAAGTAAGCTTCGTCAAGCAACTTCTAGCCGAGCCAGCCAATCCAGCCGCCAGCAAGCTCCTAGCTCTGGTGTAGTTGAGGGAAAACGGAACCGCTCTCAGAAGAAAAGCTACGTCGTAGACTCTAGTGACGAAGAAGATGACGACGCCGAGGACGAGGTTCAAGTAGAAGAAGAAGACGATGAGGATGACGACGACGATGATGCCGACGGAGATGATGACGATATGGCTGACATGGGAGAGGAAGATGCAGAGGGCGAAATCGTGGTCGACGACACCATGGATATCGACGCCGAAGGAGACGACGATGATCTTGGCGAGGAGGATGCCGAAGGCGAAGAGGACGACATGGATGTGGATCCCATCCCTCCTCCAGCACCCGTGATCAAAGTCTCGAAGCCTACTAAGAGTACTTCTACCAGCAAGTCAAAAGCCCCTGCTAAATCCAGCGGGAAGTCTGCGGTCCCACAGGCACGTGACAGCGATGACGACGAGGAACTTAGTGAACTAGAAAGCGAGGCCGACGAGATTCAGGATACCGTCAAGGTCGGAGGGGGCGACGAAGAAGATGCCGAGGGTGAGGATGAGGAGATCGAAGCAGCAAATCCCGCCGAGGAAGAAGACGACGATGCTGGTAGCGGCGATGAAAGTCGTGCTGAGACTCCCGATCTTACTCGAATGACTAAACGACAACGTGCTCGCTTCGAAGAGAACGGAGATGCCTTGATGAAGCTGTCTGATGGCAAGTACCCCTTTCATGATGTTATTAAATCTGGGCTGACTTGATCACAGAGGTGCAAGCAAAGAAGCATTTTACTGCTGAGGAGCTTTCTATGCGCCGCGCTGAGATGGCCCGTCGACGACGCAACCTGAGTGAGAAGCGTAACGAAGAAGTCAAGGTATGTCGCCCATTCTCCCTCGGCACCTGTATCAAGACCCATAGAGCACAAGGCTGATACGTCGAATAATAGATGGAGACCATAAATAAGCTTCTCAAGAAGCAGGCTCCAAAGACTAACCGCAAGTCATTGCTTGCTGGGGACCAAACCCCTGATATAGACGCTCAGAAGCCAAATCCCGCATTTGTTAGATGGATTAGCAACAAGGATGGTAGCCGAGTAGGTGTCCCTGACGAGATGCTTTCTGGGCCGTCCGGTCAGGTCTTTGTTCGGGGTGGTCTTGGACGTGGAAAGATGGTGGAGGAAGTGTCATAGAACGATGACCATCATGACGAGCGTCAAGACAGTCATCAAGGACATAAGGGTGGGGATAAGGATGCACATTAAGATGAGCAACCAAGCAATGGCTCCTCCATAAGAGGGCACTTCCATTCTTCACGCTCATGTGATCCTGTCTAAGCTATCAGATATCGTCTGCGGTTCATTTGATACCCGAAGATTTGTATTCTAATGGGTATGTACTACGGTCATTCGTTTTCCTGCAATTCATGGAGTTTGGGGCAGCACATCTTGATACTGTAGTTTAGATCACATACCTCATCGGTAGCAATAATTCAGTTTAGAGATGGCTGAGGTACCTTACATAAAATTGGATGCCTTGTTCTCGATGGCGTAGCATAATATTTCAAGGTGTTATGTCGGTGTCATAGCAACGCACATAACGCGTCGGTTGCCCGGCACCGAATTTTTCTTCATACAACATACTTCGCTGCTACAATTCAAGCTTGATCCACGAACTGCCTATAAGCACCAATTGACTAACTAGCGCAGTGGTAAATGGACATATAGAAATACCGTCTGGTTTTTTCCCGTAAATCTCAGGTCTAAGGTCAATGCTCGTAGAATAGGGGTAGGTCCAAGCTCCCGTCCAGAATAAATTCCTTGAGTTGAATTTATGATTGGCTTATTGCTTCTGGTTATCCATTGCCCGTTATATTCTATCTTATCTGTTCCACTTATTTAAGGTTTCCCATCGTGTGCTTGGACCAATCTATATATAGTACCTACTAGGTAGTATATCAGTATACTACAATTTTCATCCCAAGGCATCTCCAACGACCAATGCTTATTCGCCCTTGTCGGCTTCCAGTGTGTCACGGGATATTTCTATAGGTACAAAAGCTTAATTAATTGCTCACTGAGCAAATGACCTCACAGAGGAGCTTAATATTTGAAATTGGTAGTTTGTACTGTAGTCATGACTAATCTATCACTTGGCCGAAGCTCCTGTGACTGGATTTCTCGAAGAATAGCATATAATAAAGTTGACGATACGGTTCTTGTTTAGTCACTAGACTACTGTGGGTACTTACATTATGTCATGATATTCTTGTTTTTATTTTGCTACTGTTGTTATACCTACTTTGGCAGTGAGTTAGTTCGTTTGCTAACAAGCAGTGACAACTTGGCCCCTTAGCGGTCTTGGAGGATATATATCTGGCAAAACCCACGGTATTTCTGTAGATCGATGAACATGTACAAAGAACTATATAGCTAGGTACTTATGTGCTTGGGGTATATAGAATAACAAAGTTCATTTAAATAATCACCGGCATCATCACTAGTTATACGACCTAGTGGTGATGTATATGCCGGGTACTTAATTTTCTAATTATCTAACAATTAACTCGGCGGGAATATAAGGCATCGATAAGAGCCTCTATGTTTAATAAATACAGGCTTTGTAAGTAACCCCGACCTCTGTATAAATATGGCTGGAAGCCATCCACAAACGCGTTCGGTTTCCACTGACACTCACCGTGGTGACAGGCAGCTGCACCAAATTCGGGCCAAATGTTCCGGGACGACAACAATATTGGCGACTACCTCACCTCACCCGGGTGATGAATATACTAGCCTGCCCCGTTACCCGGGCAGCAACCACTCGTCCCTGACCACAGTAACGGACGGCTGCAAGTTTGAGTCACCATAACGTATGACTTGACCACTACCGTTACCTGTTGCCATGGGTTTTCTGCCACGGCCAAAGCTTTCTCTCGTCCCGTAGGTACCTTTTTATCACTTTTGCTCCTACCAACCGGACCCACATACTTCGACCTGACCTTATCACCTTACAGTACTTTTTTACCAGACCTACCAACTTCTACTTCTATTTGCAAGGTCATCAAATTAAGAAACCAGTCTACCAACTTTGACAATTTCTTAATACCAAACCTGTGAACTTCATATTTTTCACTTTCGAGGTTACCATTAAACAAACTAAACCAATCTATTGACCTTGATCATTTAATCATCGTACCTCACACATTCAACAACCGCTATTACTACGTCTCTATCATCATCTTAATTTAATCAACTCGTCATCATGCCTCGCAAGACAACCTCCTTCACGGAAGACGGCGAGCGAGAGAGACGCGCGGAACGCAAGCGCTTGCGAACTTCCTGGCGTACAGACGCCACGGAAAAGGACAAGAAGGCCGCCCTCAATATGGCCGTTGGCAGGCTAGGCGGGAAAAAATATTCCTGGATGGATCAGGTAAATACCCGTTTACAACTCCCTCACGAAGCGACCTACCAAGTCTAGCTCCAGCCAAAGTCTACCAAATTTGTATAGGGCTAACTGTCTTCTTAGGCGGCCAGCACTCAAACAAGTGCAAGTAATGCCCCTGCCACCAGTGGAATCAACGGCACGGTGAGCTCGATCGGCCGTCAATCTACAAAAGACGTCGAGAAGCCCGTAGCAAAGAACAATAAAGGGGACGCTGAAAAGGAAGCTGAGCAAGAGCTCGTGGAGGACTCTGGGGACGAGTTCGCGAAGGAACTCGAGGATGAGCTTACGAAGGAGCTCGAAGACCAGCTTGCGAAGGAGCTGGAAGAAGAGCTTACGAAAGAGCTGGGAGAAGAGCTCATGAATGACATCGACAACACTGTCGCCGAAAGTCAAAAGGCTTCAGTGGTCGAGAAGGTTGACAACACCATCAAATCTCACCTTCCGACGCCCGCATCGTCGCCTACTCAGCCTGTTGTGGAAGACGAAGTCCCTGTGTCCAAAGCTTCGTCAGAGGGTGTCCAGCCCACCAATGAGCCCACCAAGAAGCGAAAGAGGGGCACCGCAGAGGAGCCCATCGCGATCTCCTCACGGGAGGCGAGCCCAATCGTCCTCTCGTCCCGCGATGGGTCCCCGGCTGCTACCCCTCAGCCCCCGAAGGCAAAGCGGGTCAAAAAGACACCCAAGCCGCAGATTGAGGAGGAATTAGCGGACGAGTTGGAAGAGGCATTTAATGAGGAGGAAGAGAAGGAGGAACTATACCTCATTCTCGACTACGCTTGGGCTTTCATGACCATCTAGGGGTCATCAGGTGGATGTTTGTAACAAGTTACACTTGCAGGGAAGGCTACCTATCTTACATGGAGTTGGGAAGGCCTAAGACTTGGACTTGGACTTGGACCTTACTACTTGGAGGAGTGTACATACATACGACTTAAAGGTCCAGGGCTTGCTAGGCTTGCTAGGCTTGCTTGAGTTTTATGTTACTCGCTACCTAGTTATTAGCAATTGCAGAAGCACCAAGTTTCCGACTGCGAACAACAGACGATTGCATGAACAAGTGACCATTCTTGAATGTTTGAAATATCCTAGCGTCGGAATTTCTCCTCATTCCTCAAATCTTTGAATGATGTATATGAGTCAGGGTCCGTTCTCGCTACCCTCCAATATTGATTACGTAAGCTACCCCCTATTTCACTAGAGATGTTCATAATCTGTGATATAAATGTATCTAACATATGGTATCAATGGTCTCCAGGAATAGGTACTATACCAGCTGAACAACCATTTCCAAATTTGAATTCCTAATGTTAAGTAATTGCAAATAATACGACGCCGAAAATGATAACCGCCCGAATTATGGTAAGTAGTAGTCTCGGTATCCTTTCGTGGAACTGGAAAACATGGTAAGAGCTAAACGCTGTAGATATGAATATACCGCCGCCACATTCCTGTAATTTCTGGTCTACTAAACAATTTCATGTTGGGGGCTATAATTACTTATGTTTCAGTCTTTCGTAATTCCATATATATCGCTGAGGAGATTTATAAACATCGTAACCTAGATATTACTTCTAGATGTTATCCTATGCAATTAGTTCAACCCGGGAAGTTGTACATCGTAAAAATTTTTGAACCAGTAAACATGATTGCTAAGCTATGGTTATTCAAACAACAAAGAACTACAAGGAAAGAACCTAGGAGGATACAATAGAGAAGGATATTATAAACAAGCGTCCAACTCTGAGGCCATTAGGTTAGAACTAACAGTTCCCATTCAACAATATTTACACTTCTAATATACCTAGGCAATGACGTTGGCCATGTTTTGTTAAGAGTGTTAACGTTATTTAGCTATTCTGTTTTTATTGATGATGTATATTGTGTAGTCTATCTTAATCTACTCATGAGGTGGATTCTTACTATAGTGTGATGTCTAACAATGAGAATGGACTTTGAATATATTGAGTAGCTTGGAACTACTTAATTATTCATCATACTCCTCCAATATGGTAATAACGCTTTTACTGATACCCTGGCAAAGACAGACGGAGAACAAGAAAATCACATTGCCTCCACTTCTCTAGACTTTCCATTTTTATCATTAATTCACCACCCAGAGCCGAGCAATCTAGTGTCTATTTTATTCTGACAGCCATCGTCTATGTAGACTTATATCGTCAACTAGGACTCTCCTTCTTAATCGTCTTCTTCGAATTACCTTCTCTATGCCACCGTCTACTGCGACATCTACAACCTTCCTGCCGAGCATCTAGTGGTAAACCGCAAGCTAGAACACATGGCTACCAGTTATACCATGCCTAATCAAATTCTCACCTATTTTTACGTCCTGATGTTTTACACGTAAACATTTCACCGCAGCTGAGAACTTCACCGGCCACCACTCTCTTGCCGGTCATCTTCTCGCTGAGAACCTCAAGATCAATATTGCTGCTTTCGGTAGCAAAGGTAAGTAACAGTTATCTCCCTTCAATTTTCTATCCCCGTGATGTTGTCCTCCCAGCTGAGCACGCCGCTTCCTCTTTTAATCTCATTGTCATTCCCTTCCGATATTTATCGTCGTTGTCATAAGAAGCAACTATTACTTTTGCCAATTATGATTCCTCGCGTGCTTCTCATGATAATCAAACCTAAGAAATTTCGTCAATAGGCTAATGGTCTGGGTAGGTTCTTCTCGAACATCAGTATGGAAATCGACAACGAACAGAGCGAGCTCTCGGAGGCGACACCGGCTCGTCAACGAGCAGCTTCTTCACCACGAGCTTCTGAGCCATCACAAGATTCCGTGGGAGCTAATCGTCCTTCCTGGACGTGCAACCAGCTAGGGGACAGCAATATCCTACGATTCCGTCGTCGTCCCATCATTGAGCCTACTCGTTATTTCTGGGTGTGCACCAAGGTCCTCCAAAACAACACGACCGTACGATTCAGTCGTCGCCCTGTACTCCCGACTACTCTGACTCATTTGGTGTGTACTAGACAAGGGGATTCCGCGATCGTGCGATTCCGTCGTCGTCTTGCCACTCTCTACGAAGTGATAAACGAAGAAAGCCCTGACAGACATGCTCGAATCGACCGCCTTGGGAAGGACGCACGTGAGCGACGGCTACGTGGTCAGCGAAAGATGCTAGAGGATGTCGAGCGAGAGCGTGCTAATGACGGATCCTCTGACGGAGCTAGCTCTGACGCTTCCCAGTCGGATGATACTTCCCAGTCTGATGACGATTCTTCGTCGGAGGATGATTCTTCGTCGGATGATGATTCTTGGTCGGACCGGGGCCGCCCACCCTTCCGCGAGCACGCACAGTCTGACGTCTACATGCCGCAGCCTCTTGAGATGATCGACCCTGACTTTGTGGACTTCATGAACACCGGCCGCCACCGTACCGAGCCCCCGACTGAAGATGATCTCCCTCTCCATCTGGCGACTTCCATGTGCATGGGGGACGCTTACACCGGCAACATGATGCTTGACCTGTTCCCCGGCCTAGTGAATCGCTAGGCTATTGTCACTCGAGGACATGATATCAAAGAGGGTACGGAGAGTTTTTACCAGTAATTGGGACGGCTAAGCTTCTTCAACACTAAAGTTTCTGGAGAAGAATTGGCTGTCATCGTGGCCCATGGATGGTCGACCGTTTGCTATGGTCACTTTAGGCACAGATGATTGGGTTTTACTATAGCAATCAGACCAATGAATTCAACGACCAACTTGATATTGCTGTGTATTCTGTGCTAAGTTTCCTGTTACCCATGATTATAGTGAAGGGTGCTTGGTAACTATGACTGAAGACCTTACATACGTAATAAAGGGGTTAATCCAGGGGGTGATGACTAAGCATTTCTCTACTCTTGAACTCAAAGAAGAGAGTAAAATCAAACCAGACCTCGGAACTTCCTTTGGCTAATGATTACCTAAGGAGGTACAAAGGTACGCATTATCGGTTGCCCCTTTCGTCTAGATAAGCGAGCCAATCACAGCAGAGACCTGGCAGTAGTAGTAGTATCATGTGCCGTGGCTGGTGATCGACAGATGGCCAATGCTTTTTGGAAAGTGGAAACTGTGGGAGAGAAATCGCTGCAGATTTGTGATACGCTTGACAGCAGAACCATCTCATCATGATTCCAATTCCCCAGTTCCCTCCAGTTCCCTTTTGAGGCAAAATGCAACGTCAAGCTCATCGTTGTGGAGCAGACCGGCGCTTGCCTGCATCATTCCAATACTTATTTATTACAATTCCATTTGTTCTCCTCATTCAGGGCCTTCGATGACGCATCGCCATGACTTCGCTATTACTACATGCATTATTTCATATCTCATCTTTTACTCGACACTAATAACGGCCCATACACACCTTAGGGTCTGTTTGTATACAGCCTTTCGGCACATTCGCAACATTGGTGTCCTTACGCAGTAATAGTACATACCACCTCGCTCCAAGGAAGATCCACAGTTCCCTGGTCGAGCCGCTGCAATCCCGGACCTGCAGCTAGCCTTCGGTAGTGCGTGGCCGCCAATGTATTTTAATATTACATTGTATTAGGCAGTTCAGAGTGAACGTTTGAACCTTACTACCTTGGCTACACCCGTTGCTACACCTACTACCGGCATACACGAGAGGGTTATATCGCTACGCCCCCGGCATTGTACGGGATGCTTAGGTGGACCAGATAGGACTCGACTGATTCGGTGAAACGCTAGAGAAAAAACGAGGCAAAAGGGCAAGGGAAAAGAGCAGATTCGGTCACACGACACCGCTGACTCCCACGATCCTCGGCTGACCATCCCCAGCGAACCACATTCGTACATCGCACAGATCTGCATCTCTCTTTTATGCTCGTTACACCTAGTCGGCCAATGCATAGGCAATTCAATTGAAACAGCCGCTTAGTAGCCACGAACATTTCACCCATTCCAGCCTCTCATCAGTTGGAGTCGACGAGGCTTTTTTCTCTCTTCTCCTGTCCGCCGTTCCTTCAGGATGACTGTCTCAGAATTGAATTCGTCAGCTCCGGCGGAATCTCCGTCAGCGATCGATGGTCAGAGTCCAATAAGGGCAGAGCATGACTCTGTACCTCTTGATTCTCAGCCTTCGGGAGCTGGAGCTGGAAACAATAATGCGATAATGCCGAGCCCTGTCACTTCGGACAATCAATGCATGTGTAAGTCAAGTTTGACTTTTCTGTGTTTCTGCTAGTACTTACTTCCGTTTGTGACTTTCCTAACCTTTTTAAATAATCTCCATTCCGCGCCGCCATGGGGATGTGACCCTTGGTCGGAAACCTTAGGTGATGTAGTAGTTCAGGGGTGGGCAGTGATTAAAATTTGTTTTGTTCAGTTACCTTCTTCACTACAGGGTACCGGACTCACCCAGTCTCATCTTGGTGTCAAGTGACTTGAATCAACATTTCCATCCTTCTTCTATCTGTTGCCATTGGTATTATACGCTGTACTACTTGATCACTTCATCCTCACATTTACGACCGTTTTCTCAAAAGAGTCGGTGCACAACGCCACCCGCAGCCTGGGCATTTAATATCTGGTATAGTAACCATAGTAACCTAACTGATGCGGTCCTTAGCGAATCTGCCAACCTTGCCAACCTTACATGGCACCACCCGGAACACCACCACGGCCAGTCACGTTGATGCCCCGCACCCCACACAGGCACAGGTAGATGGCCAGGTTGATCAAGCTATAACACCAACCGAGGCTGGCGCAATGAGAAGACTTTCCGTCTCTTCACCCAAGATGTTGTTCTCAGATCTGTACAAATCGACTAAGTCACCGCTGGCCAAGCTGCGGCGCCACTCACAGGTTGCGCCTACGGTCCCGGATTATGACCCCGATCTTACAAGCCGGGATAAAACCAAGCAGAAGGATGCTATCAAACGTGTTCTAGCAGCCAAGGTGCGGAATGACTGGAATTTCAAATGGTCGCGTCCGTCTGCAAAGCCAATTTCGAAAGAGGAAGAGATCGGAGCTACGGTCAATGCTCACCAGGATGATCTTATCGTAGAAGAAACGGATTCTGAAGATGACGCTGCCTCGACATACAGCACGGTCTCGGAGGATCTTGTTCATTTTCGCCCTCGGTCCGAGTGGCTGTCAGATATGCCTGACGACGACGATGATGACCTGGTATCACCTTCGGCTTATCGCTTCGACACTCCGGATGCCATTGGCGCTTTGGTGAAAGCGGAAGCTTTGGCTAAGAGCGCAAAACGGAGGAGAGCGGTGCGTTCTGAGATGGAGTGGAACGATGGACTAGCTTGCTTTAACGCTCGACGAGATGCCTGGACAGGTGCGAAGGCGGCTCGCATTCGTCCAAAGCCGCCCTCTCCGACAGTCACTTCCCCCGCTTCTAAGCGTCTATCCTGGTGGCATCTTTCAACTTCACCATTACCTTCATCACCTACAGAGTCGACGGGTGTAGCTTCACCCTTAAGCCCTAGTGCAACACGTACGTCTGGTGATACAACCGTTGTGGCATCATCTGATGTGGAATTCAAAGAGGCAAAAACGAAAGACGATACCTCTACTTATCCAGTAGAGACTCTCATTCCCATACCGCAGCCTATTCTACCTCCGGCCACTCCTATGCGTGCCTCTATCACCCCGGCCGCATATTCTACCATCTACGACAAGATTGTGATACAATCTGCAACACCATCATGTCCCGTCAACTTAAGTGATGTGATCCGCGCCTGCGTCGTCGGCTGGAAACGAGACGGTGAATGGCCTCCTCGAGCAGCCGAACCTCCTCCCGTAGTAGCAGTACGCAGGAGGAAGAAGGAAGGCAGCACGGATAGCAAGCCTAATGCATCCAAGAGGATGAGCTTCAGTTTTTTAGGGCGGAGGCAGAGTGTAGTAGGTGATCCTAGCACTCTAGCGGAAAGCACGTCGCACCCAGAGACTCAAGCTACAGGAAAGGCATTTAAAAAGAGCCTCCAACGCGTTTTAGGGTTCGGGAATGAGAGGACGGTTAACAATACCGGTAACCCGTAACCACGGAACCGATGTAGGATAATGGACTGGGCGGGAAAAAAAGACCACGGCGCTTAGGGAGTAGGGCACTCGTCTGGGAAAGGAAGATTGGGCTGGGACAGTTCACGACAATACCCTCTAGGGCTTTCAAGGAGGATGCGAGTTCTCGGCATTTAGGCATATACCCAGCATCGCTTTCGGCGTTTTCCATTTTACCTCACCTCGAAATAGCCACGCCACCGTCGCGTGGCATACGTACGTACATACATATTTTGTCAGCAGACCCTAGAATGGAATTAATAGGCCGCTGCCCTTTGTTCTCATCTAGTACTAATACGTCTTAACTACCATCGGGAATATTTTGTTGCCCTGTAGTATCTCATGTAGATTATTCGACGGCCTCGGCCGAAATTTCGCAAAAGACGCAGGTTTTTTTTTCAAACGTCTTACCAACGTTCCTACTGCCTAGCGGCGGGGATTCCCGGACCTTATACTCCGCCGTTGGATTGAGGCGCCGCCACGATAAACGGGAATAGTCGCTAGCCATGCTTGTTTGCTGCTGACTTAAGCCCGGCGCTCCGCGATATCCGGACGTCCATTGCGAAGATCCCTTTTAACTTTCGAGGTTACTTCCCAAAATCTGCTCGGTTGGTAGTTAAATTTAGAAACTAGCAAGGTCAGATGTGGCTTGCTAGTGTGCAGGGAATTAGTAAAGGGAGCACTTATACTGCTTACCTAGGTGAACTCCATTTGATCCATATGTACAGATGTCAAACTCCAAGCATACACACCAATATGTAACAACAAATCAAGAATATCATCTACGCTAGACCAAAGATTACCTATCTTAATAACTTTTCACAGGACCTAAAGGTTCCTAACATCAAGCAAGTAGTAAAAAAGTATCAATAGACAGTTTTAGAAGTAATAAACCGTTGTTTCATCTCTCATTACTAGTTAAAAGGAAGAAAAACCGCGCGCGTATCCGTAACCCACACGCGACTTGCTGAACACCGACAGTAAATGCCACGCCATGCATGCTTTCCCTTTCCCCTTTCCCCTTGCCCCAAGGTCAAAAGTCAAAAGTCAGAGACTCAGAGAGCTTAGTCCTACACTCCGGGATCGAAACCAGGGGGTTTCTTTTTTTTCAAGTCAAAAAAAACCCGCCCCCCGACGAATCCCAGAACAAAAGGAAAGGAAAAATAAGGTTTAAAAACGCCCAAACTAGAACACCCCGGTTTTTGCTTTTTGTTAAGGCCTCTGGCCCCTGCCCTGCCTGTTCCCCGTTCCGTAGTCGACTGCGTAACTGATAGATGGAAGACCAACCATCGTAACTCAGCTCAGCTCAACACTCCGGCCCATCATCCCAGAGTGAAGCGCCCTGTCCCCCACAAAGATCAGGTATCTAAAACAGCCAGCAAGAACTGAATCGCCCCTCTCCTCTCCTCTCCTCTCGTACCCTTCCCTTCCCAACTACCATAAGAAAGCGAGTCGGGCAAACCACATCAGCATCAGCATCAAGCAAAGCTGTCCTCGCAGCCCTACTGCCAGTCCAACTCCTTAGCAGCATCCGCCCCAGCCTCGAGCTCCGCCTGCGCCTGCTCGCAAGTTCCCTCCTCCTTCTTGACAACTCCGCTCTTAACGAGCGCGTCCCAGACCTTTCCCCTCCGTAGCCCGGCCTGTCCCTTGGCCGAGGCGTCAACAGGTAAACCGTCCAGCATCTTAAGCCGGCGGCACCGGTCGAGCACCACGAGCTCGTAGAACCGGCGGCGCATGCGCGTGCCCATGTCCGACCGGCTGGCGAACCGCTCGTCGCGCGCCGCGTCCGCGTCCTGGAGGTTGAAGCCGTTACCCTCGCCCCCCTTCGGCGACGCGAGCGCCATGACCGCCGCCGGCCCGTAGAACCCGAGCGTCGCCGGGTTGTCTCGCAGGTCCAGCCTCTGCAGGTGCGGGAAGCCCGCCAGGACGTCGGCTACCTGTCCCGCGTCGGCCAGTCGGTTGCCCGCCGCGAGAAGTTTCTTTAATCTCGGTATGTAGCGCAAGGCCGTGACGTCGTCGATGGCGTTCATGTTGAGGTTGAGAACCCGGAGGTTCGGCATCAGCTGCCCGAGGTCGGGCGGCAGGACCTGCAGCCCGCAGTTGGCCAGCTCAAGGTACTGCAGGTTGAGGAAGTCAACCGACGGGTTGAAGGTCCCGAGCAGGTTGCCCGAGAGGAACAGCTTCCGCACTTCGTAAGCGGCGTCTAGGAATGATGGGTCTAGTGGCTCGTCGCCTCGCTGTTCGCGCAGCGAGAGACTATCGAGGCGACGGCATCGTGAAAACCCAGTTATTGTGACTAGTTGGTTGCGGTCTATATGTAGGAGGCGCAGCGAAGGGAATGACGCGACATCGAAGGTCGTGAGCTCGTTGTTAGAGAGCGTCAGGTACCTGAGGTTCGGGACCGAGACATCCGCACTCGGAGCGAAATATGATAGGCCATTATGCTGCAGGTTAAGGGTGGCTAGGCACGTGAGTTGCTCAACTCCCTGTATCGAGGTAATTTGATTGTTCTCTAGATCTAATTCGGTCAACCGCTGTAGCTTTGTGCCATCGAAGTTAACTTCATCAATAAGGTTGCCTCTTGCACGGAGAACTTGCAAGCTATCATGCATCTTGATACCGTCCAAGCTGGTGATCTGATTGTTATCGGCGCGAAGATTTCGGAGGTGGACTAGATCTTTAAAGGCATGCAGGCTGCTGATCTGATTGTTGGACACATCTACGTATTGTAGATTCATCAAATGACCCCATGCTGTTAGTTCGGAAAGGTGGTTATTGGTAATGCGCAAGTTGCGAACGGCTTCAGGCACGCCGTCAAGGTGTTCGATAAAGTTGTTGGATGCGTTGAGAGTAACAACGTTCGTACAGAACTCATCAAGCATGTGAAGCGTCGTCAAGTGCTTATCATTAATGTCTAGCTCTTGCATGGAATCCCAATCAGGCTCAAATGGCTCGACTTCGGTGATCTTCTCGACAAGATTCTGGATGGCCTTGGACATAATCTTCTTGGAACCATCTCCCGTAACGAGATAATGATCCCCGACGACATAGCTGACTTCTAATCCGCAGGACTGGTCCGCTTGGTGCATTGTAAAATCGGACAGTGGGCTCAAGGACAAAGTGCCAACATACTGCCCGATGATTGGCGTTGCAGAAATCGGCTGGGATTTTGCGGGCGCTGGCGTTACCACGACGCTCAAGCTTGTGTTCCGCTTGTCTTCATTGTCCGGATACACGACGCTCGAATCTGCGCGAATGCTGAGCTGCCGCTCTTCCGACGCCGCGTTTTCTCCACTTGCGTCTTCGTCCTGTTCATCAATCCGGGACACCGGCCTAGGGATAAAATCCTGGCCTTTTACCGATAAGTTTCTTGTAGAACGGCTTCGCGACCGGGAATTTCTAATTGAACTGCTGGCGGATTTTGGCGATTTAGACCGTCGTCCACGCCCCAGCGAATCGGTGGGGGCCACGTGTTCCACAGTTCCATTTTCTTGACCGCCATTGCCGTCATCCGAATGATGAGCAACATCTTGGATGATCGAAGCAATCGGGGACGAAAATGAAATCGTGAGATTTCTTCGTCGCGATGGACTGGATCTTTGCATCCGATCTTCATGGATTGATATTTCATGCTCGATTTCCTTGTCATCTTCCACTGCTGTCTCCATTTTTGCGTATACCTCTTTTAGATTGCCCATCATGTTTTGGGAATTGATGGACTCATGCGCCGTGGTAGACGACTTCGCAGAAGAAGGACTTTGCGGTACCTCGTCTTGAGCCTGCTCGTTGTGCCCTAGATTTGGTGTCACGGCTAACTTGAGATTCTGCTTCTCTCGAGCAGTGTCCACCGACAAATCCGGAATACTAGCGAACGGGTCCTCGCTATCTTCGGATGGAAGAAAATTTCTGTCTTCCGCCGTAGGCTTTGGCTTCTTAATCTTGTGCCATACTTTCTTCTCCTTATCGAATACCATGTTTCCCACCTTGTTACCGATAAAAGGTTTAACGACATCTGGCAAGATGAGTTTCTTTGACTCTGATCCTCTAGAGGAGGCAGTATGAACGGAATGTCCAGAAGACCTCGATCCATTTGTGGGATATTCGACAGCATTTTCGCCAGGCTCAGGGATGTCAGGGTTACGCGAGATCCTTACATTGGAAAGGTCGCTGACCACCTCCGGATCTTCGTGGAAGCTATCCCACGACCTGTCAGAAAGGAAACTCTGGCGGATGGACTCACTGAGGCTGTTAGCCTCATTGATAGCCTCCCTAATGCGTCCCATCGAATACATCGAATTCGTAATGATCTCGCCCAAATCGCTACCCTCTTCATACTTTTTTAGTTGATTGATAAGCTCTGGATCTTCCTGGCGTGTTGGCGCTCTAAAAAGAGGAGGTCCTTCCCGACTGGGTGGTCGTGAAAATGGCTCTTTCGTAGACTGGAACGAGCTCTCGTCTCCGCCATATGCAAGCGAGCTGTGCTGTTGCTCGCCACTCTCAGCCTCAGATTCTTCTACGCTGCTTAGATCATTCCTAGGCCGTGCCTTATTACGAATCATAGTCATAATTTCCTCTGCAACATCGTAGTAGTCCTGCGTCTTCAAGGAGGTCCTACCCGATCCATTCACAGCATACCCTTGAGCACTCGTTTCCGACGTGCTATTTTGATGACCCGAATTATAACTAAGGTCGTCGAGTGACTGCTGCTCGTGCGCTACCGATGATCTCTGACCAGGAGTTGGTGATCGAGGTCGGAGAATTGGTCTTGTTGCCAAAATATTCGGGCTCGCGGTTTGTTGCAAGTCAGATTCACCGGAGGCTGGTCGCTTCTTCCCGATAACTGACTGCATAGTTCGATGTGAAGATTGTACGGTATCAATCGCCACGAACTGGTCTTCCAATCCGTATGCAATATCCGATCGGTGAAGCGTCCTTCTCCTTTTCGGAGTAGGATCTTTAGATGGCGAGGTCCGCGGCCTCTTCCCATCAGAGCCATCCCTCTTTGGTGTTGCCTCAACAACGCCACTGGGTCCGATCGGATGCGAAGAGCTCTGGGGTCCAGAAGTATTGGGAACTCTAGATAATCCCATGAAGCGTCGCGGAGGGAAACCGTTGATCTGTAGTTTGTGACGTCGTCGCGGGACGAGAAGGGATACTCCCTCCGAAGATAAATCCTCATGAAGCTGAAACTTGACAAACTGACTCGGTGGCAACGAGTCGTCTGCAGGCATCACATTCTCCTTGTTGGTTAGTTGCGATTGAGAAATTGAGTTCTGGGTAATGTCTTCGCTGAACTCGTAGCCATCCAGTTCTCCTGCCCCGAAAGTGCTAATGTCGTCGATGTTGTCAGGATAGTTGGAACTAAAATGCGCTGTTTTCTTTGGACTAGACTCGGCCACAAACCCTTTGTTCACGTCGGATTTAGAAGGTGATTCTTGTGTTGGTAAAGCGGCAGTATTGTCTATATTCGAACGTGAAGGGCTCTCGGTCAGTTGGTCCTCAAACTGGCTTATGCGTCGGAGAAGAGTTTGATTGGTGAATGTGTCATATGGTCCAAATAACTTTAGAGGGCTACCGCTCTGGCCCGAAGGAGGTTCGAGTCGCTTCTCGGGGCTGGGGAATGGTGCGCGGGGTATATCAGGAGATCCCGAATTTCCGCGCCAGCTGCCTGACGCAATACGCTCTAGCCTGACGCTTGGGAACTGCTTCGGGGTGCTGGCTTGGAGGGATGACTCTGGAAGCATATCTGAAGTGTCAAGGTTCAGAGGAGGGCTGAGAGGACGTCGACGAAAAGATCCTTCTCCCGAACGTCCACCTCGTTGAACATTCAGAAAGCCGCCATTCTTGACAAATTCATCAGTTGTATCGATTTTCTGGCTCTCGTTGGTAACAGGGACCGGTTCTAGCTCAAGAAAGCTACTAGGTTCCTCCGAGTCCAACACCATCTGGTTTCTCCTAAGCGTCTCAAGGCGAATCCGTAATTGTTCCGCGGGAAGTTCGGCCGGGGCAAAGCTCACTGTTCCGTCTTTAGTGAGGCGCGTTATCAGAATTGGGCTAAGGTCCTCGTTCTTGATCACGCTTTGCCCACTAACTTTACGCGATTCATCAAACCGGTTGTTAGGACTAAGGGGGATACTAGACTCTTCTTCAGGCTCATTTGTCCTTTCGTCTTGTCCATCATAACTCTCATCCAACGTAGACTGGCCATATCTGCTTGACTCCTGAGCGTCCTCGTCTGTCCTTCGAAACACTATCTTCTTAGGAGGTGGAGGTGAATGCCGAATCTGAGAGTCATTGGCAGATTCCTCGAAGGTTTCATCTTCGCGCTCTTGCTCTTGATGCTGCTTGGATCTTGAATAAGGCGGAGGGCTGGATGGTAGTGTCATATCGTTGGCACCTTCATTCGTCGTTGTCTCGTCTCCAGTAGATTCTGCTGCCATTGGCGGTCGAAAGATGTTTTCCAAACCCGTTCCGGCTGAGCTAAACAGATCTTTTGATTCTCCATAATTCAGCTCCCCATAGACTAATCGTTTCTTCCATTCCGGTATACTATCTCTACCTTTAGAAGGTGCGGAGGTACTCTGGGATTTCTTATGTTGGACGGTATTATGGACGACAGATGCGGTAGTAGAAGCAGATGCCGATCGACTAATATAACGTCGTTCCCTTGGAGAGGCCTTAGTCTCTTGTGAAGATTTTGAGGAACCACGTTGCGATCCCCGGATGTTAATATCGTTTGTGCTTCGCTCGCTTAAGACATTAATGGCGCTACTGTCATGCGCAAGTTGCTGCGGTTTCTTTGCTGAGGAACTCCCAGGATTATATCTTGGTATGCGACTCAGGGCGCCGCGCGGGCTTTTGCGACTCGTACTTGGCCGTGCACTCGGCGTAGCGGGCAATTGGACCTGTGAAGTGTCGGATCTGGGCTGGGACACCCAGTCCTCAGAGAGTGAGTCCAACCAGGCATGAGCCATGGCGGGCAGCTGTAAAGATTAGATACGGCGAATATCAACGACAACAGCACGCATTCATGGAGCTAGGTAATTGAAGTATAGTGAAGGGTTTGAGGCAATTAGAATAGCAGCTCCGTCAACGGAAGTGTTGTAGTATGTAGTTGTGTAGTTGGAGGGTCACGATTTGATGACGTGCTGTGTCCTAAGTGGTGTTGTGTTGACAATAATGCGTGGGGCAATTGGTCGCGTCTGCGGTGCTCTAAGGTGCGGCACTAACCAATAGAGGAAGCGTGGAAGGTAATTGGATGGTGATTGAATATAACAGGATCGTTCAAGCATTCGTTAAGTTATGGAATATTCCTTGGAAGGATATTTCGTGAAGCTCTGATCATGTCCTAGGGGTCCCAGGGAGGTTGGTAAGGGTTGTTAAGGTGAAAAGGGCAGGTATCTTCCTAGGTATGTACTGTGGATGTAATATGGCCCGTGGTGTTGTGCAGGCGGTGTACCGTTACCGTTACTTAGCTCACACCGTCCCGCACGGTTGAATTATTGGTCAAATCCTTCGGAAGGAACGGTACTGGCATCTTCCGGTTTCTGTAGCAACCAATTACCCATTTATTCGCCACACCTAACACAATTAACGTGTTGCAAGCCACACTGTGCCACATCCAACCTGGAAAAAGGCGCTAATTTCAATTAACGCGCTCAGTCGCGTCTAATCGCGATAAGGTTTTCCAAATCTCTACTAAGATCGGTACCTACTGTACATATTATTTTAGGAGAGTGGGGATTTCATGCCACCTAGCAACGACCGGAACGCAACATTAGACTAATCAATCTGAATAACCAAATCTCTTTTGACTTCCTCTCAGTGATGCCTAAATCCTAGGCATTGTCCACTCTCGAAACCTCACCAACGTCAAATATAGAACCTCCGGCTAACCCTGTTGAACTCCGAACGAGGATATGGAATTGACGGGACGCCATTCTTTATAGCGAAATCATGGATGAAGATAACATGGATATCGAGGCCGAGGCCTGGAGACGAGACCGCCTCGGCGACGAACCTATATATTGCGCCGCACCTCCCCCATCAGACCCAGACGACATCATCTGTTATGGATCGGATGAGGAACTTGATGATGAGGCAAAGATCGCAAAGAGACTAAGATACGAGACTCAGGGACTCCGATTTTTACAGGGCAAGCCCCCACGAATCTTCTCTGCTTCTCTCCATGGTCCTTTCGAAAAGGCGTCAGGATGGAACAATCCTTGGCTGCCGAAACAACCTGTCATGAAAGATACCATCCCCACATCTCAACCTACGCCGAAGCCTCTCCCAGCAGTCAAAAAACGCTTGCGCAGACATCTCGAACGAAACAATATTATACCTAGTACAAGTAACTCAATGCGCTGTCACCTGCCTAGTCCCGAAAGCAATCGCGAATTGCCACTTGCGGGTAGCCCTCCAGAAACGGACAAACGCAGTCGGATACAGGCTTGGGCGAAGGATGTATCTCGAGGAACTGTACTAGAGAAGGATGCTTTCTGGGCGCCTAACCAAGCCTATACCGAAGAATCCGATGGTTCTAACAAGAAACGACCAGCCGGGAAGGATTGGTTGAAGAAGCAGTCAAAACGGAAGAGACTCGGCACCCCGCAAGGTACAATTACGACGTCTACTCCCACGCCACTACTAGCCGCGCAGGCACAGACTCGACGTAGCTCAGTACCTACAAACACTGGCCAGACTTTGAAGCCCACCATTCCCGGGACGATGGCCAGCCAAAGCTTCGAATTGGCAACTCCATCTTCCACCGCTAACCAGAGTGTTTCAGAAGCTCCTAAAGGAGGACAATATAAGGATTCCATAAGGCATGAGACGATGTCACCACAAGCCATTCCATCTGAAATATACGACGCAGCTATCCAGAAGTCGAATATCCGATCCATAAGTATCACGGTTGATGGCATAAACCACCAACCATCTCCCACCAGCGATCAAACCCCCAAATGGGTTCCAAATGCCGAAACACAGGATTACGCGAAACAAGCCTGCGAATACCTAAGAAATGGGCAGTTCCGTCAGAGCCAAGAAGCAGATGATATAGGCTCTGAGAGTTATATAGACGAGAGTTTCCATTACCGAACTCGACCCGCGAAGCAGACTTTGGATGTGGAAGATACAATTACAGACTCCTGTCCTAAACCGACTCAGACTAGAACCCCCTCACCTCCAGTCCACGAAGATGCGGTAAATATCGCAGTTCATGAAACCAAAAAGCCGCATCAACTCCCACAATCAAGTCCAATGTTGAGACAGCAAGTTTCCAGAGAGCGAGAAGCAAGAAGCCAACGAGCCAGAAGTCTTCCTGATCCAATGTACTGTCAGGAGGAAGGTAGTGTCAGTGAGGGCAGCAAGGAGTACTTCTCAATCCCTTCACGTTCGAAAATAAGAGCGTCTAAGGATCAGCAAGCACCAGTTGAGAACTCAAATTCAACGGATAATGGTTCAAATAACGTTTTGATTCCACCGGAAAGCGCTATTACGCTTCACATAAAGAGTGAGGTTATACGAAATGACGAACAAAACCCAACCCACGACGATCTTCGTACATCGCAAGCGCTACATGAAGAGAAAGTGGCTACACTCTCGAGAATTCTTGACGAGGTCAAAAGATATCCAACAGAAAACCAACCGGTGGTAAATGGAGGATCTGCTGGTGATCCAATGGGCATTGATGGAAGTACATTATATGATGCTAATCAATTATCCACGAGTCATCACGTATTCAAAAGGCCAATTCCAGACGTCATAGCAACAATCGAGCCAAATGAGCCACCGGAAATCACGATGAAACAGGCAACACAAGGGGATGAATCTGATACTGAATCCACCTTAGTCGTAGTACCACAGTCACGGCTGGAATGGGGTGTTGCTGAGATTCCGGACAAATCTGCGGTAGAGTCGAATGTGGTTGGTGAGAGCAAGGCGAGCACCATAGAAATCAAGACTAAAGAGGTTTTTGATCGAAATAACCCAACTGAGACGTCTCAGTTAGAACATTCGGAAACTAGCCCGCCACGAAGTCCATGGGTTACCGAATTAGCTCCAGGGGCAGATCTAACGATCGAACATATTAAGTCAGAGCCGGTGGATGATATACCCTCACCTTCTCCTTGTCCATCTCATTTCACTCTATTCAGTTCTCAACCTAGTGGTCATGGAACCCCTGTAATCAGACCATCACAGCAGAGTCCGTGGGGTGGGAAGCTACTGGAGCCCTTGAATATAGAACAACATGGGCATCACTTAACAGATGTGGAGGCTATATCTACACGCACGCATCCTATCGCAACGACTTCTCAAGTACATCAAAGTCCTTGGGCCGAGTCAAGCACGGGCCTCAAGCCATATCCCAAATACTCGCCCCTTTCGCCTGCTCCAGCGATTTCTAACGAGAAACCACTGCAGCCGCACTCCCAACTATCAATGGCCACTGTTGATCCAGATAACCAATGTCTGGAGCCTTTAAAAGAGAACCCGATTACACCTCCCCGAATGCCTGTATCTCATATACGAACCCCTGACCTGGAAAGATCGATCAAGTCATTCGCTATGTTCAATAGTCCGTCGCCAAAACGCCAAGGTCAACAGTCTATCATGCGCTCCTCGTCTACTGGCCATCCACAGGGCACTTTTCCTGTCGCCTCAGATAGCGAGCGGTCAACCCGGCGAGTGACGTTCGCTCTATTTTCTGATGATGGGGACGATACCGAAACCCGACGACCACTTAAGGTCGGAAAAGCCGCATCACCTCCACCCAAAGCAATAGTCAATACCGGGGACGAGGATATGGGCGAGCTCTTCCATAACCATTTCGATATCATGAAGCGGCGCGCTAGTGGTGAGAAGGTCCGGCGTCGATCCCGGCCATTACTCCCAAGCTCCTCGCAGCAGATGTCCGTAAGCCCGTCGGTTGGTGCGATGGCTGAAGCTTTTCAGGCAGCAGATGCGTATATTCCCCGCGCACGCGGTAGTCCTATCGAAGAAATCAAGAAGAATCCCAATCAGGAGATACCCAGTGGAAAACAATCGCCATGGAGAAAGGAGAGTCAAGGTGTCGACGATGTAGCGGACGTTATGAATAACTTAGACGATTTCCTTAATGCTTGGGACGTGGAGACTGAACTTGAGAAGTCCAAACAAGAGCCTAGCAGAGGAGTACAGAATTGGGAGATGGACCTATGAAGAAGAATATGGCTTCATTACGATGACACGGTATACGGGAGCAAATGAGGAGTAGGCTCAAGTTATGTTGATACCCATATACAAGCTTGCCTTTTTAGCATAGCTCGGAGTTCGGTCGGTTTCATGGGTAAATGGCATAGCTGCGAGTACGTTAGAAGTTGTGTCTTTTAGCTAGCAACGATACGGCACTCATTATGTGTTTAATGTACGAATAGACTGCTGGACCTTGTGTTCAATTTGTTGAGACACTGTTCAACGACTCTGCTGACCTGAAGAGGTCTATCGTTATCTAGCTATATGTCTTTTGATGAAGTTGTTAAACTCATAGTATCTTTCATGATATGCGTAGCTCTTGTTGAAGCACCTAGGAATATTCGTTGGCAACTTTCTACTGCATTTGCACATATGTCCTGGGGTAATCAAACAGCGACATAGTGATCTCAGGGGCAACATCGGTAATGCTATCTAATTCGGTGGTTTCTCCCATACTGAATAAGCCTGCCGCCCTGAGAAAAGTATCATGAATTATATAAGAAGCTAGTCATTAATACCATCATGGTAGTGGAAACTTCATAGGAAAAGAGAAGATGGTGCAATTTTCTTGTTTTATTATATCTTCGAATCACGATTGTACCTTTACAACCCCTTAGGGGCCCCTTTTACCTACATATACATGAAATAGACCCCTCAAATGCATATCAGATGGCAGTAGCGTAAATATAGGTAGTCATGACTCTAACAACAGTACCGAGAAGAAAAGGGGACCATTATTTACCTTATAGGTCATCGACTTAATGATCATATATCCAACTCCGACTTGAACACAGGTTAACACCGTAAAATTAATGATCATAAGACAGTTTTCTTGATAAAAATAAATGTCACATCGTCCTAAACTCGAGTGCAATACCCGCACGTCGTGTGGCTGGAAGCAATGGAAGAACCAATCGCTCAAGTGCTTGGTGATAGGAGGGCGAGCACCATACGAAAATCCAGGAAACCCACGAAGGCCAGACCAAAACGTCGCCTGTGGAAGAGATCGAACTGGTTTAAAGCCTCCAGTAATGTCCACATAATCAGGGGCATCAAAGGAATAGTTTAACCATGACCGGCGTAAAGTATCTAGTCCACAAGAGCTTGTTTGCGTATCACATCTAAAATGAAAGCATCATAACAAACTTCAACAACTACTTTGTCTCACTCTCACATAAACTTACCCGCCTAAGGTTTTACCTCCGTATTCAACTCTCAGGCTGCTGCTGATGAGGTCCTTCTAAGCATATACACTGCTTAGATGGGAATAGTTAAATCCATTTACCATCAACACCTCAAAACGAGCCTGATCAATCAGCCGTAGAGGCGGATATGTTGAAAGCTCGCATAAATGCTGCAGTGTCATGCCGTCATCGTCTAAGAATCATGAATAGAGAAACCCAATGATCTTGATTTCAAGTGATACCGTGGTGTAGTTACAGATTGTGAAGTCTTCTCTCCTTCATCGTGACGAAACACTATCTGATGATTTCCGCCCTAAGAGGAGCCTGCGGCTTCAACTGTTACCCCTATTATCTGCAGAACCAAAATGCTTATATAAGCTTCAACAGGTCACAGGCAGTACTTGAAGTCAGATTAAACAAGAGCAAGAATTTTTAAGGGATTACGATAGCAAGCGCATCATCCGCCTCGCTAGCCTATAGGAGGAGGTACTATACATAACTCAATGCTCATGGCAAAAATAAGCATTGACTAGGTCGCCCTTGCAGAAGTTATAATATCGGTGAACGGATATTATTAGCTGTTATCTGGTATTTGCACACCGTGCCTGTGTCACAGCAGTTGCTTTCTTCATTAGCGCCGGCGAGCTACTGGCCTAGATTCTTTTTCCCTAATGCAGGTAGGCGGCTTACCTGCGTAGCGTAGCTGTCGGAGACGGGGGCCACAGGAACAGGGGCCGGGCTGGTGGGTAAAATGGCTTAGGCAATAAATAAGCGTGATGAGAGAGTTTCCTTGGCGTCTCCGAGACTGCTACATGACATGACTCGCCGAGTCGCCTTAGTCTCGCGATTAGACCGTTATGTGCCTGGAACACGAGGATCACCGTTCCCGAGGGTCCTAATAAAGTTGGCCATCTACACGTGGCGGCGGCTATCGCTAGTCTCGGATCTATAAAAGTGCGTATGTAGCAGAGACAGGTTGCGCGTCCTGGATCGTAACGCGATGAGCCTTACGGGAGATTTGTGTCTTGATCAGCGCGGTAGCGCTTTCGTTGGACGCAGGTCTAGCGAATTTACGACGGAGTAAATCCTCCACTAATCAATAATAGATGGATTGGTAGATTGGTGACCCCAGGGTAGGATTACCTAGATGTATGCGTGTGAATGTACGAGAGATGTACTCCGTACAACGGCGGTGAGAAATCGAAATAAGCGGAACGGAGCGATAACGCAATATGGGATACTACATTTCTCCATGTCTAGATCTTGGGATCAGCCGCTAAGGTCGGAAATGGGAAACTGGGATAGTACGTAGCTGGGGAGTGCTGAAACAGGCAGCTAGGTTTGCCCGTAGCCTCAACATGATTTGATCCCCCCCTTCGTCCCCTCAGGTTCCAGACCCCTCGGATTGCAGCTCCTTTCTGATGCGGGGAGGTTGTGCAAGCTGATCTGCATCCCACGCCACTATACGGTCCAAACATTTGGCTTGGCCAGATATATTTGCACACACCACGGAATCGCATCTCGCGTGCACGACCTCGTCTAGAAAGGTTATTGTTGAACGAGGTCATCTGCTCATATGCCAAAGCTCAACAACCGCGCGACGGTAGAAAGGCTCAACAATAAACGGCCGTTTGAGCGGGAAGAGCTGGGCCTCGTGGGAAGTTGGTGGTACAACATATTGCGAAGCACAATGACGTAGAAATGGGGTGATAAGATGAGCTATAAAGGGTGTGAAGGGTTGAAATTCCCATCTCCTTAGAGATGTCCCTTCTTTAGCGTAAGATGCGACAGTTGAAAAATCGATGTCTTGTGTGTCTGTCACCACTCGATGACAAGATCAGGAGACTTCTATGAGCTGTTAGTCATTAACGCTGTACTAGGTAGGCTGGCGCTCTGTGCCTAACTAACGCGCCCTATGCTAGCAACTGGTCCATCTTGTGCCATCCATAGCGTGGTTTATTATAACCGTCCCACCGATCGCACATCTTCTTGATTTGTGTGAACCCCGTGAGAATGGCCACGGGATATATTCGGTATCGTATGTCCCGTCGCTTGTAACCATATTGTTGGGCAAGTGACGATCTTTTTAAGTTCCTCATTTAAGACGTCTGTACCGATCATAGCCAACCTTAGGTACATAAGGCAGCGTGGGTTAAACTTGGGACGGAGCATCAGGGGGTTAGATCCATCTAGAACTTGCGCGATAGCAATGGCAATATCTGAAATCCGAAAAAAATGACTTGTTTCCGGACTAAACAAATTTCTCCATCTTTGTTCGCGTACTAGGGCTTCGTCCTTGATGTGAAAACCCAAAATATCAAGGCAAGTAGGTATCTGCAAGGATACTACTTCCATACTTCCAATCCATGGATATGCCGAATTGCATGTTTAATGATTAGGCGAGATAGAGTAACGCCACTAGGCTGCTGGAGTAGGTAAACCCTTGAGAGACTCGAAACCGTCGAGGACGGGACCATCTCAGCCTCACTGCGTTTTGGCGTTTTAAGTGCGGATTTAAAATGCGGACGACGAACGCATTACTACCTTGGCCCGGCTAATAGCAAATGGCCTCACTAACCATGATTGCGCCGGTTGACCGGTCCAAAATGACTAGAAGTCCAGAATTCTCGGGCAATTAAAAAAGACGAGAACGGCCATTGTCAGAAGCGATTTTCGACGTAGCACGAAGCAGAGTCGGATGATCTTTGTTCAATTGTGTCAATCGTAGATGAGGGGAAAAGGTCTAGAATAGTTATTGCGACACACCAAGACGGGACTGGTACATAGTTGACCTTGCTTTAGACCCCTAAAGAAGAAAAAAAGAGAAGATTCCAAAGCAAGTAACCAGCTTCCAAGCCCTGGGGATTGACTTCCATGAAAAGTCTAGCGCCCAAGAGGTCCATAATACTGCATAGTAGTGCATAGTAGGTCATTATTTCTAGGAAAAAGGGGGGAGGGGGGGATTAATGTGGCCTGTGCTTCTAGCTTCGATGTCGCTTCGTTGCTTGCAACTCCCTGTCTTCCATAAATCAGCCAAGCCCAACTATGACGTGTGTATGATGCACCACCTCGGGACCGCATTAGAATATGTACGAATGTACTATCGATGTACTTTTCAAGTTTAACATTGCGCTCACGGCTTATCTAATATGGGCAATTGCCAGGTATACAAATGTGCTATACTTGTCTGTACCTACCACATATGCCTTAAGCGCATTGAACCAAACAACTTTACAAATATCAAATGCGAGATGGTAAAAGCCTTAGCTGAGATCATTGAATCTTGGACGGGCAGAACAGGTTGGATAGAATGTATAGACTCATAGAATAACGGTTGCACTATTACATGGTAGACGCGTAGGTAGCGAATTATAAAGTTTGAAGCACATACTCAGTAGGCAGGAACAAAGAAGTCTGTATGTTAATGAGGTAAGAAGATATCATTATGTCATTTGCCTCATTTGCCTCATGTCGTGTGTTATTTAACAAAGGAAAAAGTTCCACCGAGTCATCAGCGTTCAAGGGTCCCCTTCCTTATCCCCTTATCCCCCTTATCCATTCACCCCAACTTTTTTTTTTGGCCATTTCGTCATCGAGCCTTTGAACCCTTTTTATTTTCTCGGGTTTCACTTTTCTCCAATCTGATCCTACGGCGCCAACCGAATTAGTCACCTACATTATCAGACTTTAACAACGTTGAACCACTGAACCATTGAACCAGAATACCTCGTAACAACGTTCAATATTGAAATTGGAACCAGCACTTGACTAGAAGGTAACACGACGCTGGAGGCACATTGGACTGACCGGAGGCTCAATGGGGCTTATATTTCGTGATCGTCAAAAGCCACCTCTTAGTGTTGGGTCCTTGGGTCCTTTGGGGGTCCTTTTTTGAAGAGTGGGTATTCCACTTCAGTACCAGTGAGTAACCAGTTAGTTTTCCCCTTGCGCTTGACGATGAAGACGCGGCCTATGGTTTATATTATCTCCGTCTCCACGCCTCACGGTGTTGTGTCCCAGTTGTCCCAGTTGTCCCTAGTCCACCCAGCCTACTTAATCCACCACTTTCAACCCTTGCCGCCGTCGCAAAGTAGCGCCATTGAATTGCTGATCATTACCTCAGTCGACAATTCCTCTTGCCCTATTAGGGTCCAGAAACTTCCGTAGTCTCGTCCCTCTATGACACTTAATACCCCCCCGAAATCTACCTAGTACCTAGCCAGTCCACCTTACCTTATTACCTACCTTGGTTCTGTCAAGTCCTGTCAAAGTACCTTGGCCTGCACGAGACATTCGCCTTGCTTGATCAAGTCAGGCAATCCGAACAGCGCTGCCCCCCATCCTGTCATTCTATTTACACCCATACTTACAAGACCTCACGTCCATTTACTTACACCCTTCAGGGCCAGGGCACTCTTTTGTCCTATTTTGAGTGCGACCAAGTTGCGTCTACTTACGTCTAAGCAGAGATCGCCGGTGGTCCAGGCCTCATCGCCCATTCCACACGCACACACTCATACACACCACTACTGCTAACTACTACCGCTATTACAACCATTGACCGGACCACACGCAGAAAAGCAAAAGGGTCCCTCTAGCCTGAGCAGCGTAACGAAAGGAGAAAAGGTTGTTTCTTCTGACAACCGTCATTCCCCTCCACTCGCCCTCCTTTTGGTAGCTCTATTGCCATCCGTCTTCCTAGAACTAGACCCTGTTTCTGTCCTTCGCCCTCCACTCGCATTGTCTGCACGTTACTGCGCATGCGGATGTTGCTGCCGCCTTCGAACATCTTCTGTGTCTTACTTATCCAGCTTCGGTTTCCCACGCCTCAGCCACACGACGCAGGGAGAGACTTAGATAATCGTGCCACCAACGCCATCACAAATCTACAAACAACCTATTTCTTAAAAAAAAACTAGAAAGAACGTATATGAATCTAATACCGGTCGTCATGTCGATTTTATAAGGGGCGGATACTGAAATGGGAAGAAAAAGTTGGACCTCTCATAGAAACGACGTCATCCGTAGGATGAAATCGAAAATGGCCCCAGACTCGACGAGAAACAACGACCGCCTAGCAACGACCACAACTTCTACCACTACCACTCAACATTACACAATGAAGACGTCTACGAGACCACCTCTGGTCTCATCACATTCCCACTCTCATCCTTCCCGGCGTGCCCAGACGAACATGCAAGCTTTTAGGGCTAATAGAACTACGACACCCATGGCGTCTCCCCGCATGCCTCATTCTGTCGGCCAACCTTATCCTCCTAGTGCTAAACTATCTCCCGTCATGACGGATATTCGTTCACCAAGTCCCAATTATTTCGGCCTAAACGTTGACCATCCAAACGGTGATGTTCGAGATTCAGCTGCTGCTCCTCTCGATCACTGGAGTCCCCCAAGCTCATCCGTCAAGTCCTTTGGTGCTGCGATACCAAAGCAGGTGCCTCTCGATGCCAACCCAGAGTTTGAAGCTTTCAGACGTCAAGTCGATGCGAACCGATCTAAGGGTTTCAACCTAGGCAGCTCTCATTTCGCTCCGCTTCAGTCACCTTTGTCTTCAAGACCTAGGCCCCCGCGTTTGTCCACCAATCAGAGTGATAACTCCTCGGATTTATCTAGCTCCAGGTCTTTAAACGGCAGGGTCCACGATGGTCGGATGGACATTGACACAGATAGCTTACACGACTCTGCGTATGTATCATCAGACTCGAAGAGGAACTCGGAGGTGTCGCTGAATCCGCCCTCTTTTAGCAACCTGCCACGGTTCGAGTCTCCTGCTCGCGCTGACTCTCCCTTTGAGGCCTTACGAAGGACGACTTTATCAAAGGCTGAGGATCGGCATCCTCGACTGTCTTTACCCCAGGAGAAGTTCGAACAGTCATTGGAATCCATGAAACCCCGTGCCGAAACGCTGCCGACAGCACTTGAAACCGGTCCTGGACTCATTCAACCAGATCAACTCAAAGATATGCTTACGAACGTGCCCGAAAATGAGTTCCTTTTGCTAGACATCCGTGTATCAACTCACTACGCGCGGTCGCGGATTCGCGGTGCTTTGAATCTTTGTATACCGACGACTCTCTTGAAGCGAGCTACGTTCAACCTAGAGAAATTACAGCAAACCCTCCAGACTGAAGAGGATCAACAGAAGTTTGCGCAGTGGCCGAACGTCAAGTACCTCATAGTGTACGATGGCCACTCATCAGAGAAGCGGGATGCAGTATCGGCTATGAACATGTTCAAAAAGTTTTCAAACGAGGGCTTTTCTGGAAGACCCTTTCTCCTACGAGGTGGTTTTGATGCCTTTGCGACTGAGCATCCTACATTCGTCGATCACCAGTCAGCGTCGCAACGGCCAGGTACCTCTGTTTCTCCGGAAGGCGGGCGACCGAGCTTTGCACCCGTGATCGGCGGCGTAATGCTTCCGTCCAACGCTAATAACCCTAATCCATTCTTCAGTAATATTCGGCAAAACATGGATCTCGCGGACGGTGTCGGTCAGATGGATATTTCAGTGCCATCTAGTTTGGATTCTAGCACACTCCCCCATTGGCTTCAAGATGTGACCAAGTCATCAGATCATGGCAAGAAAGCTTCTGAACGGTTCCTGCAAATCGAGCGCAGAGAACAATCTCGCATGAAGGAAGCCTACGCATCCTTCAACACATCTGCGACTCCAGGTCTTCACACCGGTAAAGTCTGCCTCTCTGGAGTGGAAAAGGGTGGCAAAAACCGTTACAAGGACATTCTTCCCTTTGAACATGCTCGTGTCCACTTGACCGGTCGACCCGAGGGCGTTTGCGATTACATCAATGCAAGCCACGTTCAAGCCTCGCGAAGTTATAAGCGTTATATTGCGTCACAAGGGCCCCTGCCAGCCACCTTCGACGTAAGTCCATCTACCGTGTCACCCCTTGCGGTGTCTGAGACTAACTATCCTCTTTTTAGGACTTTTGGTCGGTTATATGGGATCAAGATGTTCGCGTCATAGTCATGTTAACGGCGGAGTCGGAAGGCGGTCAACTTAAGTGCCATCCATATTGGCAGAATAGGGAATTCGGATCCATTAGGCTCAAGCCGTTATCCGAAAAGAAGGTGTCGCTTGATATTGACAAGCATCGGTCAACGCCTGGGGCTGCGTCATCGACAAGCAACACGTCGGAGTATGCGCGACGCCGTGCTAATACTACCACTACGTTCGAATCTGCCCAGAACGTACAGCCTTCTCAGCCCCAGCCTGAGACCCCTTACGTCATCGTTAGGAAGTTCGCGCTGTCACATTCCTCGCATCCGTTCTCCCCTATGCGTGAGGTCACTCAACTTCATTACGCCTCATGGCCCGATTTCGGTGCGCCGGCCCAGCCATCCCATCTATTAGCCCTTGTCGAACTGGCCAACGTGATGCAACGCGCAGCGCTGCCTGTTAACGCGAACTCGATCGCCGCATCAGTTGCCACCGAGAATCCGGCAGCCATGGGCTGGTATGAAGAGCCTGAATCTAATGCGAACGCTCGACCGATGCTTGTGCATTGCTCTGCTGGGTGTGGTCGAACTGGTACCTTCTGCACAGTCGACAGCGTAATAGACATGCTAAAGCGACAGCGTCTAGCAGCGATGCATCGGCCAGATGCCGACGGAGACGTGAGCATGACTGAGAGTTCTCCTGTTCGTCGAAGAAGTGCCGGCCCCAATGGCCTTAAGCTCAGGCTAGAGGAATCTAGACATGGTGAAATAGAAACTGGGTGGCTCGAGAATGCGGACCTTGACTTAGTTGAGACAACCGTGGAAGATTTCAGACGACAGCGGCTAAGCATGGTCCAAAGCTTGCGGCAATTTGTCCTCTGCTACGAGACCGTGGTGGAGTGGGTCTGGAGAATCCAGGAGAGGAACAATCGTTTGGCCGGTGGTAGGGGACGCCCGCGGAGCGAGATTCTAGAGGTCCGGAGATGAAGAGAACGGCGGAGCCCTCTCGCTTAAACACGAATTAAAGGTCGACTTCAGTTTATCGGGTAGGGATGGTGAATCTGGGGAGGGCTCATGGAAAAGAACTGCATAAATTCGCATTTGGCATCGACACAGCATTCTGACATGGTCGGAAGGTTCATATCATTGGCTAGACCGTCTAGCCAGGTAAGGCGGCAACGGTGTTAGTAAGGAATCGGAGTTATTATAGGCGTTCTTGGCATCACGGCATGGCATATTCGATTTTCGTTTTTGGAGCGAGACGAAAGCATAGCACACAATTGGATTCGTAGAGTAAGGGATACATACGGTAAGGGGAGACACAAGGGGTTAACTTATAAGAGTGCCTAAAAGCAGTAGCCACGTCGGCGGCAGGGATTTTGTATATTATCGGCGGTTTGGGAGAAGGGTGTTGGTGGATGGGCGCTGCTACTAAATAGTTGATACCGTAATTCGTAATGGCGAGTACCGACTACATACATCGACTCGTTGATACGAAGCAGAGATGAACAGATACACAAATCGATACTCTGCATATAAATTTCTCATGCCGTCAACAGTGATGATTTTGAAATTCTCCGTTCCTGTTCATGGGCTTAAATCTTGTTGATGTGGTTTTCTGCCTCTGCATCACCCCCGAAAGGGTGAAAGCTGTCCAGGCAATTACCCTTAATCACGAGGAGAAACCTGGTAGATTCATCTAAAACATCATAATCACAGCCACAACATGACAGCATCACGGAATAAGAACAGTCACATAACATCCACATATTTGCCTAGAAATGGCAAGACCTCAATGTATTAGCTTTGCCCGTCTCGCGCCGCTTCTAGGATTAATGTACACTTTATAAAATAGTCGTGTCTTGGACTCTGACCCCGCAAAGCCGTCGCCATATCGATCCCAGCCCCCGGCACCACACCGAAGCCCAAGCCCGTTGCGACGCAGCATTCCGGAAGACGGAACCAGACACACCCACACATACACCCCGTGTCCCAAAGCAAAAAGCGGCAAGCTTTTATTTCCAGAACTTCTGGAGCGAGACCTCCTTGTCGTCGTGCTTGTTCAGGATCTTGGCGGTGGCCAGCTCGAAGTCCTCCTGGGTGACGTGGACCCTGCGCTCGCGCAGGGCGTACATGCCGGCCTCGGTGCAGACGCCCTTGAGCTCGGCGCCGGAGCAGCCGTTCATCTTCTCGGCGATCTTGGTCAGGTTGATGCCGCGGGTGAGGTTCATCTTGCGGCTGTGGATGCGCAGGATGTCGGCGCGGGCCTCGACGGACGGCGGGGGGAACTCGATCTTGCGGTCGATGCGGCCCGGGCGCAGCAGCGCCGGGTCGAGGATGTCGAGCCGGTTCGTCGCCATGATCACCTTGATGTTCTTGGTCGGCTCGAAGCCGTCGAGCTGGTTGAGCAGCTCGAGCATCGTCCGCTGCACCTCCGAGTCGCCGCCCGACGACCCTTCCACGCGCGAGGACCCGATCGAGTCGATCTCGTCCATGAAGATGATCGAGGGCGCGTGCTCGCGCGCCATGACGAAGAGCTCGCGCACCATGCGGGAGCCCTCGCCGATGTACTTTTGCACGAGCTCGGAGCCGGATACTCGGATGAACTTGCAGTCGGTGTGGTGTGCGACGGCTCGGGCTAGTAACGTTTTTCCGGTACCGGGAGGACCGTAGAGAAGGACACCTTTTGGTTGGGCGATACCGAGAGACTCGAAGAGTTCGGGGTGCTTCAGGCCGAGCTCGATAACTTCCTTGATCTCTTTGATTTGCTGATCTAGACCACCGATCATGTCGTACGTGCTGTCGGGCACCTTCTCCACCATCATGAGGGATACGAGGGGGTCGACGGAGGACGGAAGGATCTTCTCGAGTTTGTAGGAGTCGGATAGGAGCGTTACTCGTTTGCCCACGGTAAGTTTTGCTATATCTACGGAGTCGGAAACGTCGACGACTGCGAATAGTCAGCTCCGGCGAGGGGGTAAAGCGAGTTCAAGCCAACATACCATATTTGCCTTCTGGATGTACCTTCACTAATACTTTCTTCGTTCCCATCACCTTGACCACTTCACCAACATACGATCCGGGTTGCTGCAGAAGACCTAATTCTTCTCTCAACAACCGCACTCTCGAGTTGTAGTCATTACGCTGAGCCTCCAGACGTCGAAGAACGGCTTGGCCCTTAAGGATCTCGAGCTTCATCGCCTCGATCTTGTTGTGGTAGTAGTTGTCGAGCGCCATGGTTGCTAGGGCCCCTGCGGGAATATGTTATCGTGTGTGGCGTAATTCAAGCTCCCGGGAATTGGTAAGGTGATTTTTGCGATGATTATGGAGTGGAGGAAGTGTATATTATGAATGGTGAGGATGATGAAATTGTAGATTGTAGTTGGTGTTGGGATAAGGCGACGAAAGCGATGGTGAGGCTAAAGATGCGCCAATGATGGCTCGGACAAGGGTAGGTCAGGTAAAGCTTAGATCTGGCGCAGGCAGGTGCTGCACAACGCGTTCCGGAACTACGGCAATACTGAATTTCCGCTTGAAGTACGTAGTGACGGTTCGGGGCCGTCTCAACCGACTTATCTAAATTTCGATATGAACAAAATGCACAAGCATGTTGCATTGAGGTAAGCTTGCAGGTTCACATGCATTAATTACGTAGGGTACTATAATATTACAGAGAGCTTTCCAGAAACCTTTCAAGCAAGTAATCTGTACAAAAGCCTGTTCAGATGACAATTACATTTGATATTCAGTCAATCACCGAAGACCGCAGCTGTACATACAACACAATAATCTTGTTAGTACCAAACTGAGTGCCAATATTGCTAAAAGATATGTATTGAATTATAGACATCGAATACACCTAGTAGTTCCTCCTATCAAAAAGGCGTCGATAGCTTAAGAGTAGTTGCGATTTAGCATGTTTCTTAACAGGCGCGACTGCCGGGCTTTGTCTCTCCAAAGTAATACATGTACATGGTAGTACGAAATCAAAGTCTCTAAACAGGGGTTGAAAGAATGCTGCAGCATCGACCCATCTTTGGGGCCAGTTTGGGGAAAGGATAGCACACCTTCATACGCCATAGGGCTCCATAGCTGCTTCTGCTGCCTGTAAGTTCCTTGCAACTTCCCTGTAAAGACGTATGTAATCAGCGAATTTCTAGGCGGGATGGGTTTAATCGGGGAACGCTAACCATCGTCCACTCACACTGGAAATAATCACGAGGATTAATCACGACTCGGAACTAGATTTACTGGATTTACTGGTCTGGAACTTCACTCCACCATCCAACCCGTCCATCCACCCATCCTAAGCACTATCCGTCAGCCATGTGCTGCGTCCGTGATAGCACCTAAGCCATGTTTTCGTGTGTTGCATGAGATCTGACTTAACGGTTGTCGGTAGTCGTAAGCTGGCTTTCAGCTTTTTAATTACAGTCCTTTCTGTTTAACCCTACATACGCACCTAGGCACCTATTGGAGTATTGGAAATATCGGAATAATTTGGTCTTGGTCCTGGTCCTAATCATCCATCCCTCTTTTCATTCCTTCCCTGTTCAAGTTTCTTATCTTTCTTTACCTAAAAATTCCTGTGATCAAGCTGCTTGTTTTGTCCATCCAAAGTTGTTTATCATCCGAAGATCTCTGTCTCGCGATTCGCCAGCGAGACATGCTGCAGCAACATACAGCACGCTAGATCTGCAGCCGAAAGGCATACCATACATTCCTTACAGGATCCCCTCCAAAGGCTCCATCGAAACATCGCCTGGCTCTCCTCGTCATTTGTCTTTGGTCGGTTGCCAGAGTTGAAGCTAAATTCGGATACTGTCTTCCCTTATCCAGCTGAACTGCCTTTGTCTTAGTTCCAGAAAAACAACTTTTCATGTCCCACAGCTAGTTTAATAATTACGCCTTCTTCGTTGGCAGCGAAGGCCTCGCATATCTTGCTAGCGATGGATCCCCCTTCGCAAGATAGCAGTAGCTCTACTGCACCTCCCTCGCCATCCGATACGCGACAGCAACCTGTTCGACGCGAAGTTAGGGAAATTAGAAGCGTGGAGATGGCTCCAGAAAGCTATCAGTCTAGTGAGACTGTGCGGAGAAGAACAGAGCAATCCTATGGTGCGTTGCCGTGATCTAAATACCCTTTCCCTCCACATAGCCGCGTCCCTAAACCTAATTCCCACTCTCGTGGGAGTCGATCGATGTCATACCAAGCTCCTCTAGCCCCTCATTAGAAGTAGACTTTGACTAAACCTGTCTCTATGGCCAGGCACACTTCAAACACCGCCGCCCGCAAGCAGCGGCGCGCAGTATTTGGGAGAATCCACTGCTCACGACCGATCGCATTCAAGAACTGGAAGTCAGCAACCCCGTTCCCCCCTATTAGGTCCGGACCGTGGCCGACAGCGCCCTAGAAAGCCCGCTATGCCACGCAGAGCCTCATCGAACACGATAGCTCCTCATCGAGGTGAGGTGTTCTCAACGGACGATGACGTGAACGAGATTGAGAATGACACCGTTGGACGACAACCGCCCTTCTCTCCTATACCACCTTACAGTGGTGAGTCGGCAAGACCACCTTCTGCACTAAGACGACGAAGCATGGCCCCGCCAACTTTGTCTCGAGTACACTCGAGCCGTAGTGCCGGTCCCGATGAGGAAGGTATTGATGAGCTGGTAGAAGAGGAGGAAGATGAGGAAGAAATACACCTACCATCACAGTCGCACGACGGAGATGCTGCGCAAGATGGACCTCCCGACGACTCTAGTATTATTGGAGACGAGGACGATGATGTCAGCGACGCCGAGAGTTTTACCCTGAAGGACCGTCAACAAGCCATCAACGAGACACACCCGTTTGGTATCAGGATATGGAAGCCTGCGTTGTACAAGAAAGACCGATCGGTTCAGAAGACTGCTGAGGGTGATATTCATTCTTCTCCTGGTGGTCGGGTTAGTCGTTGGCTAGTCTTATTTAATATCATATGGACATTAGCATTTGGTTGGTGGATGGCTTCCTTTGCAGCTCTTGGCGCGGCAGCCTGCTTCATCTTCGCAGCAGCTCCTAGTGGGAGAGAATACGGCCGCGTATTATGGGGTTTGGCTGGCTATCTCTTCTATCCATTCGGGAAGTTCGTGCGACTCGAGCAAGATGAAGCATATTTGGACGAAGATCAAGGTGAGGGTCGGAGCATCAGTGAGTACGAGCAGTGGCAAAGTGGTGACCTGGAATATGGCCGGCTTTTCTTTGGTCCTGAGCGAAACCGTTCGATTATAGGTCGATCAAGAAGAAGCATCGATTCTGAACCTAGCGAGACGGATAGTCTGCTTCCACGTTCAGGCCGCTACGAACACTCGATTGACCCGGGACGACCACTGAAGAGACGTCTTTTCGGTCGAGGACAATGGAATATCGGTCGAGTTATCTTCTTCGTCTTCTTCTGGGGCCTTATCACGCCTTCTCTCCTTATCACCTCCGCCATCTGTTGGTTTCTGGTGTTTTGGATTCCGATGGGCAAAGTTACCAACCTCCTTTTTGATCACCTTAGAAGGCATCCACTGGCTTTATCTTTCGAGTCCGATATCAGCATCGCCAGGACTTCAGATGGCCCGCATTCATCCATTCTCCTTTGCACGTACCGAGCTGTTGGCCCAAAGTATTGGAAGTATACTGTCGATGGCACCAACATATTCCTCATCAACCTGATGGCCGTCGTCATCTTTGTTATCTTTGACTGGCTTGTGCTTGATTCCGTCCTCCACATTGACAGCTTCATAACTTCTCCAGGTTTCTTGTTCGTGGCCGGTTTGTTCTCCATTATCCCCCTGGCATACTTCATTGGTCAAGCTGTCGCATCTATTTCAGCCCAGTCTTCCATGGGTCTTGGTGCAGCAATCAATGCTTTCTTCTCGACGATCGTAGAGGTCTTCCTCTACTGCGTTGCGCTCAAGGATGGCAAGGGCCAGTTGGTGGAGGGCAGCATCATCGGGAGTATCTTCGCCGGTATTCTCTTCCTGCCTGGATTGTCAATGTGTTTCGGCGCCATCAAACGCAAAACCCAACGATTCAATGCCAAGTCTGCCGGCGTCACTTCAACTATGCTTATATTTGCCACTGTTGCTGCGTTTGGACCGACCCTTTTCTACCAAATTTATGGCACTCACGAGCTTCGATGCCAGAGCTGCACTGATTTCATGTGGACCGGAGAACGTGATTGTCGCCGTTGCTACTATTCCCAAGTACCAGCTCTCGATGACCGTTTCTACATCGAGGCAGTACGTCCGTTCTGCTACGGGGCTGCCATCTGTCTTTTCCTTTCGTACGTTATCGGTCTGTGGTTTACTCTTAGAACGCATGCCGCTGTCATTTGGAATACCGAAATTGATGAGAAGAAGCACGAGGAGATTCAGCACCATGCGGCACGGATGTCCGAAGTACGGAACCTGGCTGACTCAACTGGTGCCGATATTCGAGACAGCAATCTATACAAGCGCATTTTGGGTCAATCGTTAAGACAAGTCGGACTAGAAGAGAGTCGCCACTCACGTCAGGCATCGGAGGGGTTTCCGATAAATGGTGGTGTTCAAACGCCGCACAAGGTTCCCCCGAAGGACGACATGACTCCGGATAGCATTGGTTCGAATGTTCATATTCCTGGGTTTTCCGATGCAGAGAACAGCAGCCTTGTCCGTAGCGTCACCGAGGTAGCCGCTACAGCAGCAGCTATTGCGGCCCGCGATGCTCGAGGAACACGTCGCTTCTCAAGCCAACCATCCAACGCAGGAGCTAGCACTTCGGCGGCACGTCCTACCCCCATTCGCACATCCACTTTTCCTGTGGAGGCGGAGGAAGTTGGTGAGCACGCCCAAGCTTCCCACGGTGGACATGATGCGCCCAACTGGAGCCGGACGAAGAGTTCAGTTATTCTGATGGGTGCCACCGTGCTCTACGCAATCGTTGCGGAGATCTTGGTGGACACCGTGGATGTCGTCCTGGACAACTATGCAATCGATCCAAAATTCCTTGGTATCACACTATTCGCTTTGGTACCCAACACCACCGAATTTCTGGTAAGTATTGGTCCTTTAATTTTACCATGAGCTTGTAACTAACCTTGTCATAGAACGCCATTTCTTTCGCCATGAATGGAAACATAGCGTTATCAATGGAAATCGGTTCAGCATATGCCCTACAGGTCTGCCTTCTTCAGATCCCCGCTCTAGTCTTCTTCTCAGCAGTCTACCCTCTGCAACCAATAGGCGACTCAGATCCCACGCACTATACCTTCAGTCTCCTATTTCCGCAGTGGGATATGGTAACCGTTATATTGTGTGTGTTCCTGCTAAGCTATATGTACGGCGAGGGGAAGAGCAACTACTTCAAGGGCAGCATCCTGATCTTGACGTATTTGGTGGTTGTGATTGGATTCTACTTCTCTGGCTACACGGATGCCAAGATGGGTCAGATGGGCGTGAGTCGGTTTGACACGCTTGGGCCCGACGGCGTCTGGCAGAGTTACAAGACGATTGGACGTGGGACCGGCGGACGAGCATACGAGGCAGGCGTGGATTTTTGAAAAAAAAAAAAAAAAAAAGCTCGTCGCAACTTGGTTGACGAGTTTCTCCCTTAATTTTGTAACACGACCGCGATGTGATCGCGGATTTTCAGATCGCGATTTTTCTACGTAATTGTGATATCCCCTAGGACCCTTTTTTCGTCGCGGTCAACTGCATAATCAGGTGTTAATTATATCGGAGTACGGAGGTTTCTTGTTAGTCCCTTTTGGTCCAAGTTTTAGGTCTTTTTTTTTCTTATCATGGCAGCCGCTGGGCTGCTTCTCTCTATAGTCTAGGCATTACACAAGGGCATGGCGAGGCGGAGTAGAGTGGGTAAATAAGATACGATACGCATCATTAATAGATCCTATACTGTATGAGATGAAGACTGGCTTGGGCGTTGAATGTATACGTGTATGTGTATGCGTAGATGGCTTGGGCTTTTGTGAATGGTAGGGGACTTTGCTCTGACGCGGAGTCGAGGCATGGTCGACTAATGGGTTGTTTGCTAGTTGACCTATCGTCTCAACTCATACGAAATTCGTGGTATTTCAGTTCATACAGTTTAGGTCCTATGAAAATGTAGTGTATACACATAATACACAATCCATTAACCAGCCTACTGTTCGTTGTTGATACCAAAGCGTTTCAGGGAAATCCGGAAATCGGATAGGAATGGGAATTCATGCAGCGGAAATTGATAAATTACGAGATATTGAGGGCCCTTCAAGATAATTCTAGACCGGATTTAATGAATCAGGGAATCACGAAAGGATAGTTGGGCTCTATGTATTTATTCGTGATATTTTAACATCGTATCAGGATGCTTCTATATTTTGTAGTACACGTAATATGAATTAAGGGAGCCGCTGGAATATCGCGAAGGCGCCAGAGATCAGTGGCAAGCATAGTGTCAAACATGTAGGCGCCGACAACATGGTTGCGAAAGACATGTTATCACAGGTGCTTCACAAGGCGATAGCGATATTACGTACGGCTACTATCAACCATTCAAACAGAGGCTCTTCCTCACCTCGCGCGTCAAGCGCGCGAAAGCAATGAAAAGATAGAATAAAGCCTGTCAGACGTCCGACCATCGCCCACCCCGGCCGCGCGCCCGAAGGCAAGACCGCGACAAATCGGGGTTGAGATCATCACCACTCTCTATACAGCAAAAGATCTGTCGCCAGAAAAATTGCCGCCACCCTTGCGGGCAGATCGAAAGTAAGGAGCAAAGCGACCAGAGGCCTCAGTGCTCCCGTAAAAATTGATTTTCACTCTAGGGCAACGGGGATATCGTTCATCAACCAGGGTGGGATCTGTGGCTCCTGTAGGGAACACAGAGTGGGACGAATACTATAGAAATGATTCTCTGAAGTATTGTCGACATGAAGAAGAAAGGAAAAGAAAATTCCAAAGGTGGGAGGGGGACCTGAGTATTTATAGGTTTTCGAAGGAGGGCTGGAGGGTCCGTGCGCAGGTTGCAATCAGCCAGGGTGTTCGGCGGAAGAATTTTCCTTGTGGTAGTGGGGCTTGTTTGCAGCCGTTCATTGGTCAGAAAATACTACACAGAAATTTACGCAAGTACCTAGGTATTTTATTTTTCTTCGAACCTCTTTATTTCTTTGCGATGTTATTGGCCCTTGAGAATTCTCATTATTCAAAATTCATCCGAGAATAGCTTAGCTTCCTTTCAAATCAGTAAAATTTTCACTGTGATTTTGCTAAAATGCTGAGGATACTGTGCTATATGAACCTAAAATGCGGCTCTGTGGAGCCTGAAGTGGTACGTGCTTGCCAATATTGAGTCACACCTTACTTTCCGCCCTGAATTTTCAGCCAATCAGAAAAAATCCAACCGCTGCACCTCACATCCAAATCAGGACTAGCGCCAAAATTCTGCCACCCTGCGCTGATTCTGCCCAGCTCCACCGCCCTCCAACCCTCCTTCGGAAAGGTATAAATACTCGGGTACCCCTCTCCCATTTTCAACTTTTTTTCCTTTCTTCTCCAGCTCTCTTTGCCTTTTGGCTTAGATCAAGTGTAGTATCTGTTCTTTTCAGTTTAATCTCTGAAAGAGTCCTACTTGGACTCAATCGTGATTATTCTAATTTTTAGACCTCGGGAGCGCACCCTCTGTGCTTGCGCATGGTCGCTCCCACCGTGTCCCTGGTATCACACTGCCTCCAGGTGACGCGAACCCTCTTCATTTTTTCATTGCTATCTCCAGCTTGCCTGGGGATGTGAGGAAGAATGCCTTTCAATCGCCTTTATCTTGAAGCATGTCTTTCCTATCTTATTGAATTGCACTGCCTATCCACGTATGGTTGTTACAATCGCGATGTTTGCTCCATGGCCACACCAACATGCTATCACCCAAGTCGCCCATAATGTTAATTCCGCACCCACCACATCCACCACATTCCCATATTTGAATAGTACGAGCACCTTGTCATCACATACCAATATAGATACTAATTAAACTACCCACAACTACCATCAGTACCACGTGCGAATTTTCAAGCGGCATCTTAGACACCAACACCTCCTCGTAGCTCAAATATGTAGAGGCTGAAAATAGTGAGGTACAAGCTCCTCGCACCACAGAGCCATCAGCAAATCTCGCGAGAAAAGCAGGTCTTGCCTCGTAGATCCGACAAACCCGGCTTTTTATCAAGCGAAGTAGGTAACACTAGAAGGCATCATTTTCACACGTCATCTCATCTTTTGGCTCCTAATTAAAAGCTACAGTAGTATTGATTGCAGGTTACCTAGATCTACAGCTACGGATTTGCATAATACAAGTTTACTCATACAACCACTCTTGATGTCCCGTTCCCATGCTGGCATGCTGATTAACCTCTAAACTCGGCTAAGCCGTCATCCTCTTCTAGCAACGTGATAAAAGAAAATGGTGTAAACATGTGACCAGCGAACTCGGCGTACTTGGATTGCGCCTCGACCCACTGCAGACGGAGGGAATGCAACTAGAAATACTGTTAGTCGGTGCTATTTTATGTTTACTGTGGAAAAGGATAAAACTTACCATGGCACTGCAACCCTCCATACAAATAAGGATAGCGCACGAAAGGAAAAACCATAGATAGAAAGCGACGACAGTCATGAAAACACCAAGGACGCCTGGTTTGGCTAGTGATGGACCAAGCGTCATGTCCCACAGAACCACACTCAGCTGCTGATGAGCAAGCGACAAGGCCCAGAGACGTAGGTAGGAGGCGGTATGGGAGACACAGTTGAGGCAGAATTCTATCCAATAGATTAGCACGCGTCATAATATGGAGACAGCATATCAGCATAAACTTACCAATCGTGTGAATGACCTGGTGGATCATAATTTCACTGAATTCGAACTCTTCGTGTTCCTCATCATCACCACCGTGTGCGATCATAGCGACACCTTCACCGTCATCCGTGTCCACACTAACGCGACCGTTGCCTTGGATGTGTCCGTCACCATCTTCGTCGTCAAGCGCCGAGACTCTCGAAGGTTCGCCTATTCCACGATAGCCTTGAGCGCGAGCCTTGTTGTGCTCCCATCGCAGGTAGAATGGCTTCAAGAACAACAGGATGGGGACTTGGACGAAGGCGAGGAGCAGTAATATGACTTGCACATTCTTCTGGCCTGGGTACAATGGGACATCCAACGTGCCGGGTTGCAAGAACATGTAGATCAACATGTTCAAGAGTCCGGGGGGTTGCTCTCCGATGCCAAACCAATCCACAGACCACTTGTAGATGATGCAAATGACAAGGTAGCCAAAGATAGCTTGGAAGAAGATCATACCCGGGATAAAGTTACCCCAGATATCGATGGGCTTCTTGAAATGCCTCGCGTTGAAGTAGGACAGGCAGAGGGAATATGTCATGTGTGCCCATCCAAGAATGATAGACATCTTCATCTTGTAACTGTTGGTAAACAACAGGTCATTTTCCGTGCCGTGCCAAAACCAATCAAGACCAAACGGATATCGGTAATCGCCCTTGAGTTTGGCAATGAGAGGCTGTCCCTGCTGCCATCCTTCGGGAACCTCCCATTCCCAAGCACTGTCGAAGAAGGTAAATGTCTTGGAGAAGACATCGTTGTAGATGAGACCGGTAAATAAAGAGAAGGTGGCCATGACTAGGGCAATATATCGACCGTAGTAAATCATGGCGAACAGTTCGAAGGTGACCTTTTTCAAAGGCTTCTCCCAGTAGATCATGGCCACGGAGGCAGCGAACATGATACTAGCATGACCAAAATCTCCGAACATGACGGCGAACAAGAAAGGGAAGGTAACGATTGCGGGTAGAGCAGGGTTGACCTCTTGGTAAGTCGCCGTACCGTAAGCATTGATGATGGTTTGGAAGGCCTCTGTAAACTTGTTGGTTTTCAGGTAGGTGGGAGGAGTCTTGTTTGTTCTAATCTCATTGATAATGGACGGAACGGATAGGCCTGCGCGGTTTGTCACGTCCTGAAGTGTAGTGCGAATAAGGGGTAGGTCGTTTGTAGGACACCATCCCTCAGCGATAAGAGTTCGCCTCTGTCGATCGAACGAGAAGAGATTGAGGGTTTGATAGGCAGCCTTCTCCTTCGTAATGAGAATCATCCAAGCCGCCAGAGATTGAGCAATTTGGGTCAGCTCAGCTTCGAGGGTCTGCTGCGTGTTGTGCAATACATTTTGAACATCGTTGAGGCGGGCATTAACCTCGTGCATCTGGTCTCGGCGAAGATCACCGTTCTCATCAACGCTATAGATATCAGCTCCCATAGATTCCGAGATCTTTCGAATCTTGGCTAGGATCTCCTTTCCATGAGCAAAAATGACAAATACGTTCTTGTTGATAGACTCATTGTTCGTCGGGTCAACCAGAGGTTCGGGAATCTCGGACTGGTTCATGTAAAGGTTTCCACGTAACGTCCTCCACAGTATACGCTCGAAGGCAGCTACACGGTCGCGATTTATGACACCAGCGACGAAGCCAATGTTCATGCCAGAAAAGGAACGCTCAACGTCGCCAGCCTGGTTATGTTGTTCCACGTCTTGGAGCAAAGGAGCATCGTCGTCCTCTGTCGATGCCCTAATCTCTTCGACGTTACCGTGAGCGCGATCGAAGAATCCGCCTGCCTCGCGAAGAACCCATCGCCATTCGGTCAGCTCAACCTCGCGCTTCTTCAGCGTCTCGTAGCTGTCATTCAGCTGAAAGATGCGTTGCTCGAGACTTTGGGTTCGCTCGGAAAGTTCGTCTATCTCGGTGGTGGTGGGAGGAGCAAGCGTTTCGACCTCGAGATCTAACGTTCGTAGAGGGATGTTCACCTTTTCCATTTGAGCATGGAAGTAGCCTAGTGGTATGTATGTTAGATGAGACACGGTGGTCTAGGGGATCAAGACGCTCCAGCACTTACGTAGTTGGCGCTCAACATTGTCAAGCCTTCGAATCTCTTGAGTGAATGTTCGCTGGAATGCACTGACTTCGCTGTTGAGCTAGATGGTTGTTAGCATCGTTGGATGGATGCGGGATAGATGGCGATGGTAGGGGATGAGGATGGCGTACATCTCGAAATTGGACCAGTCCAAGTTCTCCCAACGCGTTGACGCATTCCCTCCCGATTTCGTTAGATATATACAGCTGCACCATGCTCATGTCCGCAGAGCGGAACATGGACTGCTTTGAAGGAGCCATAGTGAGGGCGCACTGAGCTCTCCAAAGCCAGATTGGTGGTTCTCGATGGTGACGAGGAAATGCGAAATGAAAGCTCTAAGAGAGGAAACGAATAAGCGAATGAGCTTGGTTTAGACGTCGTTGCCTTTGCAGGGGCCGCGCTACTAGTGTGGCTTGGAGTCACGAGGCGTTTATGTGGCGCATAGGTTATATTCTTTTACCAAATAATTGCTAGTAAAGAGGCATTGCAATGACTGCTACAATGACAACATTATGTCAGCATGACGTGTCTTGCTAGTTTTACTTCTAGATTAACGCTCTTGCTGGCCTGGAAACTTCACCAACACAGCATGGAACAGTATGAATAAGAACTATAAATTCACTTATATATTCAATTGCGTTGATATAAAAGAGCATTACTACTCATCATCTCAATATGTCCTTGCTTTTGGGTATAGTGGACGTTACGTAGCTATATATAAACACATACGGTTTACGATCTTCACCCTTTTCCATTTTCTACTATTTCTCATTAAGCCAACTTGACCAACAGGAGTTGAGCTGTCTTCTCACAATCATAAGATATCATAACTCGGAGGTCCTCCGATCGAAACGGAGTAAAACTACCATATAAACTCCTGTGCGTATTAGTCAGGGATCGTATACTTCATAGTCGGTACCCCGGTCCTATAACCATCCAAACTACAAGAGTGTTTTATGTAGAAAGAAGCTCCGGGAAAGCTGAATACTTTGCTTTAGCCACGGCAGCCGCGGGTAGTACTTGGATACGGAATTTCCTGACCGGACTGAACCTTATGCCGGATAGCCTGATTACCTTACTATCCAACAATAGCATCGCAAAGACATAATGCGAAGATACCGCAATGAACAAGCAAAAGCGTCTCATCCGAAAGGATTATCACTGCATTAGGCAGGAGGTTGAAAGACAAAATCCAGAGGTTGGATATATGTATACAGACAAGAATACGGCGGACGGCTTCACTAAACCCATGGAACCGGGAAACCATACCGAACTCTAAGACTCTTGAGGCTAAAGAGTTTTTAAACGTTAATTAAAATTTACTGGAGCTGTGAGGGCGTGTAGGAGTACGAAGATACTGGGAATCCTAACGAGTACGTGATGGTGACTTAGCAGCCTAGCGGAACAACATATAAGGGGTGCCACCTTTTGGTTGTCATATGGCTGGGTTGACCTTCACCAACAAACCCAACCTGCCTTACCTACAACTTAAGTTATAAATAAACCAAGCAACACCGAGTTTCCCCTATCGAGATGCTCAGTTTGAACTTCTCGGCGGCGAAGTTTAGGGTGAGAATAGTTGCAAGGTTCTTATTATTGACTAGCATCTAGCCATAGCCTAACAATTTACAATGAAAGGTCCCAAGGGCATAATATTTGCCTGACTACTCTTGTATAACTATATTTTAACACCTTCACAACCCTTTCTTCATCCAGGCCTACCACGAATTCGTATCTTATATCACCGAGTATTCAATATCCTCGATTGAGCATCAAGTAGAGCTCCGTATAGTAGCCTCCAGCAGATCAAAAACACAACGAGCTGGAGAGAGACAGTTCATACTATGTCTCCGAGTAGAACTAATCAAACAATCCGCGGTGTCGGTAATCTTCTGCATTCTTGGAGATTTTTTAAAGACCGTGTCCTTCGATAACTATTATTGTCTTCCATAACTTCCCCCGTTTAAACTGCTTCTGGTGGGGAGATAACAACACACCGATAGGTGATGTTTTCCAGTTCTTACATTACTTAGGGGGAAGAGCGAGGAACAGGAGAATCACGTAATTCACAGCTAAACTACCATGCTGGAAGGAAAGGGGACTCGCCGATAGCTTAATCCGTTCCATTGAAGACAATATCGTACACTCAGCAACAGGGACGGTAAGAAGAACTTCTCTCACCAAAAAAGCTATTTATTTCCCTCTTCAGTCTTATCAACAGTTGTGAGCTGATATTGAACATGAGAATATAGGTTGCCAGTACTGCACAGTCCACCGACATAGGAGAAATCTTGAGTGTCTGTTATGTAGGAGATATAACGGAACCATTAGCGACCCCCGGGTTTGTGGATTGGCCAGGCTCACACAGAACCACCGAAGATCACCTACGTCGAGATGACGATAATAATCCGATGCGAAGAAAGTTTCTACTCTCTATCAGGCATTGAAGGGCTGTCTGTCAAGCAAAAGAATTTTACTGTACAAGAAACGAGCACATGTGAAGTTCAACATCAGAAGAAGAGATCCAAATAACGCCTCAAACTATTACGTAGTTTAGTGTGTAGGTATACGGTATATGGTGTATGGTGTACGCTGAATATGCGCAACGGCTAGCCAGTCTACTCGGCCGCTTAGCAGGGTGTCGCGCCCGCGTGTTGTGGGCAAGCTTAGAAGCAAAGGCGGCTGGTCAAAAAGCTACACGACCATATATCATATGCAACTCATCTTAGCTTTCCGGGAAACATAGCTATGAGCACGACGCCACGCCACGTCGCTTAATGCGAGGTAACCGTAGTTTTACTACAACCACGAGTTCAATTCTTACACAAGACGTCGCTAAGGCGGATTTCTTGAATCTAAACTTGCGAATATGGGGCCACCTAGATAACGAAGGAGACAAAAGAACACATACAACACTAGTATGCCGCCTAATATTAAAATTTATTACGCCTCCTATATCCCAAAAGATCAAATAGATAATAAAATATGTACAATATCTCTCATACTATATACCACTTCAAATCAGGCTAGACTGGCTAATGGTCACTAATCTGACATATACAGCGCTATTCGCTATGATTACTATGTGGTATATCAGTTTTCGCTATCCTCGCCCCCTGTAAGTATAAGTGATAGTAACCAAACTTTTTGGTATCGTATCTCATCCGTGAATCGTTAGTCCAATAACCCAAATCGCTATGCCAATTACAGATATCCAAATGCTTAAGGGCTCGTTCTGTGCTGCTCTAGAAAATATGATGATTATAAGCAACGTCCTTGAGGGGAGAAGTAGTAGAGAGTCGAGGGATGGAGAGAGAGGATGGAGATCGCATCGCCTCTTATAGCTTCCGCTTAAACATATATGAGCCGTACATGCCTCCAACTTCCGCACAAGCAATGGGTATTTTACGCATACCCCAAAACGAAGCGCCCATCTTCCAAGACCGAAGGCCAGAGTCCCTAGGCCCATCTTCGGGATTGTGAATACGGACGAGCCAAGCTCTGCTTCCGTTCTCCATAACAGTCCATCCCAGCTGCTTTACAACCGGGGACTTTGCCAGGCGGGAGTACATTTCATCGGTTACTTCGATTACCTCCAGCGGCGAGGAATACTTCTTCATAATCGACGTGTTTCGTCCGAACAGCGTGATGAGATCAAGCTCGACTGTCGTATAGTCGGAAAGATCTAGGTACCTGAGAGTGTGTGGGACCCATTCTAGCTGTTGGTCTAGTTGTCCGTCATTATTATCGTCGGGCACAAATAATCGATCGATATCTGAAATCTTCAGCCGTCGACCCAACGCAAGCTCTTCCAAATGCTTGGTTAGCGGGCGTAATAAGTCAATGTGTGATTCAAGCATCTTGCTGCCCTTTAAGCTCAATGAACGTAGACTTTGGGGGAGGACTGGGATCAGTCTGGTTAAGTCATCTTCATCGAAGAGCTGGTGGCTTCTGGCATCTACCCCAAGACTCAGGAATACAAGCCCCTTTACCGCCGGATGGTTTGCTAGGAAGTCAACGACAACATCAGCAGTGAGTGATCTGCATTTGGATAGATTTAGATGCGTGATATTTGCGCTGTGCGGAATAGACTGGAGAGCCTCATTCGTCACGCGTGTTCCCGTGAGATCTAGATGGGTCAACTTGCCCAGTCTGGGGAGCAAGGTCTCGAACACGGATGGGGGTAGAGTGATACACTTGTGTAAAGATAGTCGAGAGATGGAGAGCGTTTCCGGCCAGTCTGACAAGAGGATTGACTGGAATGAAGTCTTGAAAGCAGTTGATGAGCAACCACAGAAGTCGATCCCCTGCAGTCTATCAAGTCCAAAGAACAGCTTGCGTAGAACCTTTGCGTCGATCTCATCCTCAATATACTCCTGACCTAAAAACTCACGGAGGAAAGGGGTCAACTCCAAGCATTGCATCAAAGTTTCGGGGGTAAGATTGCGGGTAGTAGCTCGCTCGCTCGCCGTTGTGAACAGCGTGGTTGGGTTGAAGTGACTGAAGTCAAGACGTCGTACTATAGTTCCGAGCTCCTTGTTCTGTGAGATGTGCGTTAGGAATTTCCGGTAAATCCTCGAGTGCGGGATCGTGATGTTCTTATAAAGTGCGTTTAGCGTTGCCGAGTGGAGTGTTCTGGATGTAAGTAACAGGGACATCAAATCCACATTTCGAGCGGAGACTCCGTTCGGCGGAACATCGAGGACAAGGTGGTCAATGATTTGGCCTATTCCGGATTTAACCTGTAAGATACTGGCCTTGATTGCAATGACAACGTTACTCTTGACTCACCTAGTAATTCCGCGGGGAGCTTTTCGATGGCCGATTGTCCTGGAGCTGGCCTTTCGGGATCTTTCTTCTTAAGCGGAAGGACTGGAGTCGACCAAACTATCTTCAGAGCCTGCAAATCTCCATAGCTCTTGCTCGCCCGCTTCCCTCCTACACCTATTTGCTTCCAGCCCTGGAAGCCCTCGGCGGCGACGGCAGGAAACCAACAGCCATGTAATCTGCTCTGGGGTTGTGTGATAGGTGGGATGAATTGTGTCTGAGTGGCCATTTCCGGGGGTGATGGTAGGTCGTCGACAGCCTCCTCAGATAATTTGGAGTAAGATGATACTTTGGTACTGGTAAAATTCTGGGCTAAGTCTGATGAATCGATCTCTCGGACAGAGGAGAAAGAAGAACGAGTAGACTTGTCCGGAGGAGTTGAGCTTCCAGGTTGGTCCATATTGTCAGAGATGCTGGGAGTAGGGCTCTGTTTAAGTTTGCTGTTACCGGTAATGCGTTGGTGGATTGAGCGTCCAACGACATGAGAGAGGGTTGTCCGATCCATAATCGGAAGATGAGCCAGCCAGGGTAGCAGTGGTGTCGAGTTGCACAGGCGATAGATGCAAGATGCAGACTCAATAGCGCAATGGCTATGTTCCTTCCTTGCCCGTACGACAACGGCACGGCTGCGAACCGTCCTTCCTAATAAGCTTCCTTAAGTTGCTAAGGCACCACCAGGGCGACCGGGTTTCACCAAAAGCTGCAAATTAAGGTCCCAGCCGACCTGGATGGGCTTTTCTCTTAGTCAAAACACCGATTTCTTAGGTAACAAATTTCGTTGGCGCAATGCGGGGAAGTATTGATGAGATGGATTCGCGGATTCGCCGCCAGAATATCTCTGATGATGACAACGCTTAAATAGCTATTAAATGAACGTGATCTGTTGTCCCTGTCCTGTCCCTGTCAGTTCGGATTCCCGTCAACCGGAATACGCAAATGGACGGCGCGCTTGTTGTCGTTCTTCTTCGTCGGTGAATGCTAGAGGCCCGGATTCTTCACGTGTTAGGTAAGTATGGAGTACGGAAGTAGTGAGTCTTAAGGTAGAAGAATATAATAAAACACCAAACACGGAGCTATCAGATTTGCACGTGTACAACTTTCTGTTTTGTTTCTGGGCTGCCAATGCCAATAGTACAATACAATACCTGAGCTCAGATCAACCGTCGCCCGGGTCTTTGTTCTTCACCGTCTAATTTATCAGGTCGTGTACCTTGGAGCCTTAGAGCCTTGGGGCCATAGAGCATCAGCTTGCGAGCAAAAGGCCCGCAAGTGGCCAGGAATGGGTTTGAGCAAACCTCCCATGATTCCATTGTTCATGGATTGGGTAATAGAAATGGAAAAAATGGCATAGAGATGGATTCTTCTTTGTCACCTGAGCCATACCCACTAACGCTTGTTGCCATCGAGACTGGCGGCAAATGGTGCGAAGTCCGATAAAAAAGTGTCTTGGCCACGAGCTCCGCTTGGATAGCTATTTGGTAATGAGAACACCAGAAGATCCAGGTCTGCTGTTACGGGAAAATATCGTCATTGCGATGTAGGAAAATTTTCTTTCCTTTTTCTTTTATTCTGGGGAAGTTGGCGGAATGGTGGGAAGACTGGAAGAGTTCAAAGCTTTGAATCTTGCGGAGGCAGAACCTACCTTTCCTACTGGTGCTCTAGGCTGAGTGGCTAAAAGTCGAGGAAGGTTGAGTCTAGCCGAGACTAGCGATAGTCTATTCCGTGGATCCGTTCGTGGTCCGCCATTACTGTCTTGGCACGCTGGCATAGGACGACGTTCTTTCCTCCTTGCCTCATTCCCCGGATTCGATTATACATATATATGCACGTACTTACCATTTACGTAGATGTACTCGATGAACCCTGGCATCGTACATACCTCTGAATGTACTTATATCTCGTATATTAATGCGAAGTCACCTTATGGACCTGAAAATGCTACATCATGCTCTATGCTACTTCGTACGTCTATGGCGTTTTGATTGAGAATATCTTTGGTATGATTTGCTCGTCTACACATACCAAACCTGCTCAAGTCCATACTCCGCGGACTTGGTCTTGCTATGCTTGTATCCGTGCCTGGCTAGCTGCTGCGATATCGCAGCGCGGCAGCAAGCCACCACATCATCTTACTACGTAGAGGTGTATCGTCATCTAAGAATTTTTCGGTTATTTTCTATGACATTACTTTCCCGATCAGAAGATTTGATCTGCTGGTCTTTTTGATTATATCTCGTAAGCATTCATATTTGGGTATACAAAGCCGGGTTTATAACCAAAACCGTCCGTCTTAACCAAGCCGAGTTGAAGAAAGGAGAAGCTGCGAGAAGGACTGTAAATGATCCATCATGCCTTTGACCGCCTAGCCTGAACCTTGGCCGACTCAACCCGCTACGATGTCTAGGATAACTTAGTCTAGAACTGGAAACTCGTTCCTGAACACAAGTTAGCTTGATTTACTCGCATGGTCAAATATAGTCAAGTTCACATGACCTTAGAAGGGGGTCTTTCAGAAGCTACTGTATCAGGTGTCCTATCTTAGGAACAAACATACTAGCTATCTCATAAGAAATTCTCCGGTCCGGCAAATGGTTATTAATATTAGGTATTAGCCTCGTTTGCCATGCAACATTTGATGTTTAACCCTTGCTTCTATGGCCGGATGTGTCGATCTAATAGCTGCATGGCTTACCTAGAACATGCGTAGTGGTTTGCGGGGAAATAGCCTCATGTTTTGTTAGTGAATTGCGACGGCCAATCATCTCGCATCTTTTCTCCTCCATGTTTAAACTTGCGGCTCATGTCCCGATCTTTGGGGGAAAGAGGAGAAACAGGTACATGACGGCGTGGTAACCACATACGTAAGAGGCGCGTCTAAGTGGAAATGGTAGACACACATTTGGTCTACAATAGGAGACGATGCTAGTTTTCTGTAACATCATGTCTGTTGATCATTAAGCTATGAGCTGCATTGCAAAAGTACATGGCTGCTAGCTTGTGTTTGAGTCTAATGATAGACATGGGCAAATCTCCTTTGGTCTTGTGCGGAGATGGCATTGTTTGAATCGACCATACGCTTCTAGGAGATTTCCGGTCTTCTGCAAAGATGACGGCCCTTAGCTTCGCTTAGTAAGTGACTCTCTAATAACATTAAAGAGTTTGACCAATATACAAAAAAACAACAGTATCTATCTATCCCATGTTCCCCTTCACATGAGACTTCTTGCCTAAGCATCTAGGCACAGTCCCAAGTTGACAATGATATGGACTCGAGCTTGTTGGAACCTGATTGGAACCACCGTGGTAAGCAAACAACCCCGTAATCATGATTAGCTATGCTGATCTGTAGTTCCGAAATAACCGAGACGCCATTATACGTGAGCTCATATTGCATCCCCAGGTCCCGGTATACCCTGCCGAATACCGCCTATTGTGACGATAAAATGAACACCATGAACTCCGTGAATTCTAAGGAGGCGTTCTCGATACCCATTGAAGCGGAGTAGAAGTAGAGGGGTGTATATGTAGACACCGGTGCAGGTCACCTGCCATTTACCTTCTTTCCAGTTTTGATACGGTCCTTGCAATTATCGCAATACCATTTCACTATTATTACTATTAGCTAGTCACCTCGACGTTGGAATGCTGGATGAACCCACTGTTTGATGGCGGAGCTGCTTTAAGGCCAACACAATCCAGATGAAACCACTCTCGCTCGCAGTCATCTGCGTCGCAAGCTACCATTTCTCCATAGCTGACACCATTACAATAACAGTATAATGGCTCATCAGCGTCCACATCGCCCTCGTCGTCGCCCTGAGCGCTGTTGGCATCCTCATCTGCAACTCGAGCAGCCACTTGCTGGGCTGCCCCTTTCTTATGACTTCTTTTTGTGTTAGCTGTCGATGCATTTCTCGATGATCGAGATCTTTGCGGCGGGTCTGGGAACGACCCTAATGCTGGCGTCGACGGCTTACTAGCTCGTCCGCTCTTGGTCGTGACTACGGTTGTGGGTGTAGCTGACGGGGTTTGTGCAATGTCACCCTTGGGCTCAGAATCGTCTCCCTTCGTAATGATTTTGTTATTTGTCGGTGCATTGCTGGCACTGGCAATGGCAAGCACCGGCTCTTCTTTAGAGGCTTCCACCTTGACAGTCGCCGTGGGTTCCTTATTCGGTTTGCCGTCATTCGGCGGTCGGGTGCCGTTCTGCACTGTCGTGAGCTCTGGAGTTGCAGCCGCTACCCCGTTGGGTCTGTTTGACGCGGATGAAGTTGGCCGTTGCCGACCGTTTTCCACGTTGGACTGTATGGAGTTTTGTCTCGCCCGAGATGAGGCAGGGCGCGCAGAGGTTGTAGAAGGGGCGGGCGAGCCACGAGCAACGACCTTCGGGTCGAAGTTGGGTTGAATCGGGGATGGCGCAATCGAGGGCGAGAGCGCAGCGGCTGCGACATTTGTTTTACTGCGGAGAGGAAAGTTAACAACGAGAGATCCGACAAAACTAATAGTAAAAGATATGCTCACCTCTTCTTCGAGGCGCCGTTAACGGTCGGGAGAGCTTTACGCTTCTTTGGTTGCTCAGGGGCGGGTGTTGCTCTTGGGCTAGCATTCTTGGCCTTCCCGGCATTTGTGCCAAAGACTGAACTCATCGCGCGCTCCATAGGTTGCCCTCCGTTGGTCGGCTTGCTATTCTCAACTTTTCGTCTCTTTGATGGAGGGTTCCCGTTAGTAGTGGCAGTAGTGGGAGCACCTGAAGTAATACCCAATCCGACGGGTGCAGCTGCGTCGGCATTTTTGCGAGATTTGCTACCATGGTTGGGCGCCTTTTTAGTTGATTCGCTCTTGTGCTTGTTCTCGTGATCATCTAAATCCGAGTCTTGGTGTTGATTCTTAAGTCCCTTCTTAGCTATGATAGCTTGCTTTCTAGCATCGCTCCGCGCCGCGGCTTCTTCCGCGAGCTGCTGGGCTGCGGCGGTGATTGTAGCCGCGCCATCTCGTCGCGATCGCTCGGCTTGATTTGCTCGATTTATTCGGTTCTCTGGATACGCCCAGTGTGTAGTGCTGCCCCATTTCGCCTCGTCACTGAACTCGGCTTCCAGGTGTGGCCATACATCATTGATCCGAGACAGTTGTTTAGAAAGCGCCTCATTCGCGGTCGTTATTACGTGGTTCTTCTCTTCTAGCGAGACAAGCATTTCTTGGACTTTAAAGGCAGTTTGACGAAACAATTGTCGTCGCGGAAGATTACTTGGATCAAATACAGTAGAATTGTAGTTATCGTCGGTCGATCCAGCAGGATTGCCATTTGCAGGGAAACCGCTTGAGCTGTTCTGAGCGCTCATTGGCGTCGAAGCTGCGGCAATGCTGCTGGATGCATCGTTGGCATTCCTAGGCTCGGGGGGGCTCGATTTAAGAACGGCCTCGACGAGCTGAAAGAGTGTCTCTTCGGGAGCGAAGATCTTAGCGTCGACCTCCTTTAAAAGTGTGAAATGTCGGACGAGGTCTTTGGGAAGAGATGTTATAGCATCGGTGAAGTATGTGATTGCAGGGAAGACGTCGATGGGTTGCTCGTGACCATGGCCGCCACCGAGCGAATCTCTATTGGCAAAGGTGCGGGTTGAGCCAGATGATGCTCGCGGAGGATTTGCTCGAGTCTGGCGAACAGGTTGAGCTCTTCGATTTGAGGGACCAGGTTCCCCTTGAGGGGGCTTCGCAGTCTTCATGCTGGCCTTACACACAGTGACTATGATTGTGAAATGGGTGGGTTGGGTTGAAAATGAAGGCGCAGGACGAGGACGATAGGTGGGTTGCTGGTTGCTCGTTGAACAAAAATATCGGCGACTTTACGGAAGTGGTAAGTTCAGGTTGACAAGAAGCTTCAAATAATGAAGTTCATGTCATTTTGCGATACAGAATAGACAATACCAATAGAAATGGTATGTAAAGCAACGCGAAAAGAGCTTCGTAGACGAGAGGCGCAAAACATAGGTGGAAGGGCAGGCGAACAGGTAGAATGGTAGACTGGTGGACGAGTTGGCGAGTGGACGTAAAGTTGAACAAGGTTCGTTTATTAGCAGCACTTTCACTGACTTTACTGCTAAGCCTGTTGCACAGGGTCCCCAATTGCGCGCGGGCTTGTATCGGCGGGCACATAAGGTTTCTTGGTAATGTGGGCTTGCGCTACACATTAGAAGCGGCGTTTCCATTGGCTTGATTGGGCAACTTAATATCCACACATATCCACTTGTGACCAGGTCAAGCCGCCATTGATCCGAGAGTTAATCCGCCTTTGACACGATAAGAGATAAGAGAAAAAAACAATGACGCCGTAATACCTACATACCTCATACATACCTACATACCACATTGGACCTGCCATACAAAACTCTGTTCTCACCTCGGCATTAGTAGAATCCACATGTTACCTAATCCGTATTCTCCTATTGTATAATTAGATGCTGACTCGACTCTACTGCAAGCGATAATGCATGTACGCCATAATGAACTGGTGTCACAAACTGCACATCTGTGTACCTACATATGTAGGTTCTCACCAGTCAGAGGTCAGTTGTCTTAAAATGGATGGATGTATTAGAATAGAATGTGGTAGATAGAACGGCTAGCATTGACCGTCTTTAGAAACATCAACTATTATATAAGTGGTACGGCACATTGATGCAATCACGTAATCCCACATATAAGAAAGTTTTCCTTTTATATCAGAAATTAATTCATTTATCGTGCATCAGTCCCAAGCTTGATTCAAGTACCCGAGGAAAATGCACTACCGTTGCCAAGAGCGTAATTTCTAACATTACGCCTCAACGCCAATCCAGAATAATACAAAGCTGTGCCGTATGATCATTCATTTGCGTGTGGCCTCCTTCTCCGAGAGCTTCTTTTGTCGCCATTGCCACTCGAGAAGGATAGGGACGAAATGCCATAGATCAAACTCGGGCCATAGACACTTCAAGAAGAAGATCTGAGTATTCTCGTGGCACTGCCACAACATGAAATCGCTCAGTCTCGTAACGCCACTGGTCCGGATGAACATATCCAATGGCGGGCACTCTGCAGTGTAAGTATGACTATTGATAGTCTCGGCTGTGATGTTCTCGGGGTTCAGGAACTTGACTGGCTTTACTTGTGTAGATGCGAGAGGTGGTGATTCGGGATCCAGAGCAGTAGTCGAAGACATTGAATCATCCACATCCGATTTTCCGTTACCATCTGGGGAAGAATCTCTGGGCGAAGACGAGCCTGACTTCTTGGATCTGTTAGATCGAATCTTCTGAGTGATCCGTGTTTGCGAGAACGGCGTGCTTGCAGGTCGAGGCGGATTTGTGTATTCGTCGACCGTAGCCTTGATAGCACTGGTCATCTCGGCTCTTGAAGTGTAAGGGAAGCAGATGTTGAGTGTAGCACTTTATTATGGAGTTAGTAATAGTCAATAAAATGCTAGGCGATTAATAATGTGGATGAAGCTTACTCCTTGTTATGCTTTGTCATATTGATGGCTCGATCGACAAAAGGTAACACATCATCTGGGATCAGGTCCCGTTCTCCCAATACCCGAACGCAAGCGCCGTAACGGTCGAGAAGTTCGCCGTGCTGAATAAGTTGTTCCAGCTTCACCTTGGCCATTGACATCAAGCCATTGACTTCATGTCGAGGTCGGTTGAAGTTCTCGATACTGAAAGCATAGACGGTAACAACCTTGACACCACACTTATAGCAAATCTCGAGAACCCTTGCAAGTGCCTCGAAGCCTAGGTGATGGCCTTCGATAGTCTCGATCTTGTGATTTTTAGCGAAACGTCTGTTGCCGTCCATCTCGAACGCGACATGTCGTGGGATCGGTCCCTGCTTCAGAGTGCCAATAAGCAGCTCTCGTCCACTTCTAATTACCCATTCCGCCGGCGGAGATTTCAGGATCCAGTTCCTGACATGTGAAAGGTAGAGGTCGGACATGGTGGGGATTGAAAGTTGGAAGAACAAACGCGGATTAGACGTGGGTTGGGAAGCTCATTGACGGTTGTGGGGTATCAGAAAAACAAATAAACTGAAAGGAACGTATTAACGAAGGCTATGTTTTTTTTGCATCGTAGGGTGATGACGACGGTGGTGGCTACTCAGCCTCTGTGAATTGAATTCGCGACGGGAATCAGATATCTTGGCGCGGCGTGGGTCCATATGATGAAGCTCGGGCTGTGGCCAGTTCATCCGTTGTGTAATCGATAAGGTTAGCTGGGAATTTTAAAGTTTCAGCTGTCACTAAAAGATAGTACAGTAACTTACCCTTGTCGATATCTTCTTAACGATTTAATAACGGACTAGGACGCTCGGATAAGTGAATTCTATATGCAACAACCGGTAATACCTACCTACTTGATGACACCTTGTCAATGACCATCAAATGAAAGTAACGGAGATACTTGCATGTGCAAGTATGTACATATCTACTCGGTTGTCTCGTCTGTAATGATGTTAACGATTAACAGACCAACAAAACATTGTCTTCAGCATCTACACACGTACCCGAATAGCTTGCGATCAAGCTTCACAGGTCGAGGCAGTGCTGTATCAGCTGTTGATGACCTGCGATGCGCCGGTAACCGTCGCAAATACCCCCCATCGAGATCACTAGCATAATGTCCTTCACAAATGCGCCGGTGACACGCAGCCTCGTCTACGGACTTGTTGGAATATCCATCGCAGTCAGCTTGCTGGATATTAAGCACTATTTCTACATCCTAGTTGACCTACATCTTTGGCGATTCCACCAAACATGGAGAGCTCTCATTTATCAACTATGCTACACCAATTCCTCCGAGGTGCTATTTGCTGCTATGACTCTTTACAACATGAGAGCAGTTGAGAGGATGTGGGGCTCGAGGAAATTCGCTGTAAGGGCACAATATTGTCGAATGAAGGCATATTCAGCTAATGACGCATTTGGTACAGACATTCGTCTTCATCACCTTGGTACTCACGAGCATCCTAACCCCCACAATATTGACTCTATTCCTACGGCCGCTTACTCTAGGCCTCTTCAACTACCTCCCAGCTGGACCGACGCCCATAATATTCGCGATCCTAGCCCAGTATCATTCTATGATACCGCCGATATATAAGTACAAAGTCGTGACCTCTATATCCGCCTCAACGGATGACCAGGCGCAGGGTATCACACTCTCAGACAAATCGTACCGATACCTGCTCGCATTCCAACTAGCTCTCTTCCAGTGGCCCGGATCTCTGCTTGGGGCGCTCATCGGTTGGTTGGTAGGCTTATCATGGAGAACGGAGGCTCTGCCGCGATCGTTGATACGCTGGCGACTTCCCGGATGGGTTGTGGGAATGCGAACACAGAGGAGAAGCCAAGAATTTGAGGGATTGCGTAGAAGGCTTGAGGGAGAAGGCGCATCTACGGCGGCAGCAACCGGAGTCCAGAGCCAAGGTGAAGGTGAAAGTGGAAGGCGTAGGACCATGGGCCAACAAGTTATGGATCAGTTTCAAAACGCATTCTAAAATTGCTTGGTAACTAACTAGGTACTTCAATTCATAAAGGGGAAAGAGTGCTCTAATTCTAACCATTACTCTTCCCCCCTAACTATATCAAACGTCGTCAACAGTCTATAATTGCATCGCCCTTAATTCTAAGGTTCGGTATTCACCCCGCAAAAGTCGTTGCGGCTGAATACACTCCAATGATTAAAATAATATCCATGTATGCTTGGGCGAGGATGGCACAGACTGATCTATGGATTTGGTGCTTTTGCCTGGAGAAGGTATAACAAGATGGATAACATCCCGATGTTTTATTTAGGACATTAAGTTAACAGATTACAGGAACCGTCCACTTGTGCAACGAGGGCATCGCTTACAGTGTAGAACTACTTCTGTTAGCTTCTCAATTTGTAGATAATAGTAGGGGCACAGTTTGGGATTTGAGGGAAGCCCTACCAATATCTCAAGATGCGAAGGCCCGAAATTACGGTTCCTATAAGTTAACATACTTCATTTAACTCATGAGCACAATTCTCAGGCACAATTTCGATCGGCAGCATCGTATCGGTATTAACACCTCGCGGTACAGCGAGATATATATTATTGTAGAACATCGAAGAGCCCGAGAGCAACGAGAGGTGGGCGGGCTACTGCAGGGGTAATGATCGACTTTATTTTAAAGTGCAGCATACTGCAGCAAATTGTATGTACATACGTGCGTAAGACGTATCTCTTATCTAATTCCTATCTAGTAAGTACATACACCTCCAGGCTACATAGTATACACACCTCAGACAATAATAATTAATCGCGTTACAAATAAATGTTGTAACAATCAAACAAATCTTATTAGTGAGAGTAACTATTTAATACATACTAAGTATGTCTATTCATATTTCTATTGATATATATAAATCCATCAGCCCTAGGAAAGTGCTTGTTAAACCGAATAGACTCATATCTTAGGTGTTCATGGTACACTAAGACCGGATGCTATTCGCGGCGGCTACGTACCGGGTACACGTACATCGGTTTGATTCCCCCAGCCCGTCCCAGCCACGAGGAAAGGGCGAATCTCACGTTGATTACCTACCATGGTTTAGCGCTGCCGCCCTAACGTGAAAGCGCGTGCTTTCCATTGCTTGGGAAAGTACGCCACTAATCATTTTTAGGTCATAATACCATGTCCTTCCGTAGATCTTCAATCTACTAAAACTCCTTTTTAATCCCAATCACCAACCTTACCCAACTCACACGTCCACGTTTTATTTTGGGCTCTGACTGCATCTCTCTTGCGCAATCGTCCCATTGTTACCTTTCTTGGATGCCCTTTTTTTCTCTTCTCGTGAAGTTGTTTTTGATTTTGAATAATCCTTTTGTATCCGACTCTTTACGACTTCGCCTTGATTTCTTGAACATTTTGAATTCGTAACGACGAAATCCTGCGCCGACTCCTGACTCGAGCAATATAAGTGGCCCAGGCGTATTTCGAATACCCCCAGGGCTTTTGCGCAACCGTTTTATAGTATAATGTATTTGATTATTGGCGCGTCGACTCGCAAGTGACAAGAATGAACGGGTTTTCAAGTCGAAGTCAAAATGACTTCGAATCGGCGGCGCCGCCACCTCTGCGCCCTAGGTTGACTCCTAGGCTTGCGCCGAAGGGTCCGGCGCTAGTGGAGTCATATAGGCAAGACAGTCTGAATGACTTCGAAAAAGATCCACGGCGATTTAACCCGGTAAGCTCTTACCTAGCTTTCATACCAGTTACTATCGCGTCCACGGGTAGCGTATACTCATAGTCTGCCAGATGAATCCGGGGCGCGTCCAAAGTTCGGTGCTAGTCGACCTAAAAGATCCTGTCCAGGTACACTTACTCACCGAAACCGCCTTACTCGATAGCAAGGAATATGAGATTCTATCTCAGGAGGAAGTAGATGACTTGAAGAAACAGTGCCAGATCTTAAACCAGCGGATCGAGCAGACTCGGGCGAATCTTGCAATCCAGTCTAAATATCGCGATGCCGCCATATCGATGTCCAAGTTGTACTCTCCAACGAGACCCGATACGAAGAGAAGGAGTCTTCTGGGTCACCGACATAGTGGGTCGAGTGATGCGGCGAAGGAAGCGGAGCACGAGCTTACCACGATTCAGAGGAAATGTGAGGATTTGGCTTCTGAGTTATGGACATTGGAGAAGCGCGTCATAGAGCCCCAGAGGAGACTCCTGGAACATACCGCTGGCATCCTACAACTTACGCATAAAACAGCGAAGAAATCGACCAATCCATCTCCAAGGGTTCCTCTTGTTAACGGCGTTCCTGCTAGTCCCGAGAGCATGTATACAACATCGAATGGCCGTGATAGCCTCAGCATGGACTTTTTAGAAGACGGGTTCACCTTCGACGAAGCAAGTTTATATCGGTCTTTTGACCAGTCTGATAGATTCAACAATCAGTTTCAACAGAGCGCCATTGAGATCCCCATGAAGTCGCCTATTCGAGGACAAAATAAACAGCTTACTGAAGAAAGTGAGCGGTTGCGCGAAGAGAACCGGGAACTTCGGGCCCAAGCTGAATCCTTGCTCAGGGGATCAGGTTCGACTCAATGGAAGTTGATTTCGGACACAGAAAGTAAACTGGAGAACTTCAACCGCCAACTGCGCGAAATTGTAGTGGGCGCAGACCCTGCAAGGAATGGTAATTATATGGCTGTACCGTCTGGCCAACTGGAGCCTGGTGAGATGATCGGAAGCCATCTAGATTACCTTGAAAATGGGTTGGCTGCCATTGCTGAAGATCGCGGCAATAGCGTGCAGATGGCAGGAAAGCTACAAACCGTTAACGCCCAGATTCAAGGTGTACTGCTGGAGGCCAATATAAATTATCCACCACCACCGGATGTTGATCTTGGTGTTGATGATCAGCTTGGTTATTTGCGGGATTCATTGCAGCTAATTGAGGATGAGCTGCGGCAAGGCGCCAGCAGAAACCAAGGTCCACAATCCGAAGCGGTTCTTACGGGACTCTGGAACATGATCCAAACTGGCTTCTCTGCCATAAAACAACGCAGGCAAGAGCGGCAAAAGGCTCGCATGGAGAAGGGATTAGACCCAGACGAGGATGAAATGTCTGATGGCGAATCTTTTGATGTCAACGAACCGTACTCATTGCTAGCATTCGAGACCAAGATCCAATGGCTGTATAGGCAAGCCACCAAGCTGCAAGAACAGAAATGTGTCTTGAAGCGCCAAATCAAGCAGCAACGTGAGCTTAACAGTAGGTCTGACTCGGAGAAAGATCAAGCACTAAGGGACAAGATGGACGAGATCGAAGAGGTCAGAGAGTTACTTCACCAAGCAGAGAAAGAAACTGACAACATCCGTTCACAACTCTCGATGGCCTTGGAAGACATCGAAAAGTCACAGAAGGACCGAACTGAAGAATCTGCTGCTATGGATGAAGCGCGAGAACAACTCAAAGAAAGGAATGCCAAGATTGCTTCACTCGAAGCTGGCTCTAAGGATATTCAGGAGCGCCTAGTAGCGGCTGAAGCTAACATCGAAGCTATTACAGCACAGTTACAAGAGGCCAACGACGCCAGAGATGCTACTGACAAGGCTGTTAAGGAGAAGGAGGACGAGCTCAGGGCCAAGGACGAGGAGCTTGCACAAATGACAGGCATGGTTGCTGAGCTTAAGATGGAAGCTACTCTTGCTAAAGCAGAACTCGATGGTGCCTACGGCTCGAGGAAAGAGAGAGCCGCGGAAGTCGCTGCTCTGCATAACAGCTCCGAATCTTCTAAGATGCAGAATAGAGTTAATGTCCTAGAGAAAGAGCTCAAAGCTACCGCTAAAGATCTAACCGACGTCGTCAAGCAATCAGTCGAGAGCGAGAAGAAGATAGGAGAACTAGAGAACGAACTCGACCGAGTCAAGGCTGAGCGCTCCAAGATCAAGGACGAGAAGGATATGATGAGCGAAGAATTGGAGAGGCGGCTCCGCGAAGCCACTACCGATGTCGAGGAAAGCCTAGGTCAAGAGATCGCAAGGCTTCGGAAAGAGAAGGAGCAGATCCAAGACGAACTCGACAAGGAGCGTCTGGGACCTGCACGAATTCCGTTGTCGCCCGGCGGTACCAGCAAGACCTCGTACTTAACCGATTCATACAGGTCAGGGTTAAGAGCCGAGAGGAAGAAGTACGAAGAGCAACTAAGGGTATGTCTGATCTACAACAAGTCCTCCTATCGTGACTCGATCCAGCTAACATCACTTACAGGCGGAACAAATGGTGCGGAGAAAGCTCGAGGACGAGCTAAGAACATTGAAGAGGGCACAAGGACCCGGCAAGAGCCCATTGAGCCCTCGGTGAGGAGATCAACGTCCCAGTCGTTCGTTCTATTGTTGAATATTATACCCACATATATCCTTTTGTCAAAGGCATATTTTTCCACTTTTCTATTATTGTATAAAAGTTTAGCCAGTGGTTCGGTTCAGTTTTAGATACTTATCTGCATTGGGATGGCGATTGGAAAAAGATTCTTGGATTACTCTGTACTACTCGACTTGGTTAGACAATCGGGTTTATTACTATGTTTTGGATGTTCAGTTTTAGCGAGCAATTGGATGTGTTTGAAGATGAAAATGAGAAGACGATTACTCAAACTTATTCTTTTTGTCACTACGTACGTTTGCCACATTTCCAATTCACCTGCCAACTTACAGCTGAGTCCATATTCCATGCCAACGATACCGGACAAGGCCGCCAATGGATTGGTTCGCCGATGCCAAGATCGGAGACTACCTAGTAGACGATGGGCGAGCTTCCCACCTTCGGTTTCTGGAAGTCGCCAAGACCATGAGAATGCAACGTGGACTGGGTTGAACGATACGACTGGTCTTCTCCCCTGTGCCTATCCCGTAGCTACGAGGCCAATAGGGTGGTCATACACCTATTTCTTTTCTATGGCCGACAAGTTCAAATCTAGATCTCGCCGTTCCTGCATGTTGACGATAGCTAGATTTCAAGGCTTATGCCCACTTTTCATCTCCGCGCGTTAAACCACACGTAGATTGTCTATCTAGATACCTACCCAGGGAATATATAATATGACGAGACACCCTTCTCCGTTGGATTGAGAGCTATTAGGCTCCTGGTTACGTCAATTTGGAACTCACGCTCTTGGTGAAGAGGCCAGAGAAGACCATCCTATTGATAGAGCCTCCCCAGCACAGGCAAAAAGTAATGATGGCACTTCTTCAGTGGGTTGTGGCCACCCTTCTTACGATCACTGGTGTTTCGGCCCAGTCAATTGCCCATATCAATGGCGACCGCTTCTTATCGGCGCTTAATGGACAAAATGTGAGCAACGTGACGGGAATTGTCACAGCAAAGGGGCCTGACGGCATCTGGCTTCGATCTGTTAACCCAGGTCAAGATAAGCGCGTCTCAGACGGCCTATATGTGTACGGTTCTGCGCTCGCCAAGAACACCAGCATCAGCGTCGGGGATGTCATCGTCGTCGACGGTAAAGTGAACGAATACCGTTCCAGCAAGGATTACCTGTACTTGACAGAGCTCGCGTCGCCAAAAGTAGTGGCGGTTCTAGAGCACGGAAAAGATGTCAATCCGATCGTAATCGGCACTAAGGGCCTTTGTCCGCCCACCGGACAATATTCTGGTCTGGATAAGGGTGATGTATTTGCCGTACCGAACAACCAAAGTCTGATCTCAGTCGAGAACCCTCAACTGGAACCGGAATTATACGGCTTGGACTTCTGGGAGAGTCTGATGGGTGAATTGGTGACGATTGAGAACCCTCGTGCAGTAGGGAGGCCAAACCAGTACGGTGACACATGGGTCGTTGGGGACTGGAGCACAACGGGAGATAATGACCGGACTGGTCTCACCGTCTCCCCTGGAGACGGCAACCCAGAGGCCATAATAATCGGCAGCCCGCTCGACGGCTCGGACAACCCGACGGATACACGGCTGGGTGACCACCTCGAAACTATTACAGGTGTCGTCTACCAAGTCTTCGGGTTCTACACCATCTTACCTCTAACGAACATATCCGTCGTCCAATCCCTAGCCCCCGCGGTACCCCCACCGACTTCCCTCGTCAGCGACGGGACGTGTGCGGGCGTCACGGTCGGCAGCTACAACATCGAGAACTTCTACGCGGGGGACACCGCGCACGTCGAAGCCATCGCGAAGCACATCGTCGAGTATCTGCGGACGCCGGACCTCGTCGCCGTCCAGGAGATCCAGGACGACAACGGCGAAACGGACGACGGCACCGTGGACGCGGACCAGACCCTCGACGCGCTGGTGGCGGCCATCCGGGATTTCAGCAATAGTACCGGCGTGAGCTACAATTACACGTACATCAGCCCGCTCAACGACGAGTCGGGCGGCGCGCCCGGCGGCAATATCCGCGTCGCGTACCTGTACCGCGCGGACGTGCTGCAGCTGCGCAACCCGGCGGAAAAGGGCAACGCGACGACGGCGAACGAGGTCCTGCCCGGCCCCGAGCTTAGGTATAACCCGGGATACGTGGACCCCGGCAACGCGGCGTGGACGGATAGCAGGAAGCCGCTGGCCGCGGCGTGGGAGCTCGTGGGAGGAGGAGGAGGAGGGAAGGGGCGCCCGCTGTTCACGGTGAATGTGCACTGGACTTCGAAGGGCGGCAGCTCGTCGCTGCACGGCGACGCGAGGCCGCCTGTTAACGGGGGTGTGGGGACGAGGCAGATGCAGGCTGAGGTTACGGCGGTGAGTTCTCGCAATACTCCGCCCCCCTTTTCCATTTTTTTCCCACCCCTTCTACTCCTTACACACACAGAAAAAAGAGATTTTTTTTATGAATTAGACGCAAGTACGTGGTCAACTACTAATCTCACCAACGCGCAGTCCTTCATCGCCACCCTCCTCGCCGCCGACCCGTCGGCCCGCGTAGCGGCGCTAGGCGACTTCAACGAATTCGCGTTCGCGGCTCCCGTCGCGGACTTCGCGCGCCTTTCGGGGCTCGCGGACCTCGACGCGGCGGCCGGGATCGCGCCAGAGGAGAGGTACACGTACCTGTACGATATGAACTCGCAGGAGCTGGACCACGTGTTTGTGAGCCCGGCGCTGGCGGCGAGTTTAAAGGGGTTCGAACACGTTCATGTTAATACTTGGGTTGAGTATGATGGGATGGCGTCGGATCATGATCCTAGTGTTGCTATGTTTGATATTTGTTAGTTGGTAGTCTAGGTGGCTTGGGCTAGGGGGCTGGGGGATATGGTTACCTAGTTGGTTACATTAGGAGGCTATCTTGCGGATTCGGGGACGCTTATAATGCTCTATTATGGCTTATGTGACATAAATAATGGCAAATAATATATTTATGAGTATACTGTCTTACCGTGGTATGTATAATGACTATACACACTCCTATATTGCTTAACAGACCTGGACTTCGAAATGAGGTGTGTCGTAGTACTATTCAGCCCCTATTCCCAAGTTCCCTAATTTTTTTATTTTTTATTTTTGTTTATTTCATCATGGGGCCGCCAACACACAGCCTGGTGAATGTCGGAGCGATCCTCATGACGACAATTAATCTTCATTTACGGCGAGCATATAGGTAGGCTATAAGGAATGCCGTTGGTCGTATAAAAAGCTCTTTAAACGCGCCATCATCCCTCCCTAGCCGCACCTGTTAGGCGTTTTAGCGGCGGTTATACGTCAGATATGCACCCCATATATGCCGGGTTGCGGCTCGTGGCAAATCTGACCACCATCCCGGCGCCCCCCTAAATTAGAACTTTGACCGCCGGTTGGTCGAACCTAGAATATGACGGACGTTGTGTTCTGCATGATGTTATCAGCAATGCTCACTAAATCTTTTGGTTTAATTAGTTGCAGGAGTGATGATTCATCGACTACTATAGCCTGTCTTACCTATGCCGCAGAAGGAAGATAGGTACAGCTATTGCTTGACAGACCGAGCAAGGAACTTGGACCAAAGGAGACGCCGGCAGGTGAGACATACTTACTTGTATAAGAGCTAGTTATATGGAAATGCAATTTATAGCTGTCCATTTTCGTCGCCGTTATCTTGCATAAGGGCCGCATGCTACGTCGACACCGACACCTATTATGGCGACTATACGACATCGAAATGTGCTTTTTTTTCTCAACTTACTATAGTACACTAAGTACCTATAAGATTTAAGTATACGCACCAATTACTCTACCGAATGACTTTACTCGCATAATTGGCCACGATAAGCTTAAGCTGGCTGGACATCTTAGATGAGAAATTGGTTACATCCGATTATACTCCCTTACGTACTACACAGTTTCTCATATTGAGGATTTCGGGTATGCCGTTGGTTGTATCAAATTTGCATACAAGGCACGCACTTTAGGTATCAATTTACTTGAGGAGTGATGCATGTACTGTAAGTTATAGCATTCCGCATCGAGTTAGTCATGTCCTGCATTTTTTTGACGAAGTTGGCGTGCATATGGATCATCCTGCCCTGTATGATACATACCTTACCTACTCTAAAAGTCGCCAATGCAACAGTAGACGTATCTAAGACCATGCGAGCCCGTTGTGATTTTATAATACGAAGGCACCGACGAATCCACCGTCCGAGCGGACGGATAGGATCCGCGGGCTGCAAACACACATACGCATACCTACACTACACCTTGCCTCAGCTGAGGAGACCGGGGGTAGGAGAAGGTCCAAGATCCCGGGCGCATTGTTCCTCGTGGAAAGAGTTTATTTTTAGTTCTAAAAATCTTTTTTCTTTTTTTCAGCTTTGCGAAGCAAGGTAGGTTCCCCAATATTATGCGCCCACCACCCCTTTGATTGGGCTGGCGGGCTTTGGTGGCTTAGAGAAAGCGATCTTCAGGGACGCGCGGGACGTGGTTGGCTGAAAACCTGCGGGATGGACGGATTTGGAAATTTTTTTCTCGGTTTTTCTCTCTTCGCACAATTTGACGGCGTTTTTACTATTCTAGAAAAAAAAGGGGGTGTGCGAGGAGTTAAAAAATCACATGGATTATCTTTCATGCTGGGTCGCTTCTCGGCCAACCCAATCCCAGGGCGAAAAGGCTTAGAAATCATCGTCACCAACGAAACTTACGTATGTATGTACGTCCGTGTTGTTCAAAAAGCCACATCGGGGTTTATTACACATTAGGATTCATCACTGCCACTATATCATGCCAGCACTAGGAGTGGACCCTCGCCGCCCTCGTAAGGCGGTAAAAAAAATCGTATGTACCTAAGACACGAGAGGCACCAATGATCATCTCCATTACGACAAAAAACTATTAGACGGATTTTGGGTCTGGTAATATTGTCTCGTTGGCTCCGTTCTGCATCTTCGTTTTCGACCCGCTCCACCGAGAAAAGCGAATAACGTCTGTACACACCAACCTTGCGGCGAAGAATTTCTTTCTTAGACTTATGGTTCGTCCCGTCATCACCGCAACCATCGTGTCTACTATGATCTGCCACGCCCCAAAGGGCGTAAAATAAAAAGTCACTTCCTCATGATAAAACCTAGTCCGCCTCATTTGCTTAGCTCTCCAGAATAATGACGTGGGCGAAGAAAGAAGAAGCTATCCTGTAATTCTTATGTATGATGCAAAAGTAATGATCAATCTCTCTCGCCTCGCCTGCCGCCGAAGAATAAGACACAAACGCCTGTGAAAATGTAGACCGGGTATGTGTTTTGAATGCAGACCCTTTCGCCGAATGTAGACGTTGCAACCAGAAGAGAGTATGAAATGTACGTAAAAAAAGGGAGGTTGCAAATCTAAAAACTTGACTATGCCTCATCCATGCCTGTGTGAGCGGACCCCGCCAGAACCAGATGTGAAGCCTGTTACTCCTAAACAAACACCAGAAAAAGACGACGCCGACCCAGAGTTATTGGAGAAAGGAAAAAAGTGACCCGAGCGATGAAGGGCCAATGCCATGTGATTAAGCGGAGTTTAATGGGTATTAATAATGTCGACTCGCCATAGAGGTATCGCCCGAAACGCAAGCAGGAAGGAGGAACGTGATGAGATGATTAAAAGTGTAAGGCCTGTTTCCATGTGAACGAGAAAATCGGGGACTTCCAAGAATCGAAGAGGATCTCATGCGTGACACGTCAATAATTAGATCGCCATCGGCATATCAGGTATGGCCATGATGCTGTCGAGGTCCCCGGCGTAGACCAAGTGCGACCAGACTCTCCAATGAAGCAGACCCATGTGGGCTAACCGCGTGGCCATATCCTCAACACCGCCTTCTTCCCGCGCTTCCCGGATGGCGTTCTCTAGAGAAGTACGCTCTCGACTCGTGTTCTCGCGGGGGCCGTCAAAAGCGCGGTTGGGGCCATGTAAACGTCCGCCAGTAGCGACCGAGAATAGGGCAGCACCGGTAAGTCCCTTGAAGTCCTTGACACGCTGTCGAGTTTCCACAAGTAGGTGATAGTGGTAGTACTGCTCTACCTGCTGGAAGAGTGGGGAGGAGAGTTCGGATAGGTGGTTATCAAGCTCATCTTCGAATTGTAGAAGATCTTGGGCTGGAGCGTTCGTGTACCGGAAAATTTGGAGGGCCAAAGAATCCTTCATAGCCTTCCACCGAGATACTGATCGTGAGCTTGCGGAAGAGGTCTGAAGCAAAGCAACAAGCGAGTTGTAGAGGTCTTTCGATTTGGATTGCTGGTCTTCTAAGCGGTTTGTGGCTGGCTGGGTGGGTAGAACGAGTGAGGCGCGAGGTGAGGAATGAGCTGATCCGGCAGAGCTGAATACTAGGCTGGATGGCCTTGAATGTGCCGAGTCTTCGTCTTCCGTGCTCAAGAAGCCGGAAGCGTCTGAAAATGGTGTTGATAGGAAAGGCGTAGGGATAGCACTGACACTAGACATTGAATCGCAATGTCTGTACCGTCTCTCCAAGTTTTCATATAGACGCATGCAGATTTCCAGGTTGATTGCATCAAGCATATCAGATCGTAGCTTAGCCATCCGCTCTTCATCGAATACGAACGTGTCCGGGTGAGAGTACGGATCGGTCGAGGGAAGTATCATCTTGCATAGCGCCTCGAAGAACACGCCCATTTCCCCAAAAGCTTGTACAGACGCGGGATCTCTAGAATAGTACTGACTCACCGTCAAGTACCACGCCTGAGACGGACCCGGGTCCATCTTGCGGTCTCGGATTTTCTTCAGGAAGAAACGTTGCTCAAAGTGGACCGTGTCCTCTATCAGAATCGGCCGCAGACATCTAATTTGGTGGTTGGCAACATCGAGTTTCATGGCTTCTAGAACGCTCAGGAGACTTCGCATTCCTTGTACCAATTCCTCCATATCATTAGTCTTGTTACCGTTCGTTAGCTGGTTGTACATCTCGTCCACCCACTCGTCCCTCATAGGGGCGCAATGAGATTTGAGCACTCCAGACAACCACGAAGCTAGCTTTTCCAAGTCTGCCATTCCCTTGCTGAATTGTTGCATGATCAAATCCACGTTGAGTCCTTCATCCAGGTACATACGATCCCTCTGCGGCACTAACGTCTGTATGATCTCTTTAACCGACTTTAGTAACTGCGGGAGGCACCATTCTTCGCCCTGTCCGAATCTATTCATGAATTCGTCTCGGTCCATGATAAATAGTTGCAATTGTTCCGTCAGCGTGTTCCAAAATTGATTAGCCTTCTCCTGCTTTCGTCTGCCCTTTTCTCCATCTACATTGGGTCTGAAATGAAGGTCCGGGTCGAAATTTATATCGTGCCGTAACTTTGGGTTATGGATAATCTTATTTACATCCAGTTCGCTCAAAGTGGCTTTCGTTACAGGCGGTTCCAATGGTCTTGAAGCTCGAGGTCTTTGAGGAAACTCAAATACAGTACGGGAGTCTCTGGACACATTGGAGCTTGTGGACGGATTCCGCGAAAGCCCACCACTTGTCGTCGGGTTTCCGGGGTGAACAGGCACTAAATGTCTAGGTCCGGTTTGTGCATACTTCTGCTCCTCGCTCTCCGAATTGGGTGCCTTCGTCTCGGCTGATTTTTGCTGGATTTGGTCATCGTGCGAGTTTGGTCGTGGTTCAGACATTCGTCTCGTTGTGTTGCTCTCAACGCCTCGACTCTCGATTCCACCAGCTCCTTGATCCCCCATCTTCTCTACCGTGATTTCGACTTGTCACGGCGTTCCTATACTAATCGTTCGAGGCCTAGGACTGATCTACTGGCTGGTAAAACCTAGTTTCCTTTGATCCTGCGCAAGAGTTCAAGTCACGGTCTCGACGAAATTTGGGTTGATGGCCAAGTGAGGGAGAATATGAGTACTAGTCGGGCAGTTGGTCAGCGGATGGGACCTATATTTCAGAGATTTGGCAAACAGCTCCGATGTTGGACGGAATGGTCTCGTGAAAGCGGATGGCTGCAGATGTACCCCTAGCTCGCCTGTTGTGTACTTCGAGACAAGGGAATCGAGAGGTGTGAAGGAGTGGTGTTTGTTGCATCTGTGGGAAAGCGTGTGGGTTTTGGAGGTCTTACTTGGCCGCCTATGATTTGAGAGGATGCTGCAAGCCAACCCTGAAAAGGACTGGCAACTAGCAGCTACGGTCAGGGAAGAATATGTATGTTTGCAGTAGGAATCCTTGGAGGAACGATTCAGGACAAGGAGCAGAGTTGGGAATGTATGTACCTTGGTTCCTTATTTTATTTTTTTCTTTTCTTGTATGCGTATTATATGTATGTATATATGTAGGTATGTATGTATTTTATTATGAATTCTTCCCAAAGGGTGGGTGTATGGAGTAGGAAGGGCCGAACAAAGGGGAAGGAAAGGAAGAAGATATCGCGAGAGGACAGGAACGAGGCGATCAATAATAATAATATCTATGTAAGTAGGTTGTTGTTGGCGGGAAGGGAAAGTTGGAAAACGGAAAACAAAAAAGGGACAAGGGTGGACTTAAGAAACTAAAAGCAGTAATCACGGGAAAGTAGATTATTGTTATTATTAACTTGGAAGAGAAAGTAATAGTACCATAGCATGTATCCACGCTGCCACGGTCGACGGGTCCAGGCGGGTAAGGGGTGTGTAGTGGACAATGGATAGACATGGTTCCGGGGGAAATGAGAAAATGTGAAGCACTGATACTCATCAATGCGCTATTGCATCCACACCACATCCTTCCGCGGCTCATAGAACATGGCTATGGTTCGTGGTGCGTGGTGCGTAGTGCGTAGTGTGTAAGTGCATCGTTCGTGTGTGGCTCATGGGCTCACATCATGGATGATGGTAGTTCAGGTAGCTGTTACTACGCGTGCAGCGTGCAGCGTGCTGCCAGTTGCTTTAGGTGCTAAGATGCTAGACGTGCCTCTGCTTATGCCCAGCCGTTGCTTAGATTGCTATGTTCTCTCTTAAACATATGGCTGGAACGTACAGCTCCTAGGCCTGCTGAAGGCGAGACTTTTTGGTTACCTTTTGGACGCCTCCTTCCTGCTGGCTGAGACGATAGTGCCTAGTATCAATAAGAAATTCCTCATCCAGCGGTGGCGGCGTGGGGACTTCAAAACGATCCAAGTGATCCAAGGGGGGCCCCTAAGCATGTAGTATGCAGTAAGAGCCCCAGGGATGGGTAGATCGCCACCATCGTAGTAGGACGATAATAAAACGATTTAAAAAAAAAAAAGCTAGGCTCTCGTACCTTCTCGTAAAAGAATGAGAGTATCTAGCAGATAATAGACCAGTAAACCATTGGTAAACCAGTAGACCGGACGTAGATGGATTGGTCTACTTCGGTCCACGACTCAGGAGTCATGGCCTCCGAGGGCCGCAAAGGGACGAGAACTTTGCGATCAGCAATAGAGAGAGTGAAAAAAAAAAAAAAAAAAAGACCGCCAGCAGAGCAAAAATGATAATAACAATACATTAGTACAACAGACACGCAAACGCGCATACATAGTACGCACGCACGCATACATAATACATAGCACACCACACGAGGCGTTGCCCTTGTTCTTTAGTCAGGCCTGGGACCGGTGTGTCTTGGCTTGCATAGGCGGGATTCCTCTTTTTTTTTTTTTTTTTTTTTATCGTCCAGTCCTCTTTGGATAGAACATAATATCATCATAATGGTTCAAATTGGGGATCTGGGAAGGGATGGGTAACAATGAGATCCCTCCAAAAGCATTTAGTCAACCAACCGATCTGCACATTGCTGTGCCTAGCTGACACCGACTTTGGAAAAGACTCCGATGACGGTCTTAAATTAGCGTCCGGGGACCTCTAAAATGGACGTGCCAGACATGGTCCGTGGTGACGACTTTTGTCCCAAGCCAGCAAGCGAAGATTTTTAGAACGGAAAAGGAAGCAGTGGATGTGGTGGACGTAGTGGATTTTTGGATGGAACAGGCAAAAGAAGGAGAAGAAGAAGAGAAAATCTCGTTTCGACTGGTTTCGCTCAGGGGATAAATTCCCCTAAATTCTAATCTCCAATCCCCAATCCCCAATCCCTTAGACCAGGGAATTGGAAAGTGGCAGAGATAGTGGCTCAGGCTACTCAGGGGGGTGTCGCCCTAAGATTAGGCGAGTTTTTCACTAGCTGCAGCATTGCAGACACTTGGATGGCAGTTACCTTGTCCTGCTCGTGCTGCTCGTGCTGCTTTCAGTTATATAGGTACGTAGGTACTTCGTTACCTTGTTACCTTTCGCTAGCGCGGTTTCTCTTAAGGCTTTGCGGCTTCAAAGGGTTGGACCTGCGTTCCATTGATTTGGGTCAAGTCCGGGACTAATCTGGCTCCGTCCAGGTCCCCCGTGGAAGGTCCAATTTGCGAAACGAAACAAGCCAATACCCTTTCAGGAATCATAATCGTAATAATCCGTCCCTGCATGGTCAATTGCATAACCTAATTCCAATATCTCAAGTGCTACTACCGTACCCAGCTACAACCCAGCCGCTACCCAGCTTGTACCTAGGTATTCGTCATTAACCATGAACGCTAGGTACTTCCCGTACGAAATGTTCATGCCTATTTCATCTTCATCCTAACGACATATATCAATATTTTAACCTGGACGGATCACTGATCTTGGTATCACTCGACGTCTAAATGTGTCGCCGTATCAGATCTCGTCAATGAATTTTACCGGACACAGCCAGATCGATGCAGCGGATGCGCAAACCTCTTGGACGGATCCATTGGTATTATAGTAATTTGTGGTGTGTGGTGATGGTGATGGTGTAGGGATGAAGCAGACGAGGTGGACGATGTGGTAGACGTGGTAAATGTGGGAGATTCTCGCCCAACCATCGATTCTTATTTTTTTTGCAAATCACACCCTGTCATTTCTCGGATATGTGGGAAAATGCCTGGTAACTAACAAAATACGAATACCACGATGGGCATCCCCAGACAATGCAGTAGGTGTTTTGATGACCTGTCGCCCAGATGACCAGTCGTGGTGTGTAGCGGCGGCAGCGGCAGCGGTAGAAGCAATGCACCTGTCGGTGAGTGCCATGGCTGTACGGTTCAACCCAACATTGAGCCTAGAGTCAAGATGGCCGGTGATAATATGGGCTGCTACTAGTCACCTAGTGGGCATGTTTTCGGATATGTAGGTAGTAGGCATATGTATATGTATATGTATATGTAGCAGGGCAATAAGCAATACTTAAGACCTAAGGCGGTGCTTCGGCCGGAAACCTTCAATGTTAGGCGTTGGGCGTTGGATGAGGAGTGAGGAGAGCGACTGGAGTTCAAAGGAACGACCATGAGATTGCCACGAGTCTGACGACGATCATGGTGTGAACTACATATGGCCCGGGAAGGAATGTGTTGACTTCCGATTCACCTAAGCTGATAGGATGTACCTAGCGGTGTACTAATATGTATGAGATGGATGGATGAAATGTTGTCCCAGTTTCCTTTCTGGCGGGTAATGCCAGTTGGTTGCAATTGGGACATTTTGGGAGTGTTTGGGACATTCTGCTCCTTCACGATTCAACCTGTTGCGTGGATGGCCATGCGTTCGATATTAATTTTCAATACGGATGCTTAAGAAAAAGTGAGGCGAGCGGCTTCTGCAGCTTTTGCGCCCGCTAACGGGGCTGGAATCGGCGGTCTAAATGAGTGGAAACGAGGTAGCGGTCTCTGATACTTGGAGATACTGGAATTCAAGCAGTTAAAGGTGTCTCCTTGCAGCGACTATCGCGGAAGAATACAAGACATCTGCAGCCACTAGGGTACTAGCTAGTACCCCTGGATCGAAGTAGGATTGTTACTCCGTACCGAGCAGCGCGGGCTTGCTGGAAACGCACGCAACTAGCCTACCAGCGCCGGCGCCATGCCGCTTACCCAGGAATCGTACCTTAAAGATGCCACCGACCTGTGATAAGACTCGAGTGAAACGAAAAGAAAAAGAATAACCGCCATAGCACATCCACACCATCCTTTGCGGATACCCAGCTTCACCTTCCGAGAAGCTGGAACGCCGCGTCCGCCTCGTCCGCACCGCTGTGTTGGGGTTGTCTTGACTCTTTGAGTCATGGCCAAAAGCAACTTTACAGCTTGACAGCCGCTCCAGCATTAGTAGTAAATCAAACTGACCTGTCCGTTTACTAGATTGATCTTACGGGTTGGCGCGGTTACGAACATATGGCCAACATAGGAAAGTCAAGAGCCCTATCGTGTCATCTTATTCGTTGAAACCTGGCCTGTCAAGTTTTCGTTCCTGGCATGTAACATGTTTGCTACTCTGGTGTTACCGCGACATCAGCAGTTGCACGATAACATCAGAGGCACGATGTACCTAACTAAGGTCTTGAAACTGTCGCCCTCGGGGACGATGTATCAATTGAGTCTGCAGCTCGCCAGGAGACTACATGGCTACATGATTACATGTAGAGTTCGAGTCTGAAGTCTCCCCTAACCCATTCGCTAACTACCAACTTACTACTAGTCGTGAATGGCAAGAACCTCGTACGAGTCTGCGAGTCAGGGACTCAGGATAGCTTACTAGTAACTACTACTAAGTAACCCTCTCCTGCTCGGACAATCCCGTGCAAAAACATAGAACCGCGGCTGATACGGCTATACCGACTCCTTCGAAGGGCCTTCCTCCGGACTGCCTACCTAGGAAGTTTTCTAGGCCAAGTTGACAGATGGTAAGATGGAGGAGCTAACGGAGCGGGCGCGGATGAGACGCCACTAAGCTCTGCTGGCTCCCGCTTACGATGCGGCGTAATTGCCGGATAGGCAATGACACTTGCTTCGCATCCCGTAACGCCCTCGGGAATCTGCTTATTACTCATCTAACAGATTAACTAAGAACGTCCACATCGCCGTCCACCATTTAAATAGAGAATGACGATCTCCGCCTCCATTATCTAGATCCGTATTAGACGCTCCCAGCTATTCGAAATCGGACATATCCACTCCCCAGAATCTAACATCTTTTCTTTTAGATGCTTAATCATGACGTCGAAGATTTTAGAATCTCAATAATTTTATGCTCTCCGCTTTCGAAGTTGTTGATGTCTTAGTTTCGATATAGTGCATCTAGTAAATGCATCACGCCTAAAACTATCGAGGCGCTACCGCAATTGTCTATGAACATGTTCATATCAATTTGCATGATAGACCAATTTCAATTTCCTCCGCAGCCCACTGTAACTCAAGACAGCACGACATAACATCCCCCTTTTCAGGTAAATACATATATTTCCAAGGTAGTGCGACGTCACAAGTCTATAGCCATATGCAAGTCATCCTCCAACAGAGCCGGAGACAGGCCGAAGGATCGAGTACAACCCCGTGTTTGCATCTATTAATTATGCGCCTGTTCCCCGGTGCCCGGGAATAGGGGTTTGCTCAGTCGCAAAGACAAAAAGTCGATCTCCATAAGGTGGTAAAACCGTAATCTGACATGCAGTTAATACAAGGCTGAGGGTGTAAGAATATTTCAAGAGCTGCCGTCAGCATATCGTCGTCACGCCTTGGCCACATCTTCATCACATATTTACCACCGTATACTGTCTAAGATCAGTCAGCCATCGACAAAATCTTGTCTGAATATCCTCTTGTTCGGGAGTCCAATCAGGACAGATCAGCCACGTGCATAATATTAGTTATCACCAAGTCCTAGTTAAACACAACATGACTTTAATGACAATTGCAGCATTATATAAGTTATAGCATGAGTAAGACATGCAAGCCTCTTTTTAGTATGATACTTAACTATGGCCAAAAACAATTCGCCATCAATCCTATGAATGCCACCCCACCCATATCGATTGGGTGTCTTCATATGCAAATTCTCAGAACTGCCGTACACAACCACCAATACTATCACGACTATGGACTGGGATTGCCTCTAATATAATACATTCAACGCCCCCCTATAACCTATGTAAGGGTGGCCATGGACATAAAATGCGCCTTTTAGTTGTGGAGATGGTTGTATGAGGTAAGCAGTATTGTATAAATAATGGCAAAGTTTGAAAAATGTAGTGTAACACGACACTTCTCTCAGGGGAAAGAAACGATAGTCACTTCCGTAAAGGAAGAAAGAAAGGAGAAATGCTACCCAAAGTCAAATAGAAATTTTCACCGGCCCAAGCAATCTGTAGTGCTCGGATTAAAGCTGACAGGAGCTATGTAGGAGGAGCGTGCTTTCGGGATTTAGAAATAGGGGGTTTGCCACCTAGTCATGTAAGTCTAGGAGGAAAGTAATGGATATTTCTATCAACTTTGCAATTATAGATGGATGGGCGATGACTAGCCCTGACATATTGGTGGGTATCCTTGATGCTGCCGTCGTAATCTTCACCACCTAGAAACCTCATTCGGTACATGGCCGGGCTAAATGAACCTAATGGCCGAGTCCATCGGATCGGCTAGGTAAACTTGTACACCAGCCATCTTCGCTTGTAGTATGCCATTTGACGATAGGGGGTACACAACTGATGCCACACAAACATACCATGACAGGATCAACCATTGGCGCGGAATGACGAGACGTGGACAGACTGATTGTTTGCCGTTGCAGAACCGATGGATGCTCGTGAGTGACTCGACAGATATATAGTCGGAATCATTATCGTATGAAAGGTAGGTATCCCTTTTATTCACAATGTATTACCGCGCTTGCCTCACCCAGTTCCTCGTTGCCCCTTTTACTCCATGAATCGAACCGAACTCCATTAGGCTTATGCGAAACACTTGAAAGGCAATCAATCGATCTAGTTGCCAACCACCATCGAGACCTAGTCGCCATTAGCCAGGTTCAGGGAGTGTATAAAGAGATATGATCTATGATGTCTCCCTTACCGCCATGAAAACGCAGCATAAACTTATATATGGACTTAGCCTCTCCCCTACTCTAGCCGCCTTCCAGAAGATGCCCATAAAACTGTAATTCTTACGTTTAGTCTTCGTCGCAGTATAATCATTATATCATTTGGGCGGTAGACGACCTACCCTTGCTTATTTTTGTCCAAAATCGTCGGGAATATCTGGTGTACGTAGGCGCATGTGCAGATAAGGAGGAGGATGACGAGCAGGAGGGATTGGAAGTTGAATAGCGCAGACTATGATTGACTATTAGCTATCGACCCGAACGTAGTGAATAGGTTAGCTTGGGGCTGGATCTACCATCTTGGCGACTTTTATCTGCTATTAAGAGAAGGATGCCTGTGTCAAATACGCGAAAGTGGAGTGACCTTGAATCGATTTATGTAGATATGTGAGGTTGTCAAGCTACGAGATGCGTCACTCGAATGTTGATTCAACTGTCGCCAGATTTACCTAGTTACGTAAGAATGATTTCTCCGATGATAACCCGCACGTGAAAAGCAGGGGTACGGAGTGGGTACGGCAAGCTAAATTCCAGCTAAGACGTTACACAGACCGGGGTGTTCTACACTAAACCAACCCCACTAGCTAGAACCAAACCTCGAGGTCAGAGTTGCGACTTCTTCAGCCTTACATCTTCACCTCACATTCTCGGTCAAACTTCAACGTCGACTTCGACTGCCACAATCGTATTTCGAAATCGAGTGCGCCATAATCTTCACATATATCGGAACTGATATATTCGATACGAGTCAATTAATCACAGCGACACTATTAAATCAATAAAAACCATCCGCGTTCACCGTTCGCCATGGAGCCTCGAGCTCGCGCCGGCAAGAATGTCGGCAAAGAGACCTTCAGTCCCAAAGAGAGTACGCGCACTCCATTCCATCCCATCCCATCTCATAGCCCTAGAAACCAACCCAACCTCAAATAAACAAACCTAACAATACCCGTCTGCCCTTAGTTGGTCAACTCCTATACGCGTACGGCGACGTGAAGGAACCGCTTCAAGAGACGGTTCGCGTGCTGGACGAGATCGTGACGGAGTTCCTGGAGGGCGTGTGCTTCGAGGCGAGCCGGCACGCTCAGGTGGCGGGCCGGCAGAAGCTCAAGTTCGACGACTTCGAGTTCGCGCTGCGCCGCAGCCCGCAGTACCTCGGCCGCGTCAAGGCCATGATCGAGAAGCGCCAGGAGATCAAGGACGCGCGCCGCACCTTCAACCAGAACGACGACGACATCGCCAAGGAGCACGCCGCGAAGGACGGCGCCGCCCGTAAAGATGCGGCGGAAGATGAGCTGCTGGGTTTGGATGAGGCGGATGAGGATCTGGTTGTTACGCGCGATACTTCGTCCAAGGGTACGGGTGGGAAGAAGAGGAAGAGGGCGGCAAAGTGAGAAGGCCGTTGAGGGATTTGAGAGAGGTTGTGCTTGCTGTTGCTATTGGGACACGACGGGGTGGTCTATCGCAAACTGCGACGATGACGAAACCACAGATTTGCATGCATAGCAGAGGCGTTATGGGAACGGAATACCAGGTGGCGTTCCAGAGTCACGATGGTTCAGGTTGGACTCTTATTCTTTGAGATTGATACACTTGCAATTGAAATTAACTCCTTTCTGTCAAGCTATATGGTGTTACGTAGCCTGAATGCTCTCTTTGCGTGCCCCTTTGCTTATTTGATCAGCAGTATCTATCGTGTAAGGCTAAGATCGAGATGGGGAAGCGGCCCGAGGATCAAACAAATGGCCTCACCCGTCGAGATGAAGGATTGTGAACCATGAGCTTGTCTGGCCTTGGCTCTGGGGCAAACCGTATCTAGAAGGTAGAATGTTGCTTTGAATGCTGACTGTAGGAACACAAAACACCCCTTCGAAGCAGGGAACTTTTGTCTTAGTTCTTTCTACCAGAAATCAACGATGTTAAACAATGGGATTCTAGGCCTTTAATAAAAGCCCCAAGTCGAGTTGCTTGCGACTTGTCTTCAGTCTGGCTAAGACAGGACGGTTTGACCGAGACTGACTTGTATAACCTTGCCATGACCTAGATTTATTTGGGTAGTATGCCCTCTTCTAGGAAAGACATCCGTACTAGTCTTATAAATCTTATAAATCAGGAGTTCTCTGCGGCCGTAATGTAGCTATCTCAATACTTCAAGTCAACATCTATACTGTCACCTCCCTTCTCTATCAGACAACCCGAGTTCCGACTCTGGCATCAGTTTCGCATCTCGAGCAACAACATCAACTACTTAATCAGCACCAACAACCAATAGTTGAGATGCATCCCTCCGTCGCTCTCTTCATCCCCATCTTCACCTCCTTCGCAGCCGCAGCCACAACCGCAAGCGCAACCTCAACTCTGGTACCCGACCACTCGGCCATCTTCTCCGCGGAACTCTTCACTACAAACGCCAACTGCAACAGAACCGGCGCCTTCAAGTCGTTCCTGTACAGCCGGGGTTCGTGCCAGAACTTCGCGATCCCGGGCGCCGGGTCGGCGCGCGTGGATTACAATGAGCGGCCGAAGGAGCTCACTTTGACGGGGTGGACGGAAGCAGATTGCAAAGGCAGGGCGGTGCCTTTCGGGACGGTAGTCGGGCTTTGCGTGCCCCTGAATGGGACGGCGATTGCGAGTTGGTCTGATTAGGTAGCTGATTAGGGGTTGGGTGTATGGGATGGGATGTGGGATTTAGGATATGGGGATATGAGGTCCAGGAAATAGGGGTTCTTTAGATAGTACGTGGACTGAGTGCGAGTCACAGTGTAGTTTAGCGATACAGTCACGTACATGAACACCTAGACCACCTGACCGGAACTATCTCGACGCGTACCTACCGCGTATCCTCCGTCACTGTCGTAGCTTCTGGTGGCCAAAGCTTGCACTGTCAAGCAGCCCAGGCAGCAGCAGGAGTCACACCCTTCCCGGGACAAAGCTTAAATAGCCCAATACAGTGACAATTTTCCATCGGCGGCATTCAGATCAACGGCCTTGCTGGCAATGGTCTAGTTGGTTAGTGCCTCAGACACCTCGTCTTACCCCCATAAAAGACCCCCCTGAAATGGGGTGGTCCAGGGTTCGACTCTCAGGATTACCATTTACAAAAAAAAAAAAAAAAAAAAAAAAGGAAAAAAAATAGAAGAAGAAAGAATACAGTACTATCAGTACTATGGAATCTCTGGGGCCTGAAATGGAGTGGCAAAGAAATACCCAATAGCGGGGGCGCAGTAGCCGAGGAGCCGATAAATAATACCTCGGGCTGGGCCTTTAAAAGTTTTTTTTGACTCCTTTTTGTGCCTTGGTGTTCTGGTGTCGCGATACATTTTGGAGTTTGTCGGTTCGAGCATACCACCCAGTTTTTCTCCCTCTTTTAAATTTCTTCTTCGCCAACATTTTTCACAGTTGATATAATGCGTTTCGACAAGGAATTTAAATCGCGTCTCTGACTCTGATCGGTGGCCTCGATCACTTCAACGCGCTGGACTGGGAATAGGGGCACGGCAGCGTTAAATCTTAGAATTGATGGCTTTCAATAAACTGCAGTACCTACTTCTCAATGCTATAGATAATATGAAAGTACATTAGACTGGACAAAGATACAGAATAAAACCAGCACATCCTTCTAATCCGGCCCTTAGAGGCTATATGAAGGACTCCCTACTCGTAGTGTCACTTGATATTTATCACCTTCATATATTTATATGTAGTAAACGCAATAGTGTCTATTATCTAACTTAGCATAATGCTGATTTCTTTGGATATTCAATGAAGACTAGAAGCTAATAATGTCATTCCAATTAAATGTATTTCTACGATAGCTCTAGCATAAGCCTCCTCAGAAGATGTAATGGCAGTCTAGATAGGTACTCAAAGATAACTCTATTTACTTACATAATGCAACAAGATCGGTTCAATAATCGGTGGGATGTCGGGTCCCTTGCATATCGATTGATTGAATCGAGCATTTCCCTCGTATTCCCGTTTAGGGACGCCTCCAACAGATTGAATATATTAACACTCGGCAATGCTTTGGATGAGCTGGAAGAATATATCGGATTTACCTTGATATAGCCGAACCCGCTTGCAACCTTATAGTCGAAGAGTCAAACGTAGCCAGTGACAATGGGGTAGATTTAGCGAGCGAGATTATGCCTACTCCCCAAAGCATGTTCTTGAACTTGTTCCTGAGCTAACCGACTAGGTGATAATCTGCTTCAAGTCAGCTGTCCCTTTAACGTTTAATAGTATGGAGATCCGTCATGTTTCTATTCAAACTTTCGGCATTTACCCTCGTCGTTTGTTGAGACGATTGGGTTAATTGACATTTCGTTGCATCGGGCCTTGAAAATCTTGCAACCTTACCGACCCAGCGATCGTCCCTAGACCTACAACCCCGGATGGCGCGATTACTATTTCGGCTTTGCGGACCACGCGGGGTAGCCACCGATTCGTTGACAGTTCCGCGACATCGGGGTGGACAAAGGTGACCATACCCTCGGCCTGCATATCCAACTGTGACAGAAGATCCTCTTTAGGTCTCCCGACAGCCGCAAGACGGACTTTTGGGTCTTCGATAGCGCCTGTTCTTCGAGATGCATATTTAGTCTTTCCACTTTCGATGAAACTGTCGTATCCCGTTCACGGAAAAGTCGGTTAGTCCCCACACAAGCTTTCGGCGGCATCAGGCTACTTCTGTAGGTTGTGGTTGCATGGGATCGGGTATGGTCCAAAGGAGCAAAGCAAAATTATTGTTATTAATAATTGTTTGCCATTCCCCCGCTTATGAGAGGTCCAGCTTTGGCCGATGTGGGTTGCTTTATCTTCTTTCACATTGAATAGTCTACTTAGAAACCCTCTTAGTAGAGAAATTAAAGATATACTATACCGTGAATCTGTCTCATGCTCTGTTTGTATCGTTGCATCTCGAATTTTCGTGGCTGTGTATGGAGCTCATACGGCTGAGACTAGTTTGAGCGCCTCTAAGTCATCAATGACAATGCCGCCTTCTGTGTCTACTACCGAGACTAAATACGTCTTCGATAACGATGAAGATGGAACCATTCCCCCCTACCTCCCTACTGCGATCGATAAATCCGATAAGAAGAATACGTTCGAGTCGGAAGTTTCTACCGTTGTAGATATTGATCCAGATTCGCTCTCTTCAGATGAATTGGCCGTTCCGGTCGGTTCAAGAGGCCCGTCGCCCAGACCTCCCCTGAAACCCCCGAGGGCGCACGATCCAGGGCTTGGAGGATGGTTCAGGTCAACATGGAAGAATAACAAAGCACCGCTGTTGATGTTCACGGCACAGTTCTTCGGAGCATTGATGAACCTCGCTGCCCGCATGCTCGAGGTTGATGAAAAACCTATGCATCCCATACAATTGCTTTTCGTAAGGCAGGTGATGACGACCATATTCTCCTCCCTATACATATGGCGGAAGAGGATCCCACATGGAATATTGGGGCCAAAAGATGTCAGGTGGTTGCTGGTATTGAGAGGCTTCACCGGTTTCTTCGGCATATACGGTATGTGGTACTCCGTCAAGTACATACCGTTAGCTGAAGCAACCGTCATCAGCTTCCTGGCACCTAATATCGCTGGTTACATGTGTCATATATTGATCCATGACACCTTCACGCGGAGGGAGCAACTTGCGTCGTTTATAGCTCTGGGAGGAGTGGTGCTTATCACCCGGCCGTTATCCCTCTTTTCCGGGGCTTCTTCCTCACAAGACGCTCCGAGCGTTATAACGGCAGAAGCCGTTTTTAATGCCACAGCAGAAGCAATCTCTTACCCTGGCGGAGAACATATCTCAACAAGTGCCGAGCGCCTGAAAGCCATCGGCTTCGCGTTACTTGGCGTTCTCGGGGCGGCTGGAGCTATTACGTCGCTTAGATGTATCGGGAAGCGGGCCCATCCTCTGGTATCGGTCAACTACTTCGGTACATGGTGTGTAATTGTAACGACCACCGTCCTTTCAGTAGCCCCTGCTCTCGATTACGAGCAGCCTGCGCTACGCCTTGAACTGCCACATACCATACGGAGATGGGCTCTCCTCATTGTTGTCGGGGCTAGTGGGTTAATAATGCAGATGCTCATGACAGCCGGTTTAGCTATCGAGAAGAGCAACCGTGCCACTGCAATGATGTATACGCATATGCTCTTCGCAGCAGGGTTTGACCGTTGGGTGTTTGGACATACAATGGGTTGGATAAGTCTTACGGGATGTGGGCTTATTGTTGGTAGCGCGCTTTGGGTTGCTCTCACGAAGAGGGAAGAGAAGAAAAGCGACAGCGGGGATATGGAGATAGGAATTGTACCTGTTGTGGTTCCTGGAGATAACGAGAGCGTGTTCACGATTGACGATGAGACGGATGCAGACGAAGAAGAGGGTGTTTTGCTTAGACGGCTATAGATATGCGATAATGGTGCATACATACACTTGAAGGGTATGATAGATTTGATCTCTGATAGATGAACAGGACTGAGGATTTGCAAGCGCAGGTATACAACAGTTTATGAATTATAATGACTGTAGAATTGGAGATCGAGGGAGTCCAAGGTCATAATAAATCGACACTGGAGATTACGTAACCTTATGCTGGAGCTGTGGCTTCCTTATCAAAGCTATGCTCATACAGTAATCGTACACAGTCTGGATACTGTCTGTGTAGTCGCGACCCAGAAAAGTTTCGCGACTTCAGAGCTCCAACTTCCAATCCAAGCTCTCTTAATTCTGATAAGTTCATATTTTCTGATGCGATACCAACATTCAATTTCCACCTCCCTCCGCCTCATTTCGGTCCGTTCATGACTTTCTTCAATCACGAGACTTTTGCCATAAACTACTAGAACGGTCGCAAAGTCTCCTAATTCTTCCCCGAACCTCTATTTTTAAGGTATTCAGCGGCACAACTATCCCTACGACAAGATGGTGCAAATTAGTGAGGTCAAGGGCAACAATCGCGAAAATCGCACCGCTGCCCACACGCACATTAAGGGCCTGGGCCTCAAGTCCGATGGCACAGCTGAGAAACAGGCCGGTGGCTTCGTAGGCCAGCAGCAGGCTCGTGAGGTACGTTCTAACATCATTTGTCTTTTACTTTGCAAGGCTGACATGCATTTTTTGTCTGGTGTAGGCTGCTGGTGTCGTTGTCGACCTTATCCGTGCTCAGAAGATGGCTGGTCGAGGTGTATTGCTTGCTGGTGGTCCCGGAACTGGAAAGACTGCGCTTGCGCTTGCGCTTAGCCACGAACTCGGCACAAAGATTCCGTTCTGCCCTATCGTCGGCAGCGAGATCTACTCAACCGAAGTGAAGAAGACCGAAGTATTGATGGAGAACTTCCGAAGAGCGATCGGTCTGAAAGTGCGCGAGACGAAGGAGGTTTACGAGGGTGAAGTTACAGAGCTTACTCCGGAGGAGGCGGAGAACCCGCTGGGCGGATATGGCAAGACTATCAGCACACTGCTAATAGGACTGAAGAGCGCAAGAGGCCAGAAGAAGCTGAGGCTGGACCCAAGCATATATGAGGCCATCCAAAAAGAGCGGGTTACGGTCGGAGATGTCGTCTATATCGAAGCAAACACAGGCGCCTGCAAGCGAGTCGGGCGATCAGACGCTTATGCTACAGAGTTCGACCTTGAGGCGGAAGAGTACGTTCCTATTCCCAAAGGCGATGTCCACAAGAAGAAGGAGATAGTGCAAGATGTTACACTTCACGACCTTGACGTCGCCAATGCTAGACCGCAAGGTGGCCAGGATATCATGAGCATGATGGGCCAACTTATGAAGCCCAAGATGACAGAGATCACCGACAAATTACGAGGAGAGATCAACAAAGTTGTCAGCAAATACATTGACCAGGGTGTGGCCGAGCTTGTCCCTGGTGTTTTATTCATCGATGAGGTACTTCACACGCACTTTACGGATACTATGGTTGGTAACTAACTAATTATAGGCGCACATGCTTGATATCGAGTGCTTCACGTATCTCAACCGAGCACTAGAAACTACGATTTCGCCTATTGTTGTTCTTGCCTCAAACCGAGGTATGTGCGCGATCCGTGGTACGGACGGTGTTATCGCTGCGCACGGCATCCCTCCGGATTTCCTTGCCCGACTTCTCATCATCCCCACCACTCCGTACGATGCCGAGGAAATCAAGAGAATCGTACGCATCAGAGCCACAACAGAAGGCGTACAAATTACCGATGCCGCTATTGATAAGATTGCGGAGCATGGCGTGCGCATTAGTCTTCGATACTGTCTCCAGTTGTTGACTCCTGCAAGGTATTTATTTCCTATCACATCTGACATGACTATTTACTAATTAGAAAACCAGCATTCTGGCTCGAGTCAACGGCCGCAGCCAAATTGATGTCAAAGACGTTGCAGAATGCGAGGAACTTTTCCTCGACGCAAGACGGAGTGCCGACTTGTTGGCTGGTGAGACAGGACGCGGGTTTATCCAATAAACGCGTCATGTCTTGGAAGACGGGAAGCCTTAAACCACGGAACCGGACTCGTCATAATAATCTAATTTCGCAAGGCCACGGCCACCCGGAAAACAGCGAAATAATAAAAGGGAAATCGGGTTAGGAAAATCACGTTTGTTACGGAGGGGTTTCGGAGTTCCCAAATGTATGCACGTTATGTTGGTTGAGATCACATTATTCTCAATAGAGACAATCTGGTTGGTTGGTTGCTTCCCAAATCGCCACAACCAACCCCTGAGACTTAAGACATTGCAAAACGACTTCCAATTTTCTTCAGAAAAAACTTGGTTCGAATAATGAAAAGAATATGAGTCCACGTGATCGGTACCTAAGCTAATTTCGGTTGACATTGTCTTTGTTGTTACAGGAATAGAGGGGGCTCGCGAGAGACAGCATACATTCTCTGCGTTCCAGCCGGAGGATGGGGAGAGCATTCCTAGTGTATGCGTGTATGGCTCATCTTAGACTAGGGGTTTGTTATGTCAAGCAGCTGAGGAAAACTCACCAATTCCCTTTAATATTAGTAGACAAGGCCACTATCACTATTGATCATTGATCTTGGGAAGGACTTTGTTATTTGTATACCTGTCACTTTTGTCCTGCTGTTTAGTATGGCTGGCTTCTTATTATCAGCCATACTGCGAACAGTAGCGTGGTTGTTAAGGCCAGTTGTCGCAAACGCCGGACAAAGAAAAGGGGATGAAAAAAGATAGGTAAGGTTGAGAGTATGTGAGAAAGATGCGTGGCTAATCTGCAACAGGTTGGGCCTCTCAGTATATTCCCGAGACACAAGTCTAAAAGGGACCTATCTTTTTCTCTTGTCCTCTCGATATTACCCACTCCCTCACTTTACTCATCCATTAACTGCGTTGACCACACACCCTTCTTAATAATGGCCAACGCAGGTCTGGTAATTGCGTGTGCAGTAGAAACGGTAGCAATAGTGGCGGCGGCGGTTGTTAGGGCATAAGGACATTGACCAGCTGCCTTCACCTCCTAGGATCATTGTCTCCTGGCAGAGGTCCTTATGAATGGAAAGTATACCAACAAAGAAAACAATCTCAACAAGCCCTTGGTTGTTGCCCGCGTCATTTATTCATGTCTCATGTCTCTTCAAATCGACAGCCACATACCCATTTACCACAAGAGGCAGTTGGCTCATCAGATCATCGTCGGCACCGTCTTTCGGCATCACTTTTTTTCTTTGGATGTCAGACGTTAGACCCCTGAGGGCTTTTGTAGGTGTACTGTCGTGTATGTTGCCGTATTGGACTCCGCTCTTTGGACTGCTTGTCCTCCCCACACACCGACACACTTCGCTTGGTCCTTTCCTCGTTTGCGAAGAACATGACTGGAGCTAGTAGCAGCGAATCTTCTTCCCCTACTTCTCCAAATGACCGGTCGTCTCTCCCGACTACATCAACTACAACGACGGCCAGTCCCACGACACGAAGTAAGACTCAGCAGGCCGCGATGGCAATGAGTCGTCGAGATGATAGAGAGGAATCAGCAGCAACAACGGCAGCACCACCGAGATCAAATCCCGTACCGGCATCAAGCACACATCCCCCCGATGATTCAACAGAAACTACAAAACCGCACCGAAAACGAGCATACTCCATTGACGTCGAAGAGGCAAACCAGCCTCGGATTCAAGACCTTAGACTCTACACTCCTAATACAGCAACATCGAATACGAGTGAAGGGCCAAGGGAGTTGATATGCCTCTGTACCAAGGCACCTAAGGTTCCTAGGCCACGAAACGGTATGTAGAATGTTTATTCTCCTGCTTTTAGCTTTGCACCTCCACTCGATGAACTTGGGTCTGGGACTCTGTTCTGAGCCGAAAATAATCCCCACCGCCTTTTCTCCCGTCTCTTTAACATTCACCTCCTCTTCATAAACACGGCAGGGTTTCGGTAGGAGTTACTTTCCATCCCGAGACGGGTAACTCGGGCATAGATTTCTTTGTCTGGCGTACTATGTTTGTATCAAGGAGTCAAAGGGCGGAAATGAAAGGGTCGAGACCTAATTTTCTTGTCTTATTCCCCAACTCGTAACGGCACGAGCACAAGTCGTAAACCTAGTTTAGGTCTAGAGAAAAAAAGGCGTATGGCTAAATCTTGTGTTTGCTTCTAACCTTTCAACAGCGTTCATCCTTTATCGGCAACACTACCAAGGCCAAGTCGCCGCCCGGCATCCGGGACTCGCCAACCCGGAGATTTCTAAGCTCATCGGTGAGCAGTGGAGAGAACAGCCCGAAGAGATAAAAAACAATTGGAAGAGGCTCGCCGAAGAGGAGAAGATCCGCCACCAACGCCAGTACCCTGATTACAGATACCAACCCCGTCGGGGAGGCAAGACTGCTAGCAGTAGGCCTTTGCCCGCGACCGGCGAGGATCCCGGCCATTGTCCTAAGTGCGGTGGCCGCTACATCGCGACTCCGAGAACGCCCTCTACCCCTTTTAGCGCAGCGACGCCTGATATCGCGAGACCGGCCCCGAATATGCCTCCTTATGTAACACCAAATCCTCGAGTGATTGAGACGGATCACCTCCGGCGAGGATCTGCTTCCAGCACGATGTCCCTTGATCATGATCGTAGGTTCACGCAACCGCATTTACATAACATTGAAGAGGACTACTCGATGATGTCTCCAATGGCCGCACCGATGGACCCCAAACGACGCCGGTTTAATGGGCCGAACATATTTGTGCCCGGATCACCTCCTATGGGCTATATTTCGGCGGACCCTCGTGACCCGCGTTTTCAACGTCAGTCGGTAGCCGGCCCGCCCATGTCAGCAGCTGGTTACGGACCTGGCCCATTACCTAGACCGGGCGTACAATACCATCAGCCTAATTACGCCAACCATCCTCATATGCAACCTCCGCCACGACCTCCAATGCAATACCAGCCTGTTCAGACGCCAAGCCGTCCTAGTAATGCCTTTGATGAATCACTTAGATTACCCCCCTTACAGACCCAGATTCCAAACTCGCCCGCGATGAGCTCAGAGACAGGATCAGCACGTGGAGTTTCCGCTGCTCAATCTGCCCATGGCACTGGCCTAGGGATTGTTAATGGAGCCAACGTCCCTACGAGACAACCACAACCACAGCCACAGCCACAACAGGTACCTCCACGATGGTCATTCTTATTGAAGCTTGAGATACTGCGCTCGATTAGCCCTCCTCTAAAGCCACCAGGTCCCGGAGGACCCATATTTGAAACGCGAGGACCTCTTATCGCCATCGAAGGTGCGGCGCCCTCCATACTAAAGGAGGTGGCTTCCGTGGTGGAGAAGGCGTTATCCGTCTCAGGCGAATACGCTGTAAAGACTTGGACAGATGATACCCAGACACAACCGAGCGGAGGAGACACGGAAGGAAAGAATAACAATAGCGGAAATGAGAGCCAGCAACTAGCAGAAAAGAGCCCCCCGAAACGATCAATGCTCCTGAGCCCGTTAGCCACTTACGTTGCCAGGATGTTGAAGTGGCACAAGACGTCCGAAGAGTTGATCAAGTACATGACGAGTTATGCACCATCAATAAGTGGGACGGATACCGAGATGGGAGAAGGCGATAAACCGGCTGAAGATATGTCATCAAAGCCCAATCTCAGATTACCAGTTGCGGTTATATCAGACGGCTATAGTCTGACTGTTTCGGATAAATATGCCAGCTCACTGCATGTTAACGATGCGTACCGTGCGGACGACCATTGGCAGTGGGTAGCAACGCTATGGCGCGGGATCATCGGAGCAGACCTAACGATCTATGTCAAGAAGACATCTGAGCCGGCAGAGATCCAAGGCAATAACTGCGTCGAGTTCGTCAACTCGGCTGTCATGGTACTACGCATGGCGGAGGGCAAGGGTGTGGATGAGAAGCTAGAACGACGGCTCGGCTTCGAGATACTCGAGTGGGTGCGTAGCGGCAGTTTCAAGGCTGGCTTTGCAACGCGGTCATAGAACTGGTGAAGCGGACATTGTCTATTAAGACGGTTGAAAATAGAGTATGGATCCAAGTTCAATTCGTTGAATACTGCATGGCTTTTCTGATGAATATTTTACACTTGTACGTACGGAGGAAAGGGATCACAGCGCGGAAGGAAAGGAGACCAATGAAATATGTTGTAAATGCAAGGACCATACCCTACATAGAGCCCATAATTTATAAGATCACTTGGCTTTTTTCTTTTCATGATTCTGCAAAGCCAATAAAAATGAGACGTCTTAGAAGCATGAAGTAGGGGGGGAGTGGGTTATTGAGTCTCAAGGTAAGATGTGGAGGATTGCTATTCCATAGACTGGACATCTAGGCAAGTCTATGGAGGTACTGAGGGAGCTGGCAATTTGATTAGTAGATTCTTAGGAATTTTGGATTCCGAATTGCTCGGTATCGACAAATAATGCTTTTGACGATGTGGAGTGAAGTTGATATTAGAGACATGTGACGAGGATGCAAAGCATAACACAGTGGATACAGTACTACCTAAGTACATATTGGCCTATGGCGTTGACAAGTGTACTTACTGTATGCAGTTATGCATGTAAAAGCTAACCCCACATTTGATTTTTCGTAATGTCAATAACCCCGATAAAAGGTACTTAGGTAATCAACATTCGCGTTACGAATTCGGAAACGCGTGCACCTAAACATTTAAACACTTAAACTTAGACAAAGAGCTAGCTACCACCGTCATCCGTCACCGTCGTCCACCATTTAACTTCACGGTTAACACCCAACACTCTGAACCGGAATGTACTAACCTACAGGTTAACTGCCCAATATGTCGGAAATCGCAGTTGGGCAGTCAATTCGCCTTAGCGATGGCCGCAATGCCACCGTTCGCTATGTCGGACAGACGCATTTTGCTGCGGGTGATTGGGTTGGTGTCGAGCTCGAAGATGACAGCGGGAAGAACGATGGAGCAGTCCAAGGCGAACGATACTTCGACTGTTCACCGGGAAGAGGAATGTTTGTTCGCCCTGTGACAGTCACGGTGTTACAAGCTGCACCACCACCGCCGAAGTCAACAGCCCCTATTCGAAGGAGTTCTCGTACGAGTACAGCTCCAGGACGATCAGGTTCTGTGACCGACCCTAGTATGCCAAAGCGGATGAGCCTCAATGCTCCTAGCCCTAGCCCAGTATCTAGAACTCGACCTTCTAGTATTGGAAGAGTACGTATAACTTAGCTTTATATTCTTATCCTTTTCAATCCTAACTTTACCGTAGCAGTCTCCTACTAAATCTCCTACGAAGCAACTTGGAACCGCTGCATCTAGCCTCGCGAACTCAAGAACCGGCACACCATCGAATGCTCGCGTTTCTTCCATTGGTCCAAAACCGCGCCCTTCACTCGGTGGAGGCCGAGCGTCCATGGGCCCACCTCCGCTACCTTCATCTGGATCCAGGAGACAACCCTCAACATCTTCCGCTTCGGGGAGAGTTGTAAGTGGCGCTACGAGGCCTGCTGGTGGTCGAGTTTCTACCGTAGCTGGTCGCGGCGCTGCCCGTCCTACTTCCGGAAGGGTAAGATCAGGGGATTCGTTATCCGGCGGTGAAAGTGGAAATAGATCTGGCTTAGGTTCTCCTCTTAAGAGTGACGGCGAGCAGAGTAGTCCTGTTCAATCTAGGACGAGGGCTCTGGAAAGGCTCACATCCGCAGGTCGATCAGCGACGTCTTCGAAATCGGCAATGAGTAGCGCGGCTCCCTCAAAAACGCCCGGGAGCGCGGGTCCCAGTGGTCGCCCAGGTGCTTCTAACGCAGTTACTAGAGAGAACGAGGACCTTAAAGCAAAGCTGAAAGTCCTTGAGCGTAAGCGACTGGAAGATCGAGAGAAGATGAAAGAGATGGAAAGGCTTCAAGAACAACGCGACAAGTTCGAAACGATTAATAAAAAGATTGAGGGCAAATATCAAACGACGGCGCAGGAAAACGTCGCTTTGCGCAAGCAGCTCAAGGAAGCCGAAGAACGGCTAGAACAGATCGAAACCCTGCAGGCTGAGCATGACTCCGTTATGGAACTAGCAACGTTGGATAGAGAAATGGCTGAAGAAACCGCCGAAGTCTACAAGGCAGAACTCGAGGCATTGAAGCAGAAAGCAGAAGAGCTAGAGCTTGAGGTCGAAATTCTGCGCGAGGAGAATACCGAATACTCTCAGGGCATGTCTCCCGAAGAACGAGCGAGCGCAGGATGGTTACAAATGGAACGTCATAATGAGCGACTACGTGAAGCTCTTATCAGGCTACGGGATATCACACAGCAGCAGGAAGAAGATTCTAAGGCGCAAATCAAGTCGCTGGAGAAGGACCTCGCAGATTTTGAGGCTATTAAGGAGCAGTACCAGATCGCCAAAGAGAAACTTCTGGAATCCGAGACGCGCGCTGAAGACCTCCGACAACAGCTCGACGATAATTTGGGCGCAGAGACTATGATCGAGCAACTGAGTTACGAGAAATTACAACAATCCGAACACATCAACGAATTGAAGGCCGTGATTGATGACCTCGAAGCGCTCAAGGAAATTAACGATGAACTTGAAGTCAATCACGTCCAGAATGAGAAAGAAATGCAGGAGGAGATCGATCTCAAGGATAGCGTCATTGCGGAACAAGCTCGAAGAACTGCCGAGAGGGACGATACTATTTCAGATTTGGAGTACACACTATCTCGATTCAGGGAGCTTGTCACAAATCTTCAGACCGACCTGGAAGACATGCGCGCCTCTCATGCTGTCAACGAAGCTGAGTCTGAACAACTCAACAGCAAGTCAAGAGCGATGATGGACTTAAACCAGAAGCTCCAGATTTCAGCTGCGAAGACACAAGTCAAGACTATCGATCTAGAGCTGCAGCGCATGGATGCCCAAGAAGCGCAACAGCACCTCCAGATCGTCAAATTGTTCTTGCCTGAGAGCTACAATGCTGACAAAGACTCCGTCCTGGCATTGCTACGGTTTAGCCGATTGGCTTTCAAGGCGAACTTGCTCCATGGATTTGTTAAGGAACGTATTAATGGACAAGCGCACCCTGGCCACGAAGACGATGTGTTCGCTGGCTGCGACGCATTGGACAAACTCAGTTGGGTATCGTCCATGTGCGATCGTTTCGTCAATGCTATCAGCCACTGCTCGCTAGAAGAATTTGCCAAGTACGAAGGTGCTTTGTATGAACTGGAGCCGGTCGAGAGAGCTCTGAATGGCTGGATCGATGGGTTACGCCGCGATGAGCTGAAGGAGAAGCAATGTGCTAGCGAATTGCAACGCACTATCGCTCTCATGACACATCTAGGCGAGGTGCACATCTCAGAGGGACTTGAGAGCTTCGCCGATGAAATGCAGATGAAGACTATCTTGATGCAAAGCCACTTAGAATCTGCCGCCACTGCATTTAATGTCGTGAAGGATATGGTACAAAGGGTCGTACCACCAAACGGCGACGAAGACGAGCTTGCACAACATTTCGCTAAGAAGTCCGAGACTGTCATTAGCCAAACCCGTAGCGCTAAGGTCATCATAAGCAAAGCGGTACGATCTCTGGAGGATCTCCGAGCGAGATCCTTAGCTCTTACTCCCGATACTGCTGAGGCATTCGAGCAGTGCGAAACCTCAAGTCAAGAGCTCGCGGAGATGTCTCGTAAGATTGGCGTCGACCTTCATGCGCTGCTTAGTGAGGAAGGTCGTCCGGAACCCTTTACATATCCTGAAGTGCAGAGTACGGTCCACCGTACAGTAATGACTGCCTTCTCATCAGCCGAGTCGGACCTCTTCTCTACTTACCTCTCTAAACTCCGTGTTCTTACCGGTCAGATCACCGACCTCGCAGCCGTCTGCACCGACCTATCGCAGACACAAGAGTTCGAACGTAGCCCGGCACCATGGATTCTTCGCGCACAAGAACTCAAGGCTCTTAAGACAATCCCGATCGATGCTGAAGAAGAGCTGCGACAACTCAAGGAACATTATAACGAGGCTCGTCGCACTATTGCCTTGCGTGACGAGAACCTCAGCACAGCAACTCTTCGTATTGAAACACTCGAAGCGCGCATGCGTGATGCGAATACCAAGGCGTCCCGCATTGCAGATCTCGAAGCACAGATCGTAGATGCGCAAGAGAGAGTAGCAAGTCTCAAGAAAGACATTGAGCAGCAGGATCGTGAGGCCAAGACACTCGAGGCCGATCGCGACAAGTGGAAGAAGATCGCCGGTGACAGCAGGGCATTCGGCGACGAGGCTGGCGACAATGCCGCCGGGGCCAAGGCTGGCCAAGAGCGTGCTGTGGCCACAGCCCGCGAGATGGATGCCCTCAAGGCCGAAATCGCCAGTCTCCAGGAGGCAGTCCGATACCTGCGCGAAGACAACCGACGTGCGCGCACCACGGAGCAGGCTAGGCACGACTGGCTCGCTGAGCCTCTGGTCAAACCGAGACCTGTTGCGGAACAACGCAAACAACTTGTGGCAGCTGAGAGTAGAGACGCGCTGAGCGAGCTGCTCAAGATGGCAACATCTGCCAAGGTCTTCGATCTAGGATCTTTGCCTAAGGACAAGCAGGCGTGGCGTCCGGCGAAGTCTACGCCGCAATACCACTCAGCGAAGTTGCACGAAGATTACGAGGCATGGAAGAACTGGGAGGCTTCTATCGTACAAAAGTCTAAGGTGGTACTCGGCGCCGAACCCGGTCGGAAGAGGCAGCAAGAATCCGACCAAAAAGCTAGGAGCATGCGTAGGGCCGCGGCCAAACTCCAGATCAGACTTCCCGACGCTGACGGTAAGGTGATACCTGGTGGTGGCGGCGGCAAGGAGGTGCAGGTTCTCGGGTCGAGGGAGTGGCGGAATCTGCAGGGGAAGCTTTCTCCGGCTATATAGCCCCGGTTTTTGTAACTAATTGTGTACAATCATGGAAAAGGAAGGACGAATTTTGAAAGTTGGAGGATGGAGATTAGGAGGCAGTGAGATACCCATTCCGTTTCTGAGGGTTGTATCGTCGTGTCCATCATTGCAGTGTATCATCACGTGGCGTATGGTAGGAATGAAGAGATACAATGACATGATATTCCATTATCCTATCTTGCAAGTTGATGGTGGTGTCATTCATAGACTTGATGCAAGTCTTTAGAAGATGCGAGGTGCATCGTGACAGTCATTTTTCCTTCTTACCACAACCCCTTTTATTCTATATGGAAGGGTATGGTATGTAGTACCTCATCCCATCTCTTAGACATACGTATTATCAAAGCCCCCCTAGACGACCCTCACGCCCTTCCTTTTCCCTTCTTCCCTTTCTTCCCACCGCCGCCGCCCCCTCCACCCTCGCTCGGTCCAGCTCCCATCCCAGGCATTCCGCCCATCCCGGGCATACCCCCCATTCCGCCCATACCTCCGAGCATACTCATCATATCGGCGCCACCTGGGCCGCCGGGGCCTCCTCCTCCTCCTTGCATCTCCTTCATCATATCCTTGAACGCGTTCTCGCTCACCCCGCCCCCCGTCATCGCGGCGCTGTACGCAGGCAACAACTCCCCCATCTTCCAGCCCCGCGGCACCGCCGGCCTAGGCCACGGCTCGTCGTCGTCGGGGACCGCGAGACCCGGGACCCGGACGCGGCGCAAGGCGTCGGAGCTGTCGGTCGTCGGGTGCGCTTGTAGGTGTTTTGCGATGAGGATGTAGAGGTGGTGTTTGTTTTTTACTTGTGCGGCGTACGGGTTCGGTTGGGATTTTTGAGCAGAGGGGGACTTGGAGGTGGAGGAGGAGGAGAGCTTGACGCGCACCCGTCCTGGGTTCGCCCAGTCTTTGGGGTGCACGCGGTGCGCTTCGAAGACGGGGGATAGGCGGAGCGCGGCGCAGGCCGCGGCTATCTCGCGCGCGAGCGGGTTCTTCACGGCGAGGGATTTGGAGACGCGGCGGCCTTCGGCTCGCGAGCGCGTGCTGTCGAAGTAGACTGGGTAGAGCATTTGGTAGTCTTTTATGTCGCTTGGTTGGACCTGTTGCTGCTGCGGCGCTGCGGCAGACGGGTGTTGCATGCGTGGGCCGGAGGATGGGCCGGAGGAGGGGAAGAGGGAGGGCTCGGAGGCCGGGGCTTTTTGCCGGAGGATGTCGGATTCCAAGAAGTCTTCGATGTCGCCCTCGCTGGGGTCCGAGAGGTCGCTGTCGGAGACTTCTTCTACGCGCGGGTGCGACATGTTGGGCGGTGGGCGGCGGTGGTGGTGGTGGTGGTTGTGATAATTTATGACCCCTTGTTGGTTGAGGTGTAGCTGGAAGGAAGCGATGGACGAAACCGTGAACGTCGAATTTTGGATGTGGGGTACCCAGCTGGGAGCTAGGTAAGCTAAGGGTTCCCTGGTAGTGGGGTCGGATACGCTAGCCCTTAATTGGTTAGGAACTCTGAGGCCTGTAATTGGCAGGGTTGAATGTTCTTTCTAGAAGGAGAGTGAGACTTGATAATTTAACCCTTTGCACATTTTGAACCTGGTTGCGAGCATCTTCTCTCTTCGATGGATTCGACTTCATTATCATTGCCGATTCAATTTTCGACATTGCTCTACTATGGCCCACCTTGATATGCTACCGAGTCATGAGTCAATCATGACCGAATTGTCAAAGTCATCTATCGACCGTGCTTCTAGGAGCATGTTCTTTCACGTCGCTAACAGCACGTTTTGAAGAATTACACCATACGGATAGAGAAAAGAGCGAAGAATCCATAAAAATATTAAATTGGATGTCTGAAACATCTGTCTGATCTCATGTTCATACACTACTTATCCATTAGGCACGAGAGATCAAAGTAAAAAAAATAAAAGCTCATTGACATGCCGACTGTTTGCTTCACATCCCGAGTCCCCCGGCTTTATATTAGGACAACACCGTTAATATCGCGGGGGCCGAGGTATGAAAATCTCGGGAATCGGGATGGGCAGCTCTCCGCCAAGTGGAAAATATGGTGGCTTTCTCAATTCTAGGCCAGTCATTTGAATATCAAGCCAAGCCGGGAAAACGGCTACGATTCTACAAAATATGAGTTGAAGCCGGTGCCTCAGAACCGACATCTAAATATCAGGATGGCACTGTAGTACTGTTGCGCATTAATCACCTCGCAGGCTCGGACCCTGCTTCAAAGCAGCTACCAATACTCGCAAAATACCACCCTGAGGCGAAGACTCGAAAGCAGCAAAAGATTCCAACCAACTTCAGTACGCTCCACACCTTCTATGAGCGGGGATCATCTACGTATCTTGATTTGCTTGCTTGGATACACTACCCAGTTAGACCAAAGCATATTGTTACAACTTTTGCTTAACGTCTTGGCCTGGGTAGGTAGGTCTATCCATGGAAGAATATTCTAAGTACTTGGGTTAAAATCCTAGATGCTTTCTTCGTATGCCTACAGACATATGAAGACGCATTCTAAGTTGTTACCTCAGACTTACGAAAGGCATAGTCGCTAAGCTAACACTTCGGTCTTAGAGCTAGCAGAAATTCAACTTTAAATTCGAGTTTTTTTATTCTCAAATGCTTCTACGCTAAATGTGAAGTCACTTTTCGCTCGCTGGGAGAAACCCAAGAGCGCAGAAGTGTGGTCTACCTGTCGAGTATTCGCACCACACTTCTCTCTTCCAGACCAAGATTTGGGGATTCCACGAACCAGGTCGTCGCTAGATGTCACGATCATCCAGTTAAATATTTCTAATACGACATTAATAACTGCCGGCATGCTTACTTCGGCTATCCCTCCTCGACTTTTGTGGCCCAAGTCCAGCCTCGTGTCATACAGATTGAACAATACCCAGTCCTTTAAGATTCGGGTACTCATCTACTGATAGCATTTATTAAAAACATGACCAGGGCGGTATCACAATACGTTACACCAACCGGCTCCACTAGCCTCTTGAGGGGTGACATATCCTTTCGGCTCTCGGTGTGTTTATACCAGGCCGTCGCTTACACTACCAATAGACCAAGATACATTTTCATGAAGGAATCATTGCGTATAACGTTATTGATCCCCTTGCACAATCATGCTCGAGGATTGATATCTTTCAAGTGCCGGTATGACAGAATCTAATCAACGAATATGACTGGGTAGATTTACATTAACCCCGACTGTCATCAAGCTCACATGGTAGTTTGCTTTGTGCCTATCACCGCAGTTGCCATCCCTCCATCAACACGGAGAGTGATGTGTCACCAACATCACCCCGCTCTAACGGAGATATACTTGGCTGCGGAAATGTAGCTATGAAAGGACGGTGGCGGACGAGTATTTATGATCTTGCTTGGCTGCAGTTGTCAGAGCCATGGACCTCATGGCAACATGGTTCAGTTTCACTAATAATACCTAGAAGGAACACAAAATGTCGAGTAAACTCGTCCATTTTGTAGAACCCCTCGCAAAAACCTCACTACAAGAGTTCTTGGCATTCGCTGTTGTATTGGTAAGACCAACCCGAGTACGGAGCATGAGGTTGTATGAACTAAACTTCACCTAAGGTCTCTACACTAGGAATCACCAAGGCTATATACAATGGCTTCTTCCACCCCTTGGCTGCTTTACCAGGCCCAAAGCTCTATGCCATGTCGCATCTTCCCATAAGCTGGTCACGGTACCGGGGTAGAATACCTTATACATTTGCCGAACTGCACGAGAAGTATGGCACCGTAGTTCGGGTTAGCCCAGATGAAGTCTCGTGTGCTAGTCCTTCAGCTTTCAAGGACGTTTATGGCCCTCGTTATGGAAAAGGGGGTCCATTAACTCGCGATACCCGGACCGCACCACTAAAGGATACTTTTGGGGCGGTAGGTATGTTCCAGGCTGATGTACAAGAACATGCTCGAATACGCCGTCAACTTAACCCAGCCTTCTCAGAGAGAGCTTCTCGGGAACAGGAACCCCTAGTGATGGGATATATCAACTCGATGATCCAGAAACTAAGAAACGCCACGGCAAGAGGAGAGCCCATCGACGTAGAGAGATACGTGATGTGGGCAACGTTCGATATCCAGGGCGACCTTGTGTTCGGAGAGGACGTATTCAAGTGTATCGAGAATGAGCAGTACCATCCCTGGATCAATATTAGCATGAACTTCTTTGTCGGAGGAGTGTATGTACACGCCCTGTACGACATCTCTCCCTGGCTCCTGTGGATGTATCAGAGGTTCTTTGTTCCGAAGAAAATCGCAGATGCCTCTTCTTGTCACCTGAGAACTACGCTGGATCTCGTGGACAAGAGGATGGCTGCTGGCAAGACCGACCATCCGGACTATATGTCATTCATTACCAGCGAGAGCAAGGAAGGCGAAGCACTCACTAAGGAGCAGATGTATGCCAATGCCCAGATGTTGGTGATGGCCGGATCAGAAACTGTAGCTACGGCCTCTGTGAGTACGCTATATCTCCTGCTCGCTCATCCGGAGACGATGGCCCGAGCTAAGCATGAAATCCGTGCTGCATTCGGCTCGGATCGGGACATTGCAGCCGCTTCTGTCTCTCAGCTGCCATACCTCATGGCTGCAATCGACGAATCCATGAGGGTCTGGCCTCCGGTTGCAACGTCATTTAATCCTCGGCAGGTATCATCAGGAGGTTTAACCGTGGATGGCTATTTCATACCTGAAGGCTCCATGGTTGGTATCCATAACCATGCTATCGGGCGTTTAGAGAGCTATTTCAGGGATGCGAAAAAGTTCGTCCCCGACCGTTGGCTGGGCGATGAGAAATACGCGGGAGATGCTAGGGAGACTTTTCAGGTAAGCTCGATCTTCGATTCCATTTCCCCATTTCTTCCGAAATACAATATAAGAGGCCAAGTCCAGAATATGCTGACTGGATTCACCGCAGCCGTTCAGCGCGGGGCCGCTGAATTGCATCGGCCTCACGATGGGTCGTATGGAGACTCGCGTGATCCTAGCCAAGCTCATTTACAACTTCGACATCGAGCTGATGCCCGAATGTAGCAACTGGCTCGAGAACCAGAAGAACTACATTGCGTGGCACAAGCCGCCATTAATGGTAAAATTGACACCGGTGAAGAGAGCTTAGACATGTAAGTGTTCGATGAGGCTGGCTGGTGGACGGATCTGGGAGTGGCAATATGCAATGATTTGCGGAGTGCATCGGTACATACGTACAGGAGCCAATTACTTCTACGTCTTAAGCTTATATTGGATATCGGAGTTCATCATTATGATCGACGGTGCCGTTGCGGAGAATGTCCATGGGAGTTTAGTTGTCTCGGCACTGCACCCTAGAGAAAGACGTGCCGTCTCTTTCCGCAGAACCGGATCTGTTCGTGCAGGAAACGAATATATGTGTAAGAGGTTACTTGATGTGATGTGTACGACCCTCTCTGCAGATGTCGGTATTCTAGCCTTAGCTCCGATGTCAGGTCTGCATAACATGACGGACAGGTGCGTCTGTTCTAATGCGAGTGATTGATTTAGAGAGTAGGTACAGTATTAGGCCACTTGTTCTTTCATCCGTACTAATACGCTGCACGTATGCAGTTGGTGGCGTTGGTGTATTGGGTGCGAAGGCGCATAGCATGTAGTCTCAAAATAGGTGGTCTGCTTCTACTATGGGGATAGGAGTTAGGGCGCCAACACGTCACCTTGATTGCACATGTATTATGTGACTGATATCTGTATTTTCAGTTTATGGATGGGCTGCTGATCTTCGAAGTGAAGGTAAGCACACAATAAAAGTGGCGTTTCGGTGCCAGAATGAAACTTGTCCGCTGGTTTATCATGCCACGTATTTTCACGAGAACTTCATCTGCTGCATCAAGGCAAAAATAATTAGGAGGGCCGGGAATATCTGAAGTCCAGATTCATGTTCCACTGTATGGTGCGTGAAAATTTTGTGAGGAAAATAGGGGTTAGGGGGAGGTGTCACGTCATGAGCTGACTTTTGCTTTTTGATTATCGATATTTTTGAACATCTAAGTACTAGTCAAAATAGGGGCAACAACTCGGAGGTAGTCTTACCAACGCCACCACTGCAACGGGTAAGATAGATCTTAACCCTTTGGGTTGCACTGCAGTAGTCAAGAATTGGGGCGCAGATATAATATATCGTTCGAACTACTAGGTAGGTAGGTACCTTATTAGCACTGGATCACACGAATGAACTGTTATGACTTATAACTTCTTGGTATTGATATCGGAATGCGCACATGGTCTGTCTTTCGTCCCTGTAATTCCGTCCTCTCCCACCTCATAATTAAGATTACATATGTACAACGAAGACTGTGTTCAAGGCTCTCGGGTATTCTCGTTAGTTCACCACGTTTAGCCTCTCCTAGATTACCTAGATAGGGTGGCACACGCACCCATTGTTGGGCCAAACCCAATCGTCTCCCATGCCTGAGCTCATACGACCAGTTAAGACGAACCGTTCAGGACCGTCCGATACCTCACGCCTTCCGTAAACAGGACATCTCGTACAGACCCACACCGTATTTTAATCGTCTTCAGGTTCATCCCGAGATCCTAATCCACCGCCACCCCAGCCCTCATCATCTTTGAGCGTCTCCGTCTCCGTCTCGTGAATGTCGCTCTATTCACTCTTCTTCCTTGGCAGACCCGCCTTTTTTCTCGCATCGACATCGCCTTCAGCTAGCCATCGACATGCCTTGACAAGCTGAACGACGTTGAGGAATTGCTTCAGCGCCATGACGGGGGCGCTAACCCCGGCGAGAATCCAAGGGAAAGTGGAATCCATCTTGTTCGCGCGCGCCATCTCCAGAGCACCAGCGCTGTAAGGGTTGGTAAACAGCTGGCGGAGCATTGAGCTGTTAACTTGCGCCCCAGTTTGGATGGCGCTAGCCCTGGTCTCACCGAGGGGCTCGAGTAACTGTGGTGATAAAAGGGGCGATGAAAAGGAGAGGAGGTATAAAGCAATAAAGAAGACTTCGTTGAGCGCGCAGCATATGAAGAGAACAGTCTAATATTCGATTAGCCGGAAGCATAGGGCTCTTTTAGCAAGTATAGAGACGAACCTTATTGGTATAGTATAAGTTCAACAACCAGCTCCTCGACTTGTCTACGTTCTTGTGGCTGGAATCAGAACCTCCCATAGCTAGCGTCGCATACATATGTATATAATGACTGGCAAAGTCGACGGAAATTAATCCCTGGAACACGATAGCCCATCGCGGGAAGGCGGAGGACAAGAAGACGAGCAAGCACGAAGTGGTACACCGATCTGTTACCATGTCTAGGACGGCGCCAAACTTGGTCGACTGCTCGAAATAGCGAGCGGCATAGCCATCGAGGGCATCGAGAAGACACGAGACACTGTACAGTAGCGAGCACGTGCGAGGGTGTAGGGGCATGTAGTATAGAGACGCAATAGCGAGAACAATACGAGAATAGCCTAATTGTTTACATTGTTAGATTAAGTCAATCTACAAGGTGCAAGGTGTGTTGTGTGGAACAAAGATCTGCGCAACCGTGGCGCATGTAGCCTTGCATCGACAGGAGAAGCGCATACCTATGATGTTGGGCCAAAATATGAATATGTTCTCCCGCGGAGAGTTATCAACTTTAGAATCTGAAGGCGCAACAGCCAGGCCATTCCCGTCGTTGCTTATACCGTCGCTGTTTAGGGCGACGTCGTCGTGGTTGTTAGATTTGGTAGGAGTATCGTTTGCGGCTGCGGCTGCTGCCAGAGCGGCCTGCCGCCTGGTTCTTCTTTCAGACATGATGACGACTACTCTCAAAGGCGGCGAGGGGCGGAAAAGGGAGAGTAGATGATATTTGATCCCAGGGATTTATTAATATGTTGATAAAAGGCTGAGAAGATGCTCGTAGGTTAGCGCCCAGCTGAAATGCACAAGTGGCGTAATAAGTTACTCGGTGACTTTTTTTCGTGGTGTGATATTTAGATAGGTGTGGTATGATAACCCTCCATGAAAGAATGTGGAAGACGATGGGCTAGACGAGTGAGCTCCCAAGTCAATAACGTGTATGTAGAAGGTAAGATACTACTAAGTCAGTATCAGATAAAGAGGTCAAGTATTAGATAGACAATCAAAGAGGGAGGAGTTAAAGTTCCAACGTTGTCTTCTGATAAGGGTCCCTTTCGGCTGGGTCGGGAAGGGCGGATTGGATGGAGAGAGAAAACTGCCTAGGTTTTGGTAGGTGCCAGCTGCCGGGGATCGCGTCGACCGTGAAATTGATTGATTGGAAGTTTAAGTGCTGTCAGGGCTGTTAGACCCGCAAATTATCTTTTTAAGATTAGGTAAGGCTGCATGTGGCCTATGCGCAGTATCAGAGTATGCCCCACTCATATTAGCGTTTTCGTTATCGTGAATTCGAATTCGGGACGGGACGATCGACGCCCTGTTCTTCCTACCCATGTCTGCCGCTCGCCGCTCTTCATATCTTTACTACGTACCTTCACCTTTGACACCTTTCAGTATTCACACGAGACATGAGCATCAACCTTTGGATCAGTCTCCCCTGCTTCTATAACCCACAACATGCGACCTGTTATCAAACAGCCAACATTGCGGAACTGCGTCATACCTAGGTACAAGATAAATTGCCTTGGTGATATGCCTTGGTCCTTGGTGGTATGAAGCCGCGTGGCTCTTGCTATTATTTCGGTGAAATTCAGAGCTGCAGCAACCAGGACGACATAGCCCGGTCAGCAGCTTCACCTTTCAGATCACTGGGCACCATCGTTCACTTACAGCTGTATACCATGCATACAACATGCATATCAGCCAATGTTGATGAGAAGCTGTATACCTGAGAAATCAATGTTGAGCACGGTTGGTTTTGCCCGACCGAATGTGCTATTCTGAGTCATGGTACACTCCAACAAATGGCGTCGTTCGGCACACTCTCCAGCTTATCACGATAATCCTTTTTGTGCATCTTGTAACATCCACGACATTTACCTTGGCAAAGCCTCAGCCGGCAATGCCCCCGGCTGAAAACACAAGAAGCTATATGAGGAGCAGGTATCGTTCCAAAGGAGTGCGCTATCTCAGATGAGACTATCAACGCAGGTGGACCTTCCTACGAACAAAATCCTGACGGCGTTGTTGTAGCGTGTAAGAAGGTTGTTCCAGACCATTTTCAAGATTAGACCATTATAAGTCTATTCCAGTCCAATGGCCTTGTTCGTTTTAGAGCCGGCTTGAAATAGAAAAAGGATTCGCCAAATCCGCATCTGGAGGAAGAAGGATGCGAGGGGAACAGTCAGCAGACTACCTGGGTACATCAGCCTGCCGCATCGTTTGCGCCTCATACCTATTGGAGATGGACCCAGCCTGCCAGGGCTCTATATTTTGCTTACCCTTTTAGATTAGAAGACCCTCACTTCCACATATGAAGGGCGACGGCACTTCAATTTATAACAGTGGCTACCTGCACATTGCCTAAGGCGTATGTATAATATGTATAATACTTTAATATTTACCGCAATCAACTTGATGCATTCGAGTTTTAGCAAATCCCATATTATACTTCAATGCATATATGGCATTTTGCTTTTTAAGGTCCACCCTTTTCGACTAGCACAATGCAAACCTCCCGGTGCATATATAGGTACATAGGTACTTACGTACATACGTATGTACGTACCTCCTTTATCAAGGCAAATCCGACAGTGTCATCCTCGGACCTTCTTCGAATAAGAGCCTGCTGTGGTTCACCAAGGGAAGGCACAGGATGGGCTAGTTACCTAAATAGCTAGAGTAGGTGCAAAGGTGCAAGTACCTTACCGACGGACAATTGATCATTCGCCCATTTTCCTGTGACACCCGACCTGATCAATTCCATTCCCTTTCACTTCACTTTCATACAATACCATCCATCATACCATCCCACACAGACAGTGGCAGTCCAGGTGGGCTAACTTGCATCAAAAACTCCCACCTGTCCACCGGCACCACTCTACATGTCACTCTACATGCTACTCTACCAATCTACCAGCTTTACTACTCGGGCTCCCCACCGCCTTCACCCTAGACCCTACAGATCCTAGAACCTGTCATTACATAGCACGATTGTTCCTATAATTGACAAACCAACAATTCGAGCTAACGAGTCTGGACTCGACTCCGAAAGTCTTCGGTTTTAGACTAATATAGTCCGAGAGACTTTGATTGGTCTAGCTTAGGTACGGGTACGCCGTTAGTTATTTAAATATTAGACTTAGGTAAGTTAGAATCGAGAAAAAATAAACCGAAACCTGGACCGCCAACGCCAACGCCATCCGCAACCCGCTTCCCCTCAAAAACTCTACCTAGCTGTTTTTTTTCTTTTTCTGCTTCCGCCCCCTCTCTTCGATCGTCCGTTTGCTTCATCCCAACTCGATTAGAGACTGGACAACATCCCTTGGTGCCCAAGTGACCAAATCAACAAGTCTACCGTTGGCTTCTTCTAGCGAATACCTCCTAAGACTACCCAAGAGAACCTATAGGCGTTTCCGATCCTCGTCTAATTCGGACCCGAACCCTCGTACCTTTTTTTCCGATTCGCAAGCAAACATTCGCACTTAGGAGACAAATAGGCCCGAAGACCCCAAGATTCTCAAGATTCTCAAGACTTAACAGGAGAACAGCATATGCACAAGATTGTCGGTCAGCTTTCAAAGTACGAGGGCGGTCCACTGAGTAGAGGACGAACCTTGCGTCCCGTCCCTGCGTCCCTGCGTTTCCAGCTTTCAGGTATGTTCGGTTTCTCCACGAAGACATTGCCTTCGTGTACCCAGACCCATATCCGTACCTAGTACCCGTTATTTTTGCCTTACCTTGTTTACCTAAGTCCTCATATATACTGTGTTTCACATCGAGAGATCCATTTAGCCCAATATATATATCAAGAGTGCTTCTGGCCGCAGAATTCTATGCAGCTCGATCTATCTTGTTCTCCGTTTTGCCCTTCAATTAGATGTACCTTCTCTCTCCCAAAGTGAATTGACATCATATAGCTCCACAACGTCCAGGGTTCTCACCAACCGTCGATCGCTTCCCCCGATACCTACTTAAGCCCTCTTGTCGGTAGAGCCTGACCGGGTCAACGTGTTCGCCGGAACTATACTAGCCCATAATTGTCGCCTCTAGTCCTGCCTCGTGCTTACGAGCCGAATAACGAAAAGTGAAAAAAAAATTAGCAAATACCACGACCAATTGATTTGCTATGTGTGCAGCTTCAAACCGTCACCCTACGTTCAAGGCGAGCTTCGCCGAAAGAGCCAACAATGCCACCCATCCACTAGCCAATTACCTCTTCCGTCTCATGGAATTGAAGAAGTCAAATCTATGTCTCAGCGCCGACGTGACCTCTGCCCGCGAACTTCTCACGATAGCAGACAGAATTGGCCCTTCCATCGTTGTACTCAAGACGCATTACGATCTCGTCGCGGGATGGGATTTTCATCCGCAAACAGGCACGGGTGCCAAGCTGGGTGCCCTTGCGAGAAGGCATGGCTTCCTTATCTTCGAGGACAGGAAATTTGGCGACATTGGCAGCACGGTTCAGTTACAGTATACGGCTGGCAACGCCCGCATTATAGATTGGGCACACATCGTAAATGTCAACATGATCCCTGGAAAGGCAGCTGTAACTGCACTCCAACAAGCAGCCGCGCGGTGGCGTTCACGTGTCAACTATGAAGTGAGAACGTCCGTCTCCGTCGGTACCCCGGTCTCGGACTCATTCGATGAAGAGGATGAAAACCCTACACCTGCGCCTCTGCCGTCATCGAAGGAACTCCCACCTCCGTCAAACTTGCATAATAACGGCAGGAAAGGAAGCATTGTATCCATCACGACCCTAACACAATCTTTCGAGCCGGTAGACTCGCCTCGTTTTGCCAGCGGTATTGCCGAGGGCGACGAGCTTGTATACGCAGGGATTGAAGAGCCCCCATGGGAACGAGGGCTCTTGATACTGGCACAGATGTCGAGTGCGGGGAACCTCATAACTAAGGAATACACGCAAGCCTGCGTAGAAGCTGCCAGGGAGCATAAAGACTTTGTAATGGGTTTTATCTCGCAGGAAACGCTGAACAGCGAACAGGCGGACGATTTTATTTCTATGACACCCGGCTGCCAATTGCCCCCCGAAGGAGACGAGGACGATGGGAATATCGCAGGTGATGGTCTCGGTCAGCAGTACAACACCCCTTCCAAGCTCGTTGGGCTAGGTGGTAGCGATATTGTAATCGTTGGACGGGGTATTCTCAAGGCGGCGTCTCCGCAAGTGGAGGCAGAACAATACCGAAGAAAAGCGTGGAAGGCATATCAGACCCGAATAGGGCAACAATCATGAGAGTAGACAGGCGTTTGGCGCCACGTGGAACTATATCAAGCATGGATGAAATATTTCGTCCCGGAGCCTGGAGTTCGTTCGGCTTTATACAAGATAATTATCATTACGGAAATCCGGCCGATCAAAAAAAGATTTTGGAAGGGCTTTAAGAAAGTTAGCAAGTCACAACATATGATATATAATGAGGTCCATTGGCAACGAGTAGGAAGTTTATGGCATTATTATTCCCCCCACGGGTCATGACGAAGTTTCCCAATATAGAAAGATGTGATGAACCTCAACCCTTAGCTATCTGCTTATGCGAGTTTTCCTGAGGCTCTACTAAGAATCCGGGGACTAGAACTAAATAGATCCACTTGGACCACGCCTTTTTGATTTTCCCCTTTAGTCGTGTAGCATGAAAGTTTGCCGGGTGAAAATTGTTTAATATGGAGGAATAGAAAGACATGTGAGGATTAGCTAAGGGTGCTAAATTTATGGATATTAGATAAGCTTCGGATACAACGGTGTTAGCGGGGAAAAGCCGTGATTTATAGGCTGTCGCGGTAGCTGGCGCTAACAGACCGTCAAGGTTTATCATTGATCACTGTCGACTCATTGCTTCTTGATTGAAGAGATGGTGGGGTTGCCACTTTCTACAATACAACCTAGGTTTTACTACGAAGAGCTGTTTTGTATACCTACCTATGTATATAGGTCAGAGCGACAGGGGACAGTAGTGCCTTGTATGGTTCATGCTTGCCTTTGCTTGGGCAAGTAGAGGAAGGTACAAGGTAGAGGACTGTATGGAATAAGGTGATACTTACCATATCCATAACTACCATATCTCCCAGGTACCTCCGCGCCGATCCATTCTAGCAAAAAAACATAGAAATAGTCTTCGTGTTGCCTTGCCCTGCTTACCTTACGACCTTCTACAAGATTGTACAGTACGATTTCTCACCGCGCAATTCCCGCGGCAACCAGCCAGCCAAGAACCAACACAATTCGTCTATCTATCTACAGAATATTACCCCTCAGCTATCAATCGGGTCGCATTATTTTGTAGTAATTCCCGAACTTGCCCTCAAATTCAACCTCGAATTCGTTTACGTCCTTCATCATCGCCATGTCGGCCGCCGAAGTGGACGTGGCTGAGAATGTTATCCATATGGATAACGACAAAGCGAGCCATGAGACGAATGGCAAAGCGCCGCCTCGCAAGCGCAGAAGGATTGTCATAAGTTGTACAGAGTGCCACAGGAGGAAGCAAAAGGTGATAGAGTTGCATTTATTTTGTTTTTATCGTAATATAATTCACATTATTAAATGAGGTACTAATGCTCCTCCTAGTGCGACCGTAAGATGCCATGTACGAATTGCGTGTCGCGAAATAAAGAAGCATCCTGTCGGTACGAGACTGGAACACCGCTTGCAAAGCCCGATCGCAAGGGGTCTTCTCAGAGCGCCAATGAGCGGTCGCCCGAATCGATCGAAAACCTGCCCATCAAACCCGTAGATTTCGGCTACTCCCACAATAGTGCCTCTACTCTCGGAATATTGCGTAAGATCGAGGGCGATGGAGAGCGATTGCCGGGAATGCCTATTGAAACCTTCGACGGTGTCAATTACGGTATGCGCGAGCGATACAAGGCATTGATCCGCCAGTTACCCGCAAGAACCTATGTCGAACAGCTAGCAGACCTGTATTTTCGGGATATCAACTGGCAATACTTCAGTATCGATGAATCCGTCTTTCGAAGGTTGATGGAGCAGTGGTACAGTATGCCATTTAACGTCCTGTCAACCTCTGGTCCTCAAGCCTTGGATCCGATGTTAAGGGCCTTCCCCGCGCTCTTGTTCCAGATGCTGGCCTGTTCTCTTCTCTACCTCCCTGAAGGAACCGAGGAGACGTTTGAGTCGTTGAAGTACACGAGCAATATGACCTTTGAAGACTTAGCATTTGACTATAGTGAATCTGGCATCTCCATATTGTCGCTTCTAGGTAAGCGTCAGATGTCTATTATAACCGTATTATCCGGTTGGACGAGGGCTGCTTTCCTCAAATATACCGGTATGGTTACCGAGGCTGTGAGTGATCTTTCTCATTATCCCCATTGCTGCCCACTTATTCTAATTCCCCGACAGTGGCATCAAGTAGGAACTAGCATTCGAGATGCGCAAGAGATTGGTCTCCATCGAGACCAGATGGATCCTCAACCAAGTCCAGAGGATTCGACAGAGGAGGCTTTAGAAAAGATGTGGATGGCACAGAGCCGACGAAGAGTCTGGATGACTCTCCTCGGCTGGGACTTGCATACTGGTGCTGTGCTCGGTAGACCTACAAGCGTAGATTTCCGCTTAGTGAATCGGAGTCTACCGGTCGATTCTCTCATCCCTAAGGATACAAGAAAATCGCCTATAATGCAGCGTGGCGAAAATGACCCACCTACACCGCTGACACGAGCCCTTTGGTCCTGGGAGGTCATGCGTCCATTGCGAGATATCCTTGACTTGGAGAAAGAAGGGCCGTTTCCAAAGGATTTCTCTAAGGTCGAAAAAATTCATCAAGAGTTGCTGGATCTTCAGGCCCGAACCCCACCGCCTTTCCGCCTGCAGAATCCAGACACGCGATTCGATGAACTTCCAGAATGTCGATGGTTGCCATTTGTACGGCCGACCCTACCTCAACTTATCTCCTTTAACATCATGGCCCTTCATCGTCCATACGTTTTCACTCGAGTTACTAGTCGCCATGAGGCCCTCAAAGCAAGCTTGGACATGCTTGAGGCGCAGAAGATATATTTTTCTCTGCTGAAGCCCCAACAGCATAAAACCTTTACTCTCTTCTTTGGGACGTTCGATGCTGTTATCATGATCGCATCCATTTATATTTTATTCCCGAGAGAGCATGCGGAGTTGTTGGCAACAGTACGACAGCACTTTGAATGGGCGATCGAACGCTTCGAGAAGATGGCTAACCGGAATCGACTCGCGCAAGCTGCACTGGGGGTGCTGCATGCCATTTATATCCGCTTTAAGAAGGCTGTAGGCTATAATTGCAAGGCAGTTAGCGAAGTAGGCGGTAGTACTACGAGCTGTAGTGGGACATCCGGTAGCTCCTCCGATATGCAGACGCCCAGTTCTTCATCGGAGTCTGCCTTGCAGAACCCAGGCAACGCGTCGAATAATACCGCCACGTCTACTTTGCCCACAGCGACGGACCGAGGCGGGAGTGTTAGCTCAAGCACAGGGATGACGCCTGCTTCCGGGGCCGACAATAACATGTTCGCGAATACGGATTGGTCATTCCCAACAGATTTCGACTTCAGTTCAATCATGCCTATATACCCTATAGGAGATATCGCATACAACGAACTGACAGCCATACCCGGCGGCGACATAACGTCAACGACCTGGCCGGAATCTTTCTCGGCAACGGCAGCAGGAGCTAGTAGTGGCCTTGCCACCAACATACCGACTAGCTCTGCAGGGAGTGAACAGCCGGCGCAATGGCAATTCGGCGGCGAGTTTGGAAACGACACGCTTTGGAATATATTAAACCAATTTCCTACTTACTGATCGGACCGGGCGATGATTTAACGTTGGGATGTTTAAACGATACATGACAGATAAATACCTAGGCAAGAATAGGCGTTCTTTTCGTAAATAAATAAAAAAAGATTCAGGGTATGATATCCCAACTCCTGGTATATGTAGTTCAAACGAGAGAATAGAAGCATTGTACCAAAAATGAACGAACAAAAAACATGGCCCATCCCCCGTCTATGTATGTGTATCTCTTGCTTTGCCTCACGCTCGCGCACATGCCCGCCTTTTTTCGACGCCGTTCCTTAAGTCCGACATTTGGCTCTATCCCGATGGTTATGCCCGACGCCTAGACGCCCCTTACGCCTTTCTACGCCCCTTACTTGTGCGGGGGCCGATCTAGATCCCGAGGGGCTAACCCGTGTGGGGTTTAGTTGAATTCCGTAGTTTCCGGATTTCATTTGGTGTCGTTCATCTCGTTGTAGATGAGAATGATATGACTGCCAAGCATGGAGCATAAAACACTTACCTAGTAGGTTCGTATTCAATGTTATTATAGTTAGGTACCTAAGTGTCTAGACACATAGGAGAGAAAGCCATATTATACATGCTCCTCACAACTCCTTGCTATCGTCAATTTTCGTTGAAGATACTAAATTGACAGTGCGGATTACCCATCTGTATACCCAATGCTGGGGTATCCCATGTCCCGTTCCGCTATTCCGTTCGAGATTCTATACATGAAAATATCTAACTCTCTTACTTAATATGGAGACACAGTTGTCGAAACTAATAATTATTATACTAGATAAGCTCTTCAGATGAATCTACATGGTGAGGTAGTTTTTTTTGTTTGTATCGTGGGCCCACAGGGACCTTATCCACTGCTTCAAGAGTTTGAGGAGAGGCGAGCGAATGGGTGCTTAGTATGCTTCTTGATATTTACCACACGAAATAAGATAACTCTAACTTAATTGCTCGTGAATTGCTAAGTTTTCATGATGTTCAATAAAGTGGGATAATAAGGTTAGAAGGAAGGCATCAGATGGAAGAAGGGAACTGATCCGAAGGTTGAAAAGTTCGGGCGGTTAGTGAAGTGCTTAGGTAATACTGATATGAGCCTTACCCCAGTGTGTAAGTGATAAAAGTGCAACTCATATAATCAAATCGACATTTCTCGGTAGTATATACCTATATATAGGTAGTCACTATACCATCGTGTTTACATACGTAGATACTTGTGGAAGTAATCATAATAAGGTTATAAGGTTCATGTTAATAAAATCTAATCCATCAGTCACATGTAAATCTGCAAGGTTCCGGATGTTAAGAATATAAGTAAGGTCTGATACATAGGCTGATAGGCAGACTCATAGCAACGATTCTGACGAAAAATGGAATGGGTAGGTAGTACCTGCTTGGGTGAGTAGGTACCTAGGTACAGGTAGCAGCTGTCACGTCAATGGAGGACTTGAGTCAAAACCATCATGTATTAAATTACTGATTGAAATGAAGTAACTAGGTGCACGTAGTTGCCTTCAATTGTCACATTTAGGTAGTGGAACAAGAATATTGGATGAGTCAGTCAGACAAGAATCAGCGCGTGGGTAGGTACGGAATGGGGTTTTGATAATGAACCGCATCTTATTTAAGTAATCGTACCTGCCGTACCTGTCGTACCTGACGATAGGGCTGATGATTTTCACAGAGAATGTCCAGGTATCCCTGAAAGTCAAGGGGGCTAGCCAGATTTAGTGGAGTTAGCGTCTCTGCTACCCCAGAGTTTCCGGTTCGTCGGATGGACAAGGGACCTACCAAGGTAGGAGCGATGATAAGTTCTCCACTCTTTTGCAGCTTCTATATATCGATATATCAACATGAGCTTCTATCTCGAACCCGACATCGTGTCTACAGAAACTATATTAGCATCTCTCCGTAGAAAGGAATTTCAACTCCCTCCAATACTTTTCCTACATAACTCGAGCATTACCAACGCACTTTTCCCCAACCAACCGTCCCCAATCTTCAACTGTACATTCCCCCAACCTTCACTTTTACTCATTCACTACCATATACATTGACCACCCTTCACTTAATTGGCTTTTATCCAAGAAGCACAACCAAGAATAGTTGCTTCCGTTTTACTCTGCACATACCTTGATCATCCGTTCAATTTTTAAATTCACCATACCATTCAACCATTTTCACCTTGTACTTCATACACGCACAACATCTCTTCCTCTTCTATCAACAAATCTCTACACTTCAGAAGTCACCTTAGCATCTGAACATAAAGCTTTTATTAATTGCCGACAACTGAGAGATATTGCTAATATCTCGCACGTGAACGGACCAAGATGGCTCCCACAGAGCAAAACCAGAATGGAGGCAAAGACCTTTACTCGTTCCTCAATCGTTACCACCAGTATGAGGAAGACAAGGAACGAACTCACACATTGATCAAAGTATGCATCGTCATTGGCGCATGTATGAAAAAAAAAAGTCTAAGGATTCCGAGTTGCTGACTGTTCTTTCACTTGTCTTTAGGATCTACTGGTGTACGCTGAAAGAACAGAAACTCGTCTTCTTAACGAGAATAGCAATATACGAAAACAATTAGCCGACACACGCCTCGACTTAGAAGGCGTTACAAAAGCCCACAAAGAAACCCAAAGACGCCTAGCCGACATGGAAGTCAGGTTGGGTTATGTTCCGGTATTGTCCCTACTCAAACCAGATCCTTTCCCCGTTGAGATTTCATATGACTGAGAAATGGTTCTAGGACCGAAACCCTTATATAATGGTCCTAATCGACGGTGATGGGTTGCTTGTAAGTCTCAACACCAACCTGATTTTTTTGTCTTATCTATGTACCAAACTAACCACGTTTCAACTCAAGTTCAAGGACCAGCTCGTGAGACAGGGCCTTGAGGGTGGCCGCAAAGCCGCCAGGGACTTGAACACGGCTATAATCCAAAAATTCAACTACACTGGAGATACGCCTGTTACGGTCGTTGCTAAAGTCGTGGCTAACGTCCCAGGACTGGCCCGGGCGATGAAACGGAACAATTGTATCCCCAATGAAGCAACCCTATACGAGTTTATTGCGGGATTCAGTCAAATTAAACCCGACTTCGAATTTGCTGATGTTGGTTATGGCAAGGAACGTGCGGACGCAAAGATTATCGGTGAGAATCTTCCTAAAGCACTGTTTATCACCTCGATCGCCTCATTTCTTTTTCTAACTATACGTATGTGCAGATTCCGCCAGGTTCCATCTGAGGAATTACAATTGCAAGCAAATTGTAATGGGCATATCCCATAATGCGGGATATGGCCCGTTCCTCGATGGACTCATCAACAATGATAACACAAAACAGCGCATCACGATTCTGGAAGGCACGCCGACAGTTCAAGCGATTCTCAATATCGGAGTCAGTGTGATGAACTTCCATACTATTTTCCGCACTGAAAAGTTGGATCCCAAATCGCCGGCCCCCCGACCTATACTTCCCACCTCCAACGGCGCATCATACGCGGCTGTTGCGCAAACTAAGGGTGCCGCTCCGCCGCCCCAGATCACCCTCCCCATGCATTCGAGAAGGAATTCCACTATACCTGCAAAGTCACCACCGCCTGAGTGGAACCCAGGCCCTCGAGGTATCGATCCACCGATCGTAGTTAGCGCTGCTGTCCTCGAGCGATTGAAGAAGAGAAAGGGCGAGGAGAAACTATGCAACAACCATTTTCTTCGTGGCCCATGCACCAAAGGCGACGAATGTGTCTTCGAGCATGACTATAAACCCACCAAGGAAGAAAAGAAGGTTATTGCTCTCTTTGCTCGCTTAAACCCTTGCACCAGCGGACAAGACTGCGAGGTTGACAACTGCATCTATGGGCACCATGTAAGTCACCATCCTGGTTATAGCATCATCTTAACAACCTTGCGATGTGCCATGTGCTGACTATGTAGCTATAGTGTCCTAGCATTGTGAATGGTGTCTGCACTCATCCCAGGTGCAAGTTCGCTATTGAGGATCACCCTCCGGGTACGAAGTTCAAGTATCCCAGAGACTCGGAGTGATCGCCAATCTCAAAGATTTGCTTGTGCTGTGCTGCTCTGATCTGTCCGCCGTTGAGATGCTGGATATGAGAAGACGCACCCCATCCTAGACACAGCAACACCTCTATGCTTTAGACATCGCCTCTCCTGCTCCTTATCGCCGACGACAACGCGCCATGAATCACATCATGGCTTTGAAGAAACTCTCCCCTTTGCACGCAAACAAGATTTGCATGGTAACCTGACGGAGTACAACAATGAGAGTTGTACTCATGCCTTCACTATTCGGTCCTGTTATCAAGTCCGGGTGTGCTTTGGCTATTCATCTCAACGTTGAATATCAACGATCGCATCTTTCTCGTAGGATATCATCTCACCAGCAGATGTTACCGCGTTGGATGCATGTTTGTAGGATAACCAGGTTACCATAAGATACCCATACATTAATTGATCCCTTAAGGATCGTAATGACATTTTCATTTCCCCCTATGTGATATGCGTCCTTTGATGATGATATCATTTGTGATTTGTCTGCTGCCGTGAGAACTCAACTAAGCCCTTTTAATGGGCTTTGATCAAGTCTAAGTCTTAAATGCTAGCATATTCCATACATTGATTGAAAGTGCTGCTAAAAATTATAAGAATAATCCTTCGTCCACCTCTAGGTACATACTGCCGGAGCGGAGTCTTTTAATTGAATTTGACGAAAACCATATGAACATGTACGGATCTAAAGCCCGCTTCACTTGTATGCTAAGAACCACATCTATCCGACCATGTTTTCAAGTACTAGATAAACATCGGGCAAAGAAGTTCACCAATCTAGTTTCAAAAAGTACTCCTAACTTAAGCTCTAGTTGGCTCTATTTCTATATAGTACCTACGCGAGGCTATCCGACGTCTAATGATGGTTATACAGAAGCGATGAACATCTCATCTTCCCTAATTACCAGCCAGAAGGGAGAAAGGGGGTTAGAGGACTCCCGCTTAATGACGTGGAGTGACATCGTAGCATCACTTTAGCCGAGTAGGAAGGGTAGATCCCAAAGCTTGTATAAACGGCAATTTTGCGTCACGGGGTAGCCATGCTCGCCACGTTTTGAATATTTCCGTACTATATGTATACAACTAATTTCCTGTTGCGGAAGTATCATTCTCTCCTTCATTTCTGTCACCAGACGAGATGCTACCCTACTTTATCCCGTGCTAATACAACCAAGAGATCCTCCTCGACCCTGGCGGCGTTATGAAATGTAGATCCAGGGGCAAATTTTCGCAGCATGCGGGGAAAGGAGACGAAAGCTTCTTGCTTCGTCATGATGGGGCAATTTGCCGGCTCTTTTAGATCCCTCCATATATATACTGCTCGCCCGACGTATTCGGAATGAATGGGCGTGAGAATATCCAGACATATTGATCTTCCTCCCTGTTTCGTCGCTGTTGTCTCCAATCGATAGACAATGTTGTTCTCTGCGGCCATCTCAACGAGCCTTATGGGCGGCACGGCCTTAGCAGCCTCGCTCACCCAAGTCTCAAACTATAATAACAACGCCACGTCTAAGGCACAAATGTAGGCGCGCTTCTCCCGATCCTTTCTCTCACTTTACGCCGGACTGATAACCATAACAGGTACGTGTACAAGCCGGACAACGTAGTTGAAAATCCGCCGCTCGTGGTCGTCATTCACTCGTGTCAGTCGACGGCACAGTCGTACTTCCAGAACAGCGCGATCCCATGGAAATCGGGTTCCGATGGGAAGGGCTACATCACCGTATGGCCATCCTCGCCCAACAGTGGGACCTGCTGGGATGTTTCGTCGAAGCAATCCCTGACCCATCTTGGGGGCGGCGACTCCCAGGCGATTGCCAACATGATCCTATATGCGATCTCCGAGTACCAGGTTGACCCCGAACGGGTTTATGTGACGGGTGGCAGCAGTGGTGCCATGATGTCCAACGTGCTCGCAGCGACCTACCCGGAGCTCATCAAAGCCGTATCACTATATAGCGGCGTAGCAGCGGGATGTTTCGTCAGTAGCTCTGGCGGCGTCGACCAGTGGAATAACAGCTGTAGTGGCGGCCAGTCGGTAGCTACCCCCGAAAAGTGGGGGCAGGTCGTGCTTGATATGTATCCGGGATACGAGGGGCCTCGACCGAAGATGCAGATCTGGCATGGCAGCGTCGACACCACGCTGGCACCGCAGAACTATCAAGAGGAAATCAAGCAGTGGACGGCCGTCTTCAATGTGACCCAAGACCCAACCAGCACTGTCGAGAACAATCCAAAACAAGGCTACACGACTAGCAATTACGGCGACTCGGTTCAGGGCATATATGCGCAGGGTGTGGGACACAGTGTACCGGCTAACCTGACGGCCAGTGAGGCGTGGTTCGGCCTCTGATATATTGGCATACTGAACTCATCGTAGCCGAATATCTGCAGTGGGCGCTATGACTGCCTCTATTAGCATATATAAAACCAAGTCGAAAGTTGCCTTGCTTACACGTATAGATAAAATCAAGCTGGTAAATATCGAAGGGGTATAAGTGAAAGATGAACGCCATCAACCTAGCTATATGTTCTCGCCAAGATCCAAAATTTCCATTTTAGGTTCTTCTTGTGATATGAATTGCGAAATCTTTTGCAATACAAGTCCATAGATGCATGTGATACATCGCGTAGGTTTATTATCCAATTTCCGTACTGTAGAATCCAACAAGATGGTGTCGTTCTCATTCTAGAGATATACCGGAGAAGCATTTTGCTGGACTATTTATGCTGAATTTGATATAGATTCTGGACTGGGACTTGAGATCCGGGGGAATGGATCCAATAACTCACCCAGCTCCGTTACTTTGTGGCTCATGGAAACAATCGACGACTTTCGCTTCCATTGGCCATCATAGATGCTGACTTCTGAGCCTTCATTGTCGAACAACCCGAGGTCGGTTTTCAATCTAGGATCTCGATCTCTTTCATATCTGTCCATCTCTGTTGGGGTCCAATTGCGATTATTGATAAGCAACTGGGCGATTTCGGTTTTGTCGTTTGTCCTTAGGATCATCTGCGGTACGCGTAGTAGATGCGCCCATTCATCTCCGACCTCTTCGCAAATCTGCGTGATTTCTCGGTCTGCGATACCGCGCATCCACCACACGTCTGGGGTCAGCTTGGCGAAGCATAGATGGTGAGCTAAGAGAATCAAAGCTCGTGGCCGATGTTCCTTCGCAAGTGGGATGAAATCCTTTGGTATGAAAGCTATTTTCAAATTAGTGAAAACTCATGAATGGCTTTTAGGTTGATTGTGAACAGGTGAAGAGATACGTACTGAAAAATGTGATTATACGAAGGTCGAGAATGGGATTGAAGCCATGCTCTCTCATCTCCTGATAAAGTGACCCAAGATATTTAAGCATATCATAATAGATTTGCTGGTATTTATCATCAGCATCACCGGGGCTGATGGAAGCAACCATGAATAGTAGGTTATTTGGAATGTATTGTGTCGCCTTTTCGAGGTCTATCGGGGGCCTGTAAAACAGCACTGCCATCCCGGTCTCCTGGAGAACTCGTGGCGAGACGATCTCGACAATCAACCCGATTCCTCGCCAGACTTGCATCCAATCTATAATATAGAGTGGCTTTCCATCTGGATCGCGGAACATTTGGCTGCTCAAAGCAGTCATCAAAAGTGATGTTGCTATCAGAGCCGGAAAATCAGGAGGGTTTGCCGCTTCTATCGCATCTCTGTAACCTTTGAAGGCTCTACAGCAGTAAGTCGCCGCACGTTGAGATGGGATGGGTTGGTTCAGGTTCTGGAGATGCAGTGACGACACTGCCATCAAGCAATTCATGAGAAACGGTGATTTGAAAGCGTGCTTAACGACCTCCACCTGAAGCACATGATCAACAACCGCAGAGCGACCACTTTGGATCGAGAAGAACTGAAACCCTGTGGTGGTGTAGAACCACAACATTTTCATGTCCAGGGCATCTGTCATTTCCCGTGGCCTGAAAAGAGGTTCGGTGACAAGAAGCATATTGCTGGCTTCAGGCTCACGGGATGGCAGAGGAGAGGATGCAGAAGATGTAGAAGATGAAACCTCTAAATCAGATTTCGAGGCTGGAACAAGTGCAGTAGATGCCGCCGCAGCCGGATATACGCAATTCTCCTTCCGGAGCCTACAGGCTTTACACGTCGGTCTCGCTTCATCGCACTTAATTCGGAAGTTAGTCTTTATGAGGTTATATTCATATTTTATTAATCAATATCATTACCTTCACTTTCCTCTTTTTACATTGCTGACATCCGGCTCGTGACTTCTTATGCGGCCGTTTTGTGTGATATGGCTTATGTGAGTCTGGCCCCTCGCTGCAATGTCTGCTAGAATGTCTACTAGATGGATCAAACTCGAGAGGAGGCTTGAGATGAGTTAGACTGCCATCGCGAGCGTCTTCGATGTCGAAAGTCCAATCCAGCTCATTGCAAGAGCCGGCGTCGACGTCTGGCGTATCGACTTCTACTACTTCATCCATCTCGATTGAGTCAATCGCGCAACGCTTAGTCAACTTTGGATCATCGTTAGATCGCCAAGAAAGGGTCTCTCCTTTTGATATAAGCGAGATGAAAATGAGGTAAAAATCAACTTATACGACCGATTCGCTTAAGATATAATGCTTGTTAGGTAGAAATAAGGTTATCGGAATCAAAGCCAGAAACAGAGAAGGAACGCGGTTTTGGCGGAGAATTGTAAAGTACGACCTTCAGCGCTGCAACGCATTGCTGGCCTAAGCCACACTACAGCTTCCAGTTTCCCGTCGCAGTAGTCCTATATAAGGTGAAGACTGACGTACTTTGGTGGACCCACATATTCAGCTCTGAGGCACGGATCTTACTTCGCCCACCTCGAGCGCTCCTTCCACACGTGGACCAGGCTATAAAAACATTGACATGCTTAGGTAATCCGTCTTGTGCCGGACATCCAATCTTGGCACGGCTGATCTTTAGATATACTTAGGTACATAGAAGAGCTCCAAAACGCCATCGTGAATCGAACGTTTTATAACTTTTAATGTTAGTTCTAGAGTTGCTAATAGAAAAAGGCGGCAATTAATCAGTCTAGATGCTCCAGGAAGGAGGAATTGAACTTTTGAAATAGTCGAAAATCGAAGCAATGGCGAGCATCTTCGAGCTCCCAGACGACCTCCTTGCAACTCTCGTCGAGAGCTTCCCATGCCGCGACGCCCAAATCCGAGCTCTTGCGACATTGCTCTACCCTAGGGCTGCCCCATGCCGCAATCTGATAGTTCACGGCACCGAGGCCACCGGTAAAAGCGCCGTCACCGCCCGGCTACTCGAGGCCTTATCCTCACCTCGTGCCGACACCGATGATTCGCTTCTCAACTACGCCATTGTTAAGTCCGCCGAGTGCGTGACGGCGCGACACCTTTTCGAGAGGACCGTCGGATCGGTGGCGGACGCCCTGCAATCAGATGGGGGTGGTGTGGTCGGACGCTGTGAGACGCTTGCCGCGCTCACGGTCGAGCTGACCAAGATGCTCAAGTACGACCCGCGTCATGACGTGAATTGGAGGTTTGTGCTAGTCTTCGACGGTATCGATCGCCAGCGAGACGCGCCGCCCACACTCTTACCCGCTCTTGCTAGGTTATCCGAGCTTGTACGTGACTGCCATACATACAGTCCGCCTATTGTTGTAATCCGTATCCTAACATACACGGCCCTCCAGATTCCCAACCTAACAACGGTATTCATCCTCACCGCCCCATCGCCCTCTCTCCTCCGCATATCCTCGACTCCACAGCTATACTTCCCACCGTACACGAAACCGGAGTACGTAACGATCCTCTCGCGGCCGCCGTACACGCCCCCGTCGCTCCCGAACACCACAGCCCAGGAAACGATAGACCTATGGACGCGCTTCGTAGCAGCCGTCCACGACGCCCTCTCGAAACCCGCATCCCGCACGCTCCCAGGCCTCGCGCGGTCCTGCGCGGCGCTATGGCCGCGCTTCACGGCCCCCGTGGCCGCAGGCACGTACCGCGCGCGCGAGTTCACGAAGCTGCTCGTCGCCGCGCGCGCCTACTTCCAGGACGAATCCGTGCTCGAGCCGGGCATAACCCTCGCCTCTACCTCTACCTTCACATCCACATCCACATCCGCCTCCCTCTCCAACACGGCGAAGCCGCCGTCGTCATCGACCACAAATAGTAGCAGCAGCGCAGCAACAAAGACCGCAGAAAAAGAATGGAGCAAAAGCACAAAAGACCTAGCAACCCTGCTCCCGCCCACAGCGCGCCTCCTCCTCGTCGCCGCGTACCTAGCCTCGCACAACGCGCCGCGCCACGACCAGACGATCTTCAGCACATGGCACTCGGGGCGACGGCGTCGCGGCGGCGGTAGTCTAGGCCAGCACACGCGCGCCACGAAGAAGACCAAGCACCGCAAGATCGCGCGCAAGCTGCTCGGGCCCAGCGCTTTTGTGCTGGAGCGCATGGTCGCCATATACGCGGCGACGAGGCGCGAGTGGGTCCGCGACGCCGAGTACGAGGACCACCACCAGGTCGGCGTCGGCGTCGACGGGGACGTGGGCATGGCGATTGCGACGCTGGCTAGTTTGAGACTGCTGGTCAGGGTTGGGGGCGCCGGGGGCGGGGATACGATGGATAGGGGGGGCAAGTGGAGGGTGGGCGTTGGGTGGGAGGTTATCAGGGGCGTGGGGCGGAGTATGGGGGTTGAGGTTGAGGAGTGGCTTGTTGAATAGTAGGATATGAGTGAGACGTTGAAGATAGGGGGAGAGGAATATGTGATATCGAATGCGTTAGCAGCTCACATATATACAGCATGTAATACAATACCCAACGAATATTTGGCTCCAAGAGAATAATAATTTTTTCTTGTCTATTTTGTCTATAGGACGGCACCACGACTCGTTAAAGAGAACCACCTCGAACATATTGCCACTCGCATACCCCGTTTTACCTCGCTAAACCTGCCATGCTTCAAATATGACCTGACATCGAACACACTAAATAGGGTAAAGCCGTTCCCCTTCATCATGCCGGCATATACTGGCCCCTTTTCCCCATTGCCTCATTTCTTTTGGATTAAGAATTCTCAGGTGCGAGGATCTGTTATTGTATCAGCTTTAACGTATTCCAAGGTCCATCGCTCATCAAGGTAGAACTTACCAAAGCCGTGCGACAAGGAATATACACATGAGTCCAGTTCTTCCTGCCATTCCATTCCATAGGCGTGGTGAAGAACCGCGCGTTATGATCGTTGCGGTTAAAACCGCCGAACTCCGTGACGTCAGAATCGAGTACGATCTTGTACGTGCCCGCGACGTCTACCCCGATCCTGTAGTCGGCGAAGCTCTGGGTGGGGTGGAAGTTGAAGATGAACACGCAGCCAGCCCGCTCAAACACGATCACTTTATCGCTCTCGTTCTTGAGGCTAATGTACGCTTGCGGGGCGTGTAACCAACCATAATGTTCTTCTGTCAGGTTCATCTTACGGTCAAACTCGTTGAGGTCCTTGTAGCGCAGGAGGGGATCCTCAGTTAGGTTGAGTTGGCGCCGCGCATACCAGAAAGAGTTCTGGTTGCCCTCACGTGGGAAGTCGAGCCATTCCGGGTGACCAAACTCATTTCCCTCGAAGTTAAGGTATCCCTCTCCACCGAGACCGTGTGTCAGCAACCGGATCATTTTGTGTAGCGCCATGCCCCGAGAGATTACAGGGGTTAGGGGCGACAGCGTCGACATGTTGGTGTACATCTCCGCGTCGCAGAGGTGGAAGAGCAAGGTCTTGTCGCCTACGAGACTAAAACCAGGCGCGTCAGTTTTCTAAAACTGTATCCAGATCTGATTTTGTACTTTACTTACGCTTGGTCGTGACTCTCACAATATGCGATCGTCTTCTCACCATGTCGCCTATTAGTGAGAGTCCAGCAGATTCCCGATATATCCCAGTCTTCATCTTTCTTCTCTTTAAGGATCTTGATCCACATATCCGGGATAGCCATGGCCAATCGGTAGTCGAACCCAACGCCACCGAGTGATAATGGCAAGCAAAGCGCCGGCATCCCGGATACGTCTTCGGCTACTGTGATAGTTTCGGGGTATAGGTTGTGAAGCATCTCGTTGGCGATCATTAGATAAACCACAGCCTCCTCATCAACTCCTGCGCCAAAATATTCGTGGTACCCACCAGAGAAGCCACTAAAAACTGTCAGTGGAAAAGGACGGAGTTATAGGAAGTGTGTGATAACTTACGTGCCGATTCCATGATGGGTGTAGAGCATGCTAGTTACTCCGTCAAAACGAAACCCATCAAACTGGTATTCGTCCATCCAGAATCTCAGATTGCTGAGCAGAAAGCGCATAACTTCATGGCTTCCATAGTTGAAGAGCCTAGAATCCCATAGTTCGTGCCTACCCTTCTGGCCTTCGTGAAAGTAAAGGTGATCCGAGCCATCAAATTCGTTCAAGCCATCGAGGACATTTTTGGAGGCGTGACTGTGGACAACATCGAGAAGCACGACGAGTCCCAAGCCGTGAGCGGTATCAATTAGCTCTTTGAGATCCTCAGGGGTGCCATATCGACTGCTTGCGGCAAAGAAGTTGTTGACTTGGTAGCCGAAACTGGCATAATAAGCATGCTCCATGATAGCCATGAGTTGGATGACATTGTATCCAAGATTCTTTATTCTTGGCAACATGCTTTTGGTAAATTCCTTGAATGTTGTGACTCGCTGTTCAGGCGAGGAAATACCTACGTGGGCCTCATAGACACGAGCGCTTAGTGGCTTCTTGGGCCTCGAGTTCTTAAACGTGTACTTCTCAGACTCCGGCGGGTTCCAAAAGCGGGAATCGTAGGCGGGTGAGACGGAGAGATCTTGAGTAACGTATTTAATCCAAGCAGGTAGACGGTCAATTCGTTCGCCTGAAGGTGTTGTCATGGATATCTATTGCCTCACTTTAGCAAACGTGAAGCTTGCTAGCTCAGATGAGGTTGTATACCTTTATCTTGGATTTGTGCGGGATCGCTGGTTGCCCGTCCTTCGCAGGGACGACAATACTCCATATCCCAAATTCGTTCTTTGCCATACGGTGTGAGCCCCGATTCCAGTCATCTGACAACCCGCGGTTAGTATGGTAGTTCGCGATGCTAAGTGAGATAACCGGTACTCACTGAAGTCTCCAATTAGGAATGCTTCGGTGGCGTTTGGAGCCCATTCTCGATATACGATGTTGTTGTCCTTGTCAACATTTAGACCAAAGATCTCAGTACCCTAAGTTCCAGTAAGCACCTGTATTCGTCTAGACCCCTGAGAGAGGCTCAAGATAATGATAGTCAAAACAAACTTTAGAGAACTTCTCTAGTCCGCCTTCAAGCTCATCAATCTTCTTAATCCATTCTTGAGCTTTCGCATATCTTCGCTTTAGAGGCTCTTTGAAAGGCGATAGCCAAGGATCTAGCTGAATGACGCCTATGGTTTATACTGTCAACTGCCCATCCTATACAAGTATTGTGCTATTGCGGGGTTCAGGGAGAAGTCGCACCAGTGCCGTCATTTGGTATGCCTGGCGCGGCGCCAGAACCAAGACTATTCGCAGAACCGTCGGCCACAGCAGTCATGTTGGCGAACTATGGCTTGATTCAAGGTTTGAGGGAAAGGGGGGAAGATGGTTGTTGTAGAGCGCAACAGGGAAGCTATCCAGCTAAAGACGCGATTCGAAATTGGGTAGCTATTAAGGTTAGGTTGGTCTAGATCACCCCGCTAAACAACCTAGGAAGCTATGAAGAGAGCTACGTAATGTTGAACAAGAGCAAGGTTATCGAGGTACACAAATATTTCTTTAAGTCGGAGTTGTTCTTGCTGTCTTTGTTCCTTCTTATAGGAAAGAAGAAACTAAATTTGAAGATTTCTTCTTTCCAACTCGTACGTTCTCTCATATAATTGTTGCCTTAATAGTGCCTTCTTAGATGAGGAGAAGATTGAATTCCAGCCCAAACTACCATGCAAATGACGTCGAGGGGCAACTCGCGCTGCAGTAGCACCGCAGCGGTGGATCAATTATTATCTGGTCGATCAATCAGCTATAGCTTGCAGCTTCTATCTGCTACAGTTGTATTCGTTTATCAAGACGACTAGGTTAATATTGGGTTAGTTATGTTGTGATTTTTAGTGATAAACTAGCATATTGGGCAAAAATATACATTGATTCATCTGATGATCTTGAAATTTTCTGAAGTCTAATTATCAAATATAGTTCATCATCTCAAGTCGAAAATAGGTCGGCTTGAAGTGCTTTTGAAGTCCCTGGAATGTTTGACTTTTAAGAGTTTGCGGGGTATTACTTAAGCTCAAACACCGACCAACCTTACCAATTTTAGCGGAGAGGCTATTCTAATAGCGGCCGGGATAAAGCATTTAATCAGAGATTCCCCGCCAACAAGGGAAGCCCCGCCCCGTCAACTAAGCTGCTAAGGGACCCCGACCTTTAAAGCTCATATGTTGGATCATTGCTGCGAGATCTCGCGCAGCTTATGTCAACTTATGTCCGATACAGGAGTAACAACATCGTAAGCTCTTTGATGATCAGTTATGTACAACTCAACATAGACGATAAATGTAATCGAATCAATTCTCGTTTCCTCCAAAACGACCTTTAAACCTGTTTTAAGATACGGAGGGCCTTTGATCCTTTCTTGATCATTCTTGTTTAATTGGCACGGATGCGACATCCCCTTATTTAGTTGGTAGGCCGAACCTGTTCAATCGTCTCGCCGAGGTGTAGCTATCCATACGTATGTGGCGGATTGCGGTGTCATATTCATAGAAATAGAGGTTGTCGGTTGGCGGCCACCTCTGACACCGCCAATATGAGGTCGGTCCTTGCAAGACGTAAAACCTCTCTGTTTCTTGCCCCGGTTCTGAGGATTCGTCACCGACAATTCTCAACCTCTACCGTCCTCCGCACTCCCTCGAGACGTATCCCAGAGCTCAACTCCGGTTTCACGAGCAGCTATGACCCGAACGAAGAAGGACGAGGGCCTATGTTCTCAAAGCACACCTTTGGGGTTCCACAATTCTACCCACGAGATCTCAAGAAGCGAGTCGACGAATACGTAGTTGGACAGGACCGAGCAAAGAAGACAATATCATCCGTCATATTTAACCACTATCAGAATGTGAGGCGGCGGAAATATCAAGAAGAGCAGGAGAGAAAGCGAGAGGAAAAGCTAATGCGGCAAGCCATTGCCCGTGATCGAAATGCAAGGGAGACGGAGGAAGCTCATCCTGTTGAAGGTTGGCCACATCCGACACCCATGTCCCAACGGTATCGTGCTGACGACTTTGACGAAGACGATTTCCCCGGCCATCACGATTCCATACAGCAGATGCACCAAGCCTGGCAGCATTCCGAACAGAAAACCGATTTCTACATACCTGAAGACACGAGTCGAATACCGCCAGTTAAGATTGACAAGAGTAACTTACTGCTACTTGGTCCGACTGGCGTAGGCAAAACATATATACTTGAGTAGGTGACTGACTACTTGCTGTCATACCTGCGTGCGCTTCTTAACCAATCCTTTGTAGGACGCTAAGCAAGAAGATTAACGTCCCTTTCACAATATGCGACTGCAATTCCTTCACTCAAGCTGGCTATATAGGCCAAGATGTCGAAACATGCATCGAGCGATTATTGATAGAGTCGAACTACGATATAAAAGCTACCGAACAAGGGATCGTCGTGTTAGATGAATTTGACAAAATCGCTAAACGCGAAACCATGAACGGAAGAGATGTGGGTGGCGAAGGTGTACAACAGGCATTGTTAAAACTAGTAGAGGGGACCAAGGTAACTGTCAACGTCAAAGATAATCGTTCTTCATCTCGTTCAGCGAGTCCTATTACTACAAGTTATACCGGCCCCGGATCCTCAGCATCTACTTCAGGACCACAACCAACACCACCTCCAATTGGGAAAGTGGACCAGTATACCATCGACACAAGCAACATACTCTTTGTCATGTGTGGTGCATTCGTTAGTCTCGACAAAGTCATACTCAACCGAGTATCTAAGTCGAGTATGGGGTTTGGTTCTGAGATTAGGAGCCGGTCTACATCTGGGAACAAACCGGATCTTCCACCAGATCTATTCAATCATCTTCCTCACCGGCCCTCGGATGCCGGGGATACGTCATCATTTACGGCACTTGACCTAGCAACGTCCGAGGACCTACAAGGGTTTGGGTTCATTCCGGAGTTGATCGGTCGTGTTCATAATATCGTGGCACTCTCACCTCTCTCGCGGTCAGATTTACTAAGGATCCTGACAGAGCCGCGCAACTCGTTAGTTGCGCAGTACACAGCATTATTCCAGACATACCCCTCCAACCTCTACTTCACCCAGAAAGCATTGCAGGCGATCGCAGAGCGCGCGGAGAAGGCCAAGACAGGTGCCCGTGGGCTTAAGATGGAGATGGAGCGTGTGCTAGCCGAAGCAATGTTCGATGCCCCTACCCACTACGTACTCGTCACCGAGAAGGCAGTACGCGGGGAGGAGAAGGTCGGATACTGGGGGAAAGATGGTAGACTCGAAGTTGAAAGACTGATACGTGAAGAGGATGGTCTAGCTGAAGTGCCGGGACACGATGAGCATGGGAGGGAGATTGTGAGTAGTCTCGGCCAGTTCCGTGAGGCTGGGCAGAGCGGTGCATGAGCATGAGCATGAGCGTGAGAAACATGAGTTAAAGTTGACTGTATAAGTTATTGTTAACAACCTTGATACTTGGCTAGGAAAAGCCCTGCATAGTCATAGTGGTTGATAAGGCGAAGGGCGTTTCTTTGGATTCGGGCATACTGCGCATCACGACTGCTTTACCAACGGGCCGGAGTTGCTGGGATACGCGGGTGTAACGGAGTATAGCTACATGAGATGATGTGGTGGGCGTGTATAAGATGCCTCTTATAGGTTGTTTAGCAAGTATACCTGGTCCAAACGTTCGAATATCTGTGCGAGCATTAAGCGAATGTAAATAAATCTGATTAACTTATGATGTTATCTGGCCATATGTGCGTATTCTCAATCATTCGGACTTATTGCCGCAGATATGTTTTTGCGCTCAGGTCTTCCTAAACTTACGATCTTATGGCTCTGTGCGATGTCAGGCATAGCTACGATAGTTTCATCTATAAAGGTTCCGCGTGTTGAAGATTGGGGAAATTCCAGTTTTACGGTTCTTTCCCCACGCAACAAGCAACATACGAGATGGCCCATCGATCTGCCCATTAGCAATTACCTCAGGTTTCACAACGCTAGTTAACCTACTTTTTCTGGTGGTTTCCCGAGTCGGCAATGAGTGGGAAGGTTTTGAGAGAATTTGAGCAGATTGCGAGGTCGGCTCTCAGACTTAGATGTGCACATTCCCGTTTAAATGTTATAGGAATAGGGTATGTAGCTTTTGCTTTCAGAACGGCAATAGAAGGTTTGTTTTCCTCTTGTACATATTTACAACGCCTGGAAACTTCATCTGGTCGACCAGCTATCAAAAGTCGACTCCACCTATGCGCGGGGACGGCATCCCAACTGGAATTAAATAAAAGGGTTCTTGATGCATGCTGCTGTTGTTGTCGCTGCTGGCCGGACTCGAGTCTGCAATATTCTCCATCGTCGAATCGTTTCGGATAGCCAACGCGCGCCCCCGCCCCGCTACTCCATTCCACTCTAGTTGCTTTTCGGTTTGTACATGGAATTTGATGCCTTGCATTGCGGTTCTCTAACGACAAAAGGAAAAGGATAAGAGTAGGTACGATATCAGGACGGCCGGCTCTAGTGCTTGGGCGGCGATTGCACCACGCCCTTTCCGCTGTAGCCCTCGGACGAGAGACCAGTGAGGGGTTCGGCTTTTTGGGCCTGCTAATCGTTAGTCCTCCGACTCGTGTTTTCGGCGCAAATACGGGGTCAGGATAAGGAGTTGTTCTTACCTTGAGGTACTCGTTGGAGGCTTCCTGGTATTCTTTGGTCATCGTGCTAGGGGCGGGGCCGCCGAACGCCCGCATCGTGGCGAAGAGCACGAAACTGGCGAGAACGCCGACAGCAGTGTATAAGGCGACCTTGCGTCCCTCATCGGGTGGCGGCGCGGCGCGGGGACCGTGAGGACCGAAGGCGATCCAGTATGCTGTTGGCGGAAGTCAGTCCATGATTGTCTTCAAATACGAGTTTCGTGAATGGTTAGATCAAATATTGGGGATCCACTGTCCCGCTCCATGGCGCCACTCTCCCGAGTGCCGTTCGCAAGAGTAATTCCCAATATCGAGAGCTGGGACGCAAGTATGGAAGCAGCGCAAGCCGGTTCAAATCGGAGGCGGGAGACATATAAAAGAAGGAGAAGCTGAGATATCACATACCAGCTTTCTTTTCCGAAAGCGTGAGCTCGGCCCAATTCTCCTTCATGCGGTCTCGCAGAGCCATCCACAGCTCGGCCTGCTCGGTCTGAGGCATGCCTTCCCACCTCTTCTCGATGTTGGCCAGCGTCGGGTTGGAGATGGCGTGGGTGGTGGCGGCACGACGAGGGATCACGGTCGTCGTTCTGCTAGCACGAAGGGCGCCGCGCAGGAGGGGGGTTGCGGGTGTTCGCATCATCTTGATTTTTTGTGCGTCAAAACAAGAAAATCAAAAACGGGGCAGATAATTCGAGTATATCGCGTGCGAGTCGATCGGAAGAGTGGAGATTGGGAGCCAATTGAGGCGGTCGCGAGGCCGGTTGGAAGCAGAAGAAGTGATCGCAGGTGGTGGTTTCTCGCTGACGATAAGGTTGTTGTTGGGTGCCTCGATTTTTCGGCTGTCAAGTTCAATTGAGAGCCTTTTTTCGATTGAGTTAAAACAGTCGTATGATTGTGGTGGAGCCAATGGGAGAAGCCTTTCAGACTCTTACAGCTGCAAGTCGATGAGTGACAGTTGGAAAAGCTCTGACAGCTCCATAACTCCAGGTCCATGGTTTGCTCGGCTAAAATTCGGACCAAGGTAATAGACAGATAAGATATCCATGTGCGACGTCACAACACTGCAAGGTTCCAAGATCCACGCTTGATAAGGTAGGCCCATATTTATTTTATGAGTATTAGGTAAGTCAGCTCATCTTCAAACCTCTTAATGGTCTCGATTTATAAGTTCATAGACGTTCAATAGCAGTCATTACATACATGTATCATATGACTACCTATGAAGATGAAGTTAAAATACGTAGCACTTATAAACGCTAAATGTTTCATATCTCTACGTCCTATCTGTAAACATAATATGAACTTCATTCAATTAATAGCAAGTCGGTTGATGCTTGTATCCGCATTATGATTATGAGGACCCTCGAGCCTAGGTAGTTTCAACGAGAAACTCAATCTGGGGCTTTTCCGTCTGCGTTGTTGTTTCGTATCTTTCGATACTTGCTGCCGGCTCTACGGGTTTGGCATCCCGTACTCCCAAGGCTAACAGGCCTCGCTATTAAGCGCCTGCGGTAGAAGCTCAACCCTTAGAAGCTCAATCTTTGGAGACTTCTAATTTTGTTGAGTTAGGTAACTATCACTGGGCTTATTGAACCCCTCATATCCGTATTTCAAGAAATATGAGATATAGTTGACGCTTCATGGTGGTTGCTTGGTAGCTAGCGATCTGGTTTTGTGTCTGGGCTTGATGATTTGTGTTGGGTGGAATCATTCACCTCAGTCACGCTGTCGGTTTGCTGATTGTCTCTTGTTGTAGGTAGCTGTGGTGCCTTCTGATGCTCTTTAAAGGTAGAACCGAATACGTAATATCCTGTTATACGAGACATTTAGCATCTGCAGCGTTGATGATGACAACCCTATAAGTGGCGCATGTATAAGTTTATGATAAATCCATACCATTTAACATTCCAAAGGCTACAGCGAGACTTATGGGAATGAAATTGCGACCGAATGAACTCATGGTTTTCTTATGTTATGCACCGAATATTAGACGACATACTCCTATTGAAAGGACGACGGTATTGATGAGTAGTAGGTTCTGGAGAAAATTCACATTTCGTGACTCCTTATTGGCTGCAACGGTAGGTTTACTGCCACCACAGTTGATGGGGCTATGGGGCTGTGTGGCTGTGGTGTAATGTGCATCTTGGGTCGGATCTTACTAGATCCTTGCAATTCATGGAAGTTCAGAGGATAAAGACGGGAAGAGTAAGACGCACAGACCACATTTTAGACCGCCTGGTCAGATTAGTTCTGCGCATCTGGCACGACATAAAGCAGCTGAGCGCCGGAGCCCAGAAAGCCTGTTGAAACTTTCCCCTCTTCAACTTCACCTTCTTCCCAATCTTTCTTTGGGACGCAGCATCGCCGTTCGTAGAGGGACGGCGTCTATACAATAACCTTAGAGTATTTCGAAGATAATCTTAACATATCACCATGGCAGTTATCGCCCAGATGCACCGCTTCTGCCCCAATCTCAGCGTCGAGCACTACCCAGCGCGCCAGGGAGCTCGACGCTACAACCCAACATAATTACCATGATTGGGGGAGTTCCGCCCTAGGGCCGGCGGAACTCTTCCCGTCATTCGGAGGTTCTATGATACCTCCGATTCAAGACTGGTCCTTGGGTTTGGATACTGGCAGCAATATTAATGAGGTAGACTGGTCGCTCTCCGGCTTAGACGGAGGAGGCGATCCACTTGTTTTCGAGAATAACATACGCAATGGACACTTAGATGGTAATTCTCACCCTTTATCTCACCCCGTCAAGTATTCTCGCTCACAATTACGACAGCTTCGGAGATGCTATCTAGTTTTGATCCTAATCTGAATTTTCAATTCAACCAACCCCCTAATTCTTATCACGCTTCAGGGTCGGGGTCAGATACGGGGCCTTCCGACCCGTCCTATTCACCAGCAGCAATGCCTAAGTCTCCTGGAGCTTCTTCCAACCAAGGCCGGACTCCCAAGAGTCGCCGCTCGCCTCCGGTGGATCCAGTTACCGCTCTCAAACGCCAACGCAACAATGTTGCGGCTCGCAAGTATCGGCAGAAGCGAATTGATCGGATCAGCGAACTGGAGATGGAACTCCAGGGCGTCAAGCAGGAACGTGATGATTTACGACTTCGTCTAGCCCGTCAGGAGGCGGAGGCAGCCGCTCTACGGAGCATGCTGCAGCTGAACTCTGGGAAGGGTGCGAAAGGTTAGCAATGCTAGGCAGTGTATTTTGAGGTTTCTAGTAGTCCACCAAAAATGAAATTGCTCTTTTATATATTTATCTCAGACGATGTCGGCTCGTTCTTTTCCTCATACTGGGGTTGTCCCCAAAGGGACTGCAGAATTTAATGTGATTGGAAGAGGGAACGTAGTTGTCATCTTAGAATGGTAATGGCAGTTGGTTTCGGCTTCTGGCATACATACCACGATCCCTATACAAAGATGCATTCTCTAGAGTCGATTCGAATGTGATTCATTGTCTATCTAATTTCATATCTATCTACAACAGGTATTGTCATTGAACTTCTATATATCCCACCTCCATATCGAAGCCTTTCCTACTACCAAAAGCCATTATCTGGTTGTATCACGATGAATAGCATATGAGTGAAAATGATTCATTTGATACATAAACATAACACTTTTGGAATTCTGGTCCTGGAGTTTGAGAGACTTCTGGCAGACCCTGTCTGTATCCCTATACTGCGGTACGGGCTTTGTGGCTTTGTGGATCTGAAGCTTTGGTTCATTGATGATGGTACATGAACCATTATGATTCATACTTGGCGACAGGGATTACATCGCATTTTCTAACCAGCGCATGTATAGCCCCACAGCAATACTGAGGTAATGCATAAAAAGAGGCAAGCCACCCGCGCAATACACCGTATAAAGAACATACATAGTAATGGATCTATCTGGGTTTCTTATTTGGCATTAATTCGCCGAGGTGCATTAACATTATGGGTGCATCCTTCAATGCTATGTTGCTTTTAAGGATTACCATGAAGCCTTAAGCAACATTGAAAATCTCGAAGAATCCTATGAAGACACCTCATAGCTCATCGACCACAGATCAATCTCTTCATCAATTTTTACAATATGACAATTCCGTAGGTTTATATTAACTATACCTAATATAAGTATGGTAATGAAGACAAAAAACTCGAATTAAGATGTCGAGTCCATGCAAAGTCTTTCTTTAGGTAAGCTAACAAAACCTTACAAAAGAGGAAGCATGAATCGGAGTTCCCGTCACCCTTACTCCGGAGCGGGACCGTCCCCGCTTATCAAGTAGGAGCGATAAGACATCCATAATCGCTGGTTCCATTTCGGCCATTTCCCCAGCACTGTCTCATGAACCAACTTGCACTTTTCAAGCCAACGGAATAACCAAATAATAGCTAAAAATGGCGTAATTATAGTTCTTCTGTAGTCGTTTTCCCCCACCCTTACGATAGTAGGTGCCATCGGTCAGACGGCCTCGCCGCTAATCGCCCACCGCGCCACCCTAGCTCTCTGCGCCGCTCGTTTCTAGTAGGTAATTAATATCTACCTACCTACCTACCTAATAGGTATATTATTATTTTTCTCATGCGGCGCGCGGTGAGAAAATCTCACCGTTCCCGCCCTCGATTTTCAGCATGAGCAGTGCTGAGACAGAGCCGCTTCTCGGTAATGTGTCGCGTGACCGTCTGACTGTATCCGGAAACATGGGCTTCGAGAACGGCGTCGAGGACTACGTCCGCGAGGCGGATGCGGATGCTTATAACCAGGACCGAGAGCGGGATGGGTACGGGCATGGCCATGGACTTGGGGGTGAGCATGACGGAGACCTGGTCACGAGCACGGAGGCGCGGTCCCTCTCGCGCGGCCTCGCGCAGAGACATCTTTCTATGATCGGGCTCGCGGGCGCCATTGGCACGGGCCTGTTCCTCGGCCTCGGGGGCGCGATCCAGACGGGCGGGCCGCTGGGCGCGCTGCTCGGGTACGCGATCGTCGGGCTGGTCGTGTGCGCGGTCACGTTCGCCCTGGGCGAGGTGTCGGCCCTGCTCCCCGTCACGGGTTCCTTCGTGCGCCACGCCGAGTTCCTCGTCGACCCGGCTTTAGGGTTCGCCGTCGGCTGGAACCTGGTCTATGGCATCGCGCTGTCGATCCCCAGCGAGATCACCGCCATCTGCGTGCTGTTCACCTTCTGGACCGAGGACGTTAACCCGACCGCTTACATCATGGTGTTCATCGTGCTGACGTTCGTCGTCGGCATCGCTTTCGTGCGCGTCTTCGGCGAGGTCGAGTTCGTGTTCGCTATCCTTAAGGTCCTGCTCGTTGTCTTCCTTATCATTCTGGGCATTATTATCGCGTCGGGTGGTATACCGGGCACGCCTGCTATCGGGTTCAGGTATTGGTACGAACCGGGCCCGTTTGTCGAGTACATAGCGACGGGGGCGTGGGGCCGCTTTCTCGGGTTCTGGGGCGTGCTGACCAGCGCCGTCTTCTCGTTCGCCGGCATCGAGTCGCTCGCCATGGCCGCGGCCGAGACACGCAACCCGAGGCGCGCGATCCCCCGCGCGTGCAAGCGCATCTTCTACCGCGTTCTGCTCTTCTACCTGCTGGCTATCCTGGTGGTCGGCCTACTGGTCTCAAGCGACGACTCGCGCCTCGACGACTCGTCCGGTACGGCGGCCCAGAGCCCGTTCGTGATCGCGGCCTCGGCGGCGGGAATCAGCGCGATACCCAGCGTCGTCAACGCCGTCGTCATCACGTCCGCGTGGTCGGCGTCGAACCAGTCGCTGCTCTCGGGCACGCGCGTGCTGTTCGGCCTCGCGCTCAAGGGCCAGGCGCCGCAGATCTTCCTGCGCACGACGTCCTGGGGCACGCCGTACGTGTGCGTGCTGTTCTACACCGCGTGCATGTTCCTCAGCTTCATGAGCCTGAGCAACGGCGCGCTGACCGTGTTCTGGTGGCTCGTCGACTTGACGGCCGCGGGCGTGCTGGTCTCGTGGTCGGTGATTCTGCTGAATCATATTCGTCTTAAGCTGGCGATGAAGAAGCAGGGGATTCCGGATGAGCGGTTGCCTTGGCATAATTGGTGGACTTGTAAGTTTGCTGGGTATATGTGAGTAAAGGAGATGCTAACTCTGCGTAGATTATAGCTCGTGCGCTGCACTTTTTATGTGCATTACGATTCTGTTTACGGGCGGATTTAAGGTCTTTACGAAGGGGAATTGGGACCCGAGTGGTTTTGTCTCGTCGTATCTGTATGTCTTACCCCTGACATCTCTCTGTAAAGAGCCGCTGCTAACTTTTGGCTAGGGATATACCTCTTGTCTTGGGAGCATACTTCATATGGAAGTTTGTCAAAAAGACTTATATTGCACAGCTTGATAGCATACCGCTCGATGAAGCGTTTAAACAGGTGGACCTCTACCCCGATGAGCCGGAGGGCAAGTCGGAGGGTTGGGTGCGCTTGATTAGTTGGATATGGGATTAATGAGATAAGCACCGAATTAAAGGGAATAGAGTAGACTGATTGGAAATGGGTTATAGAAAGTAATTATGTCGCCAAAGGAGATACTTTTAGGTTGATCGCATCTATATCGGCGTTGATGAGAGTAGCGGATAGGAGAAACTTATATTAATGAGGGGTAATTCATTGGCATGACCGAAGAGGAACTGGGAAAGCTATTCATGAATTACAATATTTGGAGGACGAGAATCAAGTTGGAGCAGCCTGGTCGCTCGAAGGAAGGGGGTTTTCAACAACCTCTATACGACGACCTAATCAGAATCGACATGAGAAATGGGTATGACATCGGCCATTCCGTATGGTCCAGCGATTTGGGAGTACATCAAGGCGAGGTGCCCACGAAACATCAGCTTTTATTCTTTGTGTCTTCTTGCGCGCTCAGCTCGACGGAGTCGTGGGATCGGGCCAAAGTACTATGAGAGCAGATACAGATCAAGCAGCGGTGATTTTAATATACCCAGCAAATTCCCCAAAATTCAATTGCTTTCCCGTCGCTGGGTTATTGCTGTTCGGCCCCAGAAGCCTTGCAAAGTAATATTCGCCCGTCTCGGTGAAGTTTTGATAGTTGAAGCCCCAGGTTGTGACGTTGACGGATCCGAGATAGACGCCCGGTTGCGCCATTCCGTCTATGAGATGCGAGTCTATTATGTGTTAGCCATAATAAAGGCTCTGTTGGGGTTAAAGTAGGGGTTAGGGGGCTGCTAGCAGTTAATTTACGAAAGGGACGGTGATCACGCACTAAACGTATGTTAGCATCCACTCATAATAGTTAAAGTGCCAGAAACTAAGATGTCTCTATCAGAGGTGAGCGCCTACATACCATGTCTCGAGGTGATAATTAGGATCAGGTAGATCTGGCAAGCGGAACCCGAAGACGGACTCGGCGGGAGTACCAGCCGCAATCAGGTCCTGCCACACATCCAGGTAAGCTTGTAGTGTATTGTTACTGCATCTGAATGAGATATCTTCTGCGGTTTTATTCTCGACCGTTGGTAGCACCATCTATCTCAACACTAGGCGTCAGTTTTAAAATACAAGCATCAAGTACACGACTCAATGGATAGGGGGGCCAGAATGAGGGGCGAAGAACGACGCATACGAAACCCCAACTTCCACCACCGACAGCAATAGCGAACAGAGGTTTAAATTTGAAGCCGTCGATTTCCTTTCCAGTCGAGTCGGCAACTACGCGCAGAGATCCGGCGATCCCGGTCGTGTTGTCGTAGTTGGGGTATGAAGAACAGCCGCTTGTGAGAGGAACAATAGTCACGTTTGACACGGCCGAAACTACACTCGATAAGCAGAGGACTGCTGTGATCCTCAAAAAGAGAGCTCGGATCATATTCGGTAGTATCGTGAAGTGATCTGTTACATGATTTGGGCTTGAGTTGACCGGAAGAGGCGAGACTAGTCTTACTCGTCTAGATTGCTGCAAAGCGGACCACTAATATATACCGGAAGTAAATTATTCTTAAACTGCTACTATATAGATAGAATATCGAGGTTATGGTAGAGCTCTTCGACGGCTAATCTTGGATGACCAATGAAAACCCGAGTATGGAGCTTTCATATATTATTCTCGGCAGTTCACCCCCTCGTCATTCAGATAGATTTTCGATGTCTATCTTTTCACATGCTTAAAGCTCCAGGGTTGCTAATTAATTAAATTTAAATAAATAAGGAGAAAGGGAGTGATGTAGCATGTAATCTGACACCACCCTCTCCTAATATAGTGTATAAGATACAGTGATAGATTATAGTACTCGAAAAAATTGAGCTTCAACAAGATAGTACTTATGTATAAAATCCAGAATAGCCCACGTCATTGGATTCAAGTTACATTCGTAGGACCAGTGTTATAGATGGGGTTAAGATGTTAGTATAAGAAATGAAGGATATAAGCGCAATAATATGATCTGCTCTTAAATAGGACTCCTATTAGTTTTAGCTACGTAGGTTGGTTACATACCTATACCGCGGTAGATATATTTCCAAAAATTATCGGATTAAAGTAGCAACTTTCCAAAGAATCCACGCTGTCACCTAAGATCAGTCATATTTATCTCGCCTGAGATGTTTTCTATGTTGACGTCTTCGTATATCGTCGCACTTGATCTTATCTGCCTAGGCACATAGTGGCTTCATTGGTGATGTTCGCAACACTTGTAATTAAGACATTGATTATCAGATGAAACAAATCACCATCTGATAGTGATTCGTATGTCATTGATTACAAGAGTTTTACAATGTGTAACTAAAGACATCCGTACATATCCGGAGAAATGATGCCATTCTAGAAAATACCATAGAAGGTCACATGGAAAGTTCAACTGATGTCGGGTCTGAGGCTAGGGAGTCGCCGGATTGCAGGTGGTACAAACTCTCGCCGCCGTCTTAGTGGCGCAAAATAGGTACCATATCGGCCCTACCACCTGCCTATCAGGGAAGCCATTGAATTCAAAATGGAAAGCGCTAGGTACTCCACAGTTAAGCCACCGGATCCCCGGCCTGCCCCAGCTCCACTCTCCTAAGTGGAAGGACCAGCTTTAAGAAGATCGACACGAAGGTCAAACCGCCAAGTTCTTCATCATCACAAACGATTCATCATTGACTTTGTTTCAACCAAGAACTTCCACAACTAGATCCTCATTGTTCGCCTCGGACCAAAGTCAAGCTTTCTCAAATACTTCTTGTCTCCATCTACCGTTCCTTGGCCAATCTTTTCAATCGACAAGACCTCCTTTGTTTGTCGATTCGCCCTACTATCTCCTAATCTACTGCCTAACGTCACCGCCAACCCGAAACAAGCCACATAACACGACGAAAATGCGTTTCTTCTCGACTATCGTTGCGGCGCTTGCCGTCGCCCAGGGAGTCTCCGCCGTCGATGTCCAGAAGTCTGTTATCGTCAGCTTCCCGAGCGAGACGACCGACGACATCGTCAACCGTGCCAAGGATGACATCCGAAAGGCGGGGGGAGTGATTACTCATGAATACCAACTCATCAAGTACGCATATTTACTCACATCCTCTTCCATGATTGCGTTTTCATCGCTTGTTCACTTGAATAGCGGGTAGAAGATTCTTCTGCGAGGGCAAATGGATGAACTAATCGTGCATCTCGAAAACAGGGGTTTCGCAGCCAAGGCTCCCCAAAAGATCCTCGAGACGGTGTCGGCCTGGAGCGCGGAGTTCCACGCGGTCATCGAGGAAGACCAAGTCGTCGAGATCACATCGAATTCGTCTTAAGCACGGCGTGCTTGACAAGTCACGCGACCGCCGCTGTTGCCGTGACGAAAGGCATGCTGGAACATCCTACCTGCACGATACCCCCACGGACCTCGCAGGTACGCAGACGGGATCGGCGTCAAGTCGAGTTGAAAAAATATGCAAGATGAAAACGATTTGGACAATTGGATCGGGTTGAATTAGAGAATGGGCTCCTGGCGTTATCGTATTCTTTGGAGGGGTTGGAATTGTTGGCTGGGCTGTTGCTTCGTAGGGAATACCATTATTTTCGCTGTTCCGAGATGCGTTCGGATCGTCCCGTTCTTCGAGAGCGCTGCCTACTGATTCATATGGAAACTGCGCCCTCATCCCGAGAGGCGCCTGATAGAATTTTGTGGCTTTGTTTCGTCTATGCTTCTCTTAGTGATAGAAGGTCCTAAGCGAAGTGACTAGGGATTTTGTCTAGCAGGTAATGTAATGTCTATTTGAATATGCGGTGAGATTCGTGGTAATAGGGGGAACCTTTCGGATGCGATGAAGTTCTCTAAGTTTTTGTTGGATATATGCAAGCCCTCGTGCGCCGACGATAACTACCTACCTAGGCCAGCCACCGGGGACCACGGAGTTCTCAAACAGCTTTTACTCCGTTTATGAGGCGCCTTCACCCCCCGATACTTCAGTACATATGCATATTCAAACATGATTTAAGATATTAGGCCTGTACTCATTGAGTTCATCCCAATACCTACCTATACATCAGTTAGGTTATAGAGATCTCTTAACCAAATAGAGATGCTCACCACAGATGCGCCTTCTACGCCTCATGTCGGTATGTCATATATTATGTAATAAGCGTATATCACCAAATCTACCTAGCTAGGTCCGCTTATAGTGTCAATTGGGGCTTTAATTAGACTTCTTTGTTCATTCAGAGTAGCTTAGTGAATGCCCTTTAATGGATTTCTGACCATGAAATGATCGTGGGCATCGAACTTTTGTAATATCCGAGTATTGCGTTGTAATCCGGCCAGCTTCGCGCTTTGCGGTTAGTCTTACAAGCTACCTAATGATTGAAAGAGAGCCCTCACTTGGCACAAGTTCCTCGTAATAGATAATATGGATATCTCACGTGCGATTGATAACACTACAGCATGCAAGTTCCCGCTAGATGAAAAATAACTGATTTCTAACGGTTTTGTATATTAGTTGTATCTAGTAGAAAATATGAAAGAAGTTGTTAGCGTTGAGAAAGGATCTATTCGTCGAGTACTTAATAGGTACAGCGCCCCCAAGCGCCCTAAGCAGACAACTGTCCCAATTCTGATGTGAGGTCTGATCGCGTTACATCGTCGTCTTCTGCGGGGGCAAAGTATGATTTGAAACAAACGGTAATAAATGAATGTGACCTTGCGTCGCTTGATTCGGATCTGCTGGAATTGATATTGGTTGCGGTGACCTTCTCGAGGTCTTCGATTTGTTCAATCAATCATAGTATCCCTTGCTCGAGGCTAGATTGAATATTGTTTGTAGTTCGTACATAGATAGTGGGCATGACATACGAAGATGTTTCTGTTAGAAAGGTTTCAACTAAGCATCAGCCTTAGATGCTAGAACCATGGCTCATCCACACCTATGGATATCACCCCAATAAGATTAAAGGGCAGAGGAATACCTATGACGAAATGTGTACAAGTATCTCTTCACCTTTCAAGGTTTCTTCTGAAGTTCTTGTAAAAGTGTACATAGTACCCGAACTGTTTGAGGCCTTGTACGAAAATGCTTTGCGCTATCTACTACTAGAACTTAGACCTCTCGTACCTTGCATGTTGACGAAATGGTTCTAGCTTGGACAAGGAAGATGCAATTTTAGGTGTATTGGCACATGCAGCATCCCTGTAGATACAGGAGATACAGGAGCCACAAGAGCCACCAAGCGCTTTCCCCCTATCGAGTTGGTCCTTACGCAGGACGCAGTAATCGATATCGAGTTCCACAAGCACCGTGAACCCGTGCCGCCTTAACCCAGCAACCCAGCAACCACGCAACCACGTTAGTGAAAATACCTACCTACATAGTCGTCTTATTAGATTCAAACCTTCTCGGGAAGCACGTCTCAACTCCCAACGTTCTTTTGACACCATCAGACACCCTTTGGTTAACAAAGGCAGAGAAAGAGGAAAAGACGTTCAGAAACAATGGGATTGATGACAATTTGAACAACCCAGACAAGCCGAACAATACTCATTCTTTTAAGACAATGATATATTTTGGTCTTTTATAACGTTGCTGGTCTACGACGAATTCCTACTTCTACTCGCCTGTCCCCCGACATATCAACCTTAGCCATTCGCACCGCTTTTTTCCTTCCACTATCTTTTAGGCGCAACTAGAATTTGTACCTTATTCATATTTGTTTTCATAATTAATGAACTGTTGATTTGCGCAGCTAGCTGCCCTTCGGCTGGAATCGAGTCACGGTTTACAGCCTCCTCTAATCCTAATATAAACGGTAGAGACGGCATTGAATACTAAATTAATACCTAACCGCAATCATGGTTCCCTCTATACAGTCACAAGCCGCCCAGGTGGCTTTGCTTGAATGGGTAAGTCTTTACTTCTCTCCCCCTTCTTATCTTGATTTCCTATTGTCTCGGATAGCGACTAACTGCTAACTTAATATGTGGTCACAGACCGAGACGATGCTCGTCCGATTCATGCCTGATCGAAGTCCAGAATTGAGAGCGAAGAAGCCTGAGAACCTCTACGATGGCGCTGTTTTCTCTGCCCTACTTGAGATTTTAGATACCGAGTACAACCCTTCCAGATTCCAACAAAGCCTCGAATCTTTTCCAGCAGACCCCGATCAAGGTAGGAGGAGGAACTTACACATCATCCATATGGGCCTGAAAGATCTTGGGAGGCGAAACTGTCCCAAAGTAGAACCTTTGATCAACCAGCTGGATTTCCAGGCATTGGCTAAGGAACCGACTAGGGCCGGTGCCTTCGACGTGAGTGCATCTACCTCGTCCTCTAGCTCGGCAAAGTTCCCGTGTTTTCCGGGTCCCGCTAACATTCATCTCCAGATTTTGGTCCTCTTCTTATGCGCTGCGTGTCTTCGTGAAGATGATAACTCGAAGTTTGTTAGCTTAGTTACGGGTTTGGAAACGAAAGCCCAACAGGGTATTTTCCAGATACTCAAAGAAGTTGATACAAAATTGGCGCAGATAGCTTCGACTGGTGAAGGCGACCTTGAGCCAGGTCATCCCGCCGATCTCGATGACGAACTTGCGCAAGAAGCAGCGCTGGCGCAACTACAGTACGAGGCGGAAGATGCGAGGAGACAGGCGGGCGGCTTAAAAATGCGGCTAGATCGTCTTCAAGATAATTACGAGGATCTGATTAGGAAGCACGAAGAGCTCCAAGAAGAGAATGAGCAGTTACACAAGCAGATCGAGTCGGAAGCCGGCAACTTTGATAAGCATCGTCTTCAGCGTCAATTGAAGGAGAATGAGACGCTCATCGCAAATTTGGAGAACGAAAGGAACTACCTGGTTGAAGAAAGAGACCGACTCTTAAAAGAGAAAAGTCGCCTTGAAGTAGCGGCCCAAAAAGCCGAGACTTTGACTGACGAGAACCAGGAGCTTCGTTCCAGAAATGAGGACCTTTCTAAGAAAGCTAATATGGCCGACAACTTGAGGAAGAAGCTAGAATCGATGAAGGCGATAGAAGCCGACTTCAAGACCCTCCAGAATGAGCGTGTTGATGCTGCTAAGCTCATGGAACAGCTTGACAATGCCACAATGAGAATAGAGACCTTAAAGCGGGAAGCTGAAGCCTACGCCACGAAGATGCAGGGTTATGAAATCGACATCGCCAACTTTAATAACCAGAAGACCATGTACACAGCAGAGAACGCCGAGTTGAGATTGCGCCTTGAAGATCTGCACTCCAGGAGTCAGATAGACGAAGCTGTTGTCCGAGATCTTCAAGAGAAAGTCATGATGCTTGACCCCTCAGCTACTACTACTACTACTACTCCGAGCACCCCTCTAGGTTCCCATCATCCGGCTACGCTCGAAGATGAACTTAACGAGTCTAGCAATGCTATGTCAATGAGGAACCTCGAATTGCAACGCCTGCAGGCAGAGAATGCTGTTCTTAAGAGCAGCATCGGTACGGAAACCGAAAAAGGTCAACTTATCCAGGAGATGGAAGACCTTCGTGTTTCACGTGAAAGCCTGCAGGAGAAGGTAAATGACTTACTCGAGAAATACACGGTTAGCCAACATCAGCTCGATGCGCTTATTCAAAACATGGGCAAAGACGGGTTAGTCAAAGCTTTACAAGCTTGTTATGACCTAGCGCCGGACACGAAGTGGCTAATGTCGAATTACTTCAGAGACGAAGCATATTCCAACATGCGAACGCAAGTCCTCGCCGAACAGAACAACGCCAAGAAACTCGAAAGGGAACTTGCATCCGCAAAGGAGCAGATCGCCGACAAAGACCGTGCCTTACTCGAAGCACGAGGCGACTGTAAGATCATCTTAAGGGAATACGCTTTCGCCGGAAATTATGCTGACATTGAGGACAAAGTTAATGCCGTCGAGAAGTCCAGCCTAGAAGCTCTTGCGGAGCTGAAGAGAACCGATGGCATGCTTGCCGTTTCTCTTCGTGCCGAGCTTGAGACGGAAAGGAGGAAGCACAAGGCATTGAGAGACGAATTCGAAAACCAGCGATCGCAACTCTTAACAGCGTTCATCGAGAAAGACCAGCTTCGACGCGAAGCTGAGGCGGCTAACCGCGAGATGCAAAGGGCTGCAGACGGACTTCCCGTCAACACGGATAGCGCCAAGCAATCCGAGAAGATGGAGAAGCTCCGGACTCGGTACAAGCAACTACAGCAGGTGAGTCGACGTTCTTCTAGTCAATCTCTTACCTATTCCGTTGGCAGCAACGACGATGATGACGATAGATATGTCGTGAGCACTAAAGTCAAGCGTCAATCTATTTGGAACGCTCTTACTAGTCCTTGGTTCGGGAACAAGCCAGAGCGGCCGGAGAGCGGCTTTTACCCTTACGAGGTGAAAAGCAATGGCTCATTCGGCCCCTCTGATCGTCCGGTCCCTACTCCTATTTCTCCCATGTCTGCCCTGTCTCCCACGTCCATGGGTCTTAGTAGTGTTGGCTACTCTTCTAGAAACCTAAGCAACTCGTCAGACCTCTCGAAATTTACCTCTAGGAGTAGACCCATTATATCCCCTACTAGCAGGCCTACTAGCAGGCTGAGTACACGTTCTACCTTGTCTTCTTTTCTAAATTTTGGTCTCCAAAGCGAATAAGAGCCAAGTGGCTGGGCGGGATGCATTAAACCTACAATTTACGATAATCATTTGCAATACATATATGCTAACGGCATATGCTCCATTTATAGCAATACGAGCAGTCAGAACTTAAGAACCGTGAGCTAGAACGGACACTCAAGGCTGTCCGTGCCGGATCAGAAGCCGGTGCTCAGAAGGTACGTCGAGTTTTCCCTACTTGTATCTTTTATATCAGTGGTCTGAAAAAGGTGGTAATCCGGGTATCTTTTCATTTATCTACTTTCATTGCAGCTCAAAAATATAGAATGTGTTTCATGTTTTTATGTCTTATTCTTTTACTTCGTCGTACGATCATGTATGCAGACCAGAATCTTGTGACGAATGAAGGCCTCCGTTACCACCGCAGAGTAATAATTGCGGCCCTAATTAAACTTTACAGGCACAAACCGACCAGATTATTAAAAACCTCCAACGCGAGAACGCGATGATCGCCACTGCTTGGTACGACCTTACAAGTCGCCTACAAAGCAACCATGTTGTCCTACAGCGACGGCACGATGTCCCAAAGAGTTGGTTAAACAAACAGAGACAGCTGGTGAATGGTAAGTGGCATGTTTAATTGCCTCGTTGATATCACTTATCTACCAATAAATTCTATGAATAGCATCCATCAGATACTAATGGGAATGACAGCTACGCCTCGGAAATAGGAAGTCTAAGTATAATACAGTTGGCCACGACGGGATCTGCGGTGGTCTAGAATTGGCTTATTCTCCCAGCCTCAACTTTATTGCTAGCGAAGCCAGATATTACTTGAAGCCGGCTTGGACATTGGCGGTGGGGGCTAGATGTCCCTTTTCTCTTCTACACTTTCTCACAGGAAGTCTTCCTTCGTCTTTATATCACTTTACGTTGGAACGATTGATGCTACCATCCTAAAGATATCACACTTTGCCCCCTTCGAGCGCATTTTCTTTTCATAGGGTTGGTAGGCAAGCATGTGCAATTCTTGGTGGACGGCCTTGGTGATCGCTACGCGTCGACGTACGCATGCTTTTTTTGTACGTACGTAAATTATACCCGCTCTATACTGCATTGGTAGATACGCGGTGGTTGTGTTTGAGAGAATTGAGTTTTCTGAACCTAAATCATGTTTCTGTTCGAAACTACAGATATTACCTATCAGTGAACCATGTAGTAAGAACCGGAATCGTTATATTAGATTGCCTGGAAACTCAAGCTTGGTTGACGCTTGGGTTCTAATGCAGTCATACATATAAGAGGTACGTAGTGGTCGCCCCCAACTTCGCAACCATATTAAGAAACACAGCTACCTCCTCAGGTAGACTAGAAGGAGCAAAATTCACCACAAAATCCTAAATAGTTATTTTTGATTTTCTTTACTCTTGTCGCTTTCCCCGTTAATCTAAGTGTTAATGAGTTGATACGTATTGATCAAAGACATAGGTTGCTATATTTGGTCCTTGGGATCAATAAATATTGTTTGCTTGCGGCTTAAGATAACTTCAGGTTAGCGTTTCGCGAACTATTACCTTAGGTTAATTGCCGAACCACCGACTTTCACAGAGATTCGGAAATCTAGTTTCACCTAGGTAATTAAGATAGCTAAGTAGCAACGCGTGTCGCACACGCATGCTCCTCTACGAAGTCGGGAATTCTCTCAGGTATGTCGCTTTGTCACTGAGATGTTGAACTGAGAATATTCGGCGTGTACTTAGTCTTTACATTAACTCCGAGGATTCCGTGGGCCAATGACGAGGTAGTTACCTATTCAAGCACAGACTCCCACCTGAAATGGTCGAGTAGCCTCATCCAGGTGTGCAATGATACTGTTGTGCGTATGACGAAGATACGCGTCAGTTTAGAAGAGAAACCTGGCGGCACTTCTCTAACCGTGCTCGCAACGCGAGAGACCGCACCATCCGATCTGAAGTTTTCGGATTCGCTACTTCGCAACTTCGCAACTTCGCAAAACTAATTATAACGGTTGGCGTTTAGACTAAAGACTAAGATGGCGTCAGGCAAGATGAGCAATGGACTTTCGAGATTCGGTAGAATTAGATCCCGATGGATCGAGATCAACCAGATATCACTCCGGCTCCTAGACTTTAAACCTTGAACCTCGGTACTGGTAGATGTAGGTTACTATGGTGGGATGAAGATACATGCCTAATATACAAATAATTATATCGTAATGTGAATGTTGAAGTTAGGTAAGGCTTAGAACAACCGAAGAAATCAAGGATAGCTCTAGAAGCAAGATATAAAAATAAAAACACCCCCATGCAACCTTCCGATGGGAGATTAGCGCCCATGTGTCGGCCTTACTCGATATAGCCGTAGTGGATGTTCAGCCACATCTTAGTGCATGTTAGCCACTAGAGAAACCAATAAATTCTTTGGAGAGGTTGTATATGCACCGCCTCACGTGCGGAACATGGATGGCAACCGGGGCGCCTTATGTAACCTTGGGTAGGAAAGAACGGAAGCCCATTGGAAAAGCATTGATTTCAAAACGATTGCAAATCTCCGTACTCTCTTCAATCTTCAAAAGCTTAAAAGTTTAAATACCCTCAGCCGCTTACAACTTCGTGTTTAATCAGCATCGACTTAGGACTTACTTAACCCGATAATATACGATATACGATATTCCATACCGAGATATTAGTTACTCTATCATGACTTTGACAGTGCGCGCTCGGTTATTCCCACTAGGATGAGTCTAGTAGCCGGGGCGCATTAACAGGCGACCATGTCAAGTCTCGTGTGCTCGGCCATAGATCGCATCATCATCAACAATGAACAACACGTCTAGAAATTCGAGTGAGACCAGCAAGGGTCGCGACGCCTTCCATCTTCCGCCATCAGACCCCGAATTAATCTCTAAAATCCCAAGGATATTACCACACGAACGCGTTTTCCCCATTCAAATTGGCACTGAACTTTTTAAACTTTCCGGCGCTTCTCTCTCATCCGACGGTGAGCACCCATAAGCCCATGAGCCTATGAGCCCATCCTCTCTTACTCTCTCAACCTCAACCCCTTATTTTAGGCAGATGATGTCAGCTCAACGAAGCCTTAACCTATACACTCGCCAAGTCAAAAGTGCACATTCAATTCTCATTCACATATGTCTTGAATGGGGACACGTCATCTTTTTAAGAGACATTTTGCTGACATTGCTTTTCAGCTCCATCTTATTTTTCACAATATTTCCAGTGCCAAATTAAGAAGGCCGAAGAAAGTGGTGAAGATATATCAACCGCTATACGGACCCTCTACATAGATCGGGATCCAATTACTTTCAGGGATATCTCCCTTCATTTACAAGGCTATCATGTCTCCCCGCGAGATGGGACGCACTTTGTGCGCCTCTTCGCTGATGCCCAGTTTTATACGTTACCCAAGCTGATGTCGCAGCTCTACGAAGAGTCTATCTTCATTTCTATTGGTCACCGCGAATTCCAGATCCCACGCGACATATTCACCGGACCCGGCAACTCACCTAACTTCTTTTCTTTGGGCTTCGGCGTTTTCTTCTCATCGCGAGATGAGATATTTCCCGGACTCGACCGGGAGAATTTAATTAGGCCGCCTTCTATTATGCCGCCGTCTGTCCCGAACCGGTCTGCTGATACTTTTTATGAGTTATTGCACCTTTTGCGAGGATACCCGGTGCATATTCGCGATGAGGAGCATCGCGCTTCCCTCCTCCGCGACTGCCGATACTTCAATTTTAAGGGAGTGGAACAGAAGTTGATCCCACACCATATAAATTATAATCTATCTCGGCGGCGATATGAAATTACTCTTAGGTTGGAAGATATTCTCAAATCTGGTATTTCGATTGTCACGGATGTTACAACTCCAGGTAGCGGTGCGGAACCTGTCTCTGGATGGGTTAACTACATGCGGCCGTATGAGGACGACAAGCATCACGAACTTATCTTAGAAATCGGAGGTGAGAATACGAAGATGCATCTAAACGTCATGCGAGCAGAATTCTTCGGCCAGGTCAAAGTCCGCGTTGCGAGGCTATTTGAGGTAATAGCTACGAAACTCAATCTTCCGCCAACTACCCAACCTTTGGGACTTTTGATGGCGTCGGGTGGGGCCAGCAGCCAACCAGCGACACCAGGGAACACCCCGTTGAGCGAGGATCTCGTTCGAGTAGTAATCGAGCCTGAGACGCATATCATCCTCGACGGCAAAACATACACCAACTACACAGAAATTGAAGAAATGACTACAGCGATGTCGGCGTCGTCATCAATAGGGCATGGCGGAGGACAAGATTCGCCCATCTCCAGCATAGGCGGCTTCTACGGACCGTCGAGGAAGAGGAGGCGAATAGACTTATCAGGCCATATAGCGGACGAGTGGATAGTCAAGACGGGACAGTGGAGGCTCCGGATACAAGGCTCGAGGAACGGGAAGAGCGCGATCGAATGCGTACTCGTAGCCGTCAAGCTGGACGCGTATAGTACAGAGCAAGCGAGAAACGCCCAGCGAGGGTTCTTAAAGGGTTGACGGCAATGGCGGCCCGGAGGATCGCGATGGATATATCATTGTTTTATCCCGTTGGATTTGTGCCGTGTTATGTCCCTTGCGATTTGTGATTTATATAATTGTACGATCAAAATATAAAACTGTTAATTTTACGCTTACAGCGATGCTAGTATGTGAAATGTTTCGTTTGTTGTCGCGAGGTTGTTACAGGGTGAGTTTCTGATATACTCAGCAAAACTACCGATACTGATTAATAAATTTGTACCTATACAGTTTAGTTTGCTCTTTTCGATTCGGCGGCGTCGTATGGTATCCCGTAAATGCAACGTTAGCTACCATGGGATATGTACAAGGAGTCTGCCGTTACCCCAACGCCGATGTCGACGTCGGCGATCGACTGATAAACTTGCGATGACGTTACTATTCGCCTAGCGTTTGACGCCCCTCAATCCCCGATTCCTGTGGCTGTTGAATCGCTTTGTTTAAGATCCATTAGATTTCACACATACGTATATTTATTTGCATTTATTCGTCGATTATCTCTATCTAATCATCTCATTTGGCCCTTGGTTTATATTCGCGTACGGCATAGGTATCTATCATACTTTCTCAAGACATTCGAAGTTGATCCATCCCCAACACAGTCTTAACCTCGCTCAACCCCCCCTAATACTAGCGTTCACACCACAAACACCACAAATACCAGCCCACCATGACACCCCCCTCACCCTCACCCTCACCCGCAGAACTTTCACCCCTACCAACGCACATGAAAGCCCTCCAAATAACCTCCTTCAACGAACCCTACACCCTAACCTCCTCCGTCCCCGTCCCCACCGCCCTCGGCCCCCGCGAACTGCTCGTCAAAGTCGCGGCGGCGAGCTACTGCCACACGGACGGCATGGTCGCCGCTGGCGTCTTCAGGACGCGGATCCCGGCCACGGCATCGCATGAGGGCGCCGGAACGGTGGTTCGGGTTGGGGAGGGAGTGAGGGGGTTTGGGGTCGGGGATAGGGTTATGTGTGGACTGCCTTTGGGGCCTTGTGGGAGGTGCGGGGACTGTGTTGGTGAGGAAGGAGATGAAGAAGAGGGGGGAGAGGAAAGGGAAGGGGAAGGGAGTGAAGGGGAAACTGAAACAGGCTTCGAACAGTACTGCGCACACACCCAAGGCCACGTAGGCGTCCACATCGACGGGTGTTTCGCGGAGTACGTCCGCGTCGACGAGCGGTTCACCACAACCTTACCACCCGAACTGTCCTTCGTCGAAGCCGCGCCGCTCGCGTGCGCGGGACGCACGGCGTGGCGCGGCGTCCGACTCGCCGTCGATGGTGCGCGAAGGGGCGAATGGTTGCTTATCGTCGGGTCCGGAGGCGGGCTGGGACATCTAGCTGTTCAGTTCGCGAAAGGAAGGGGCGCTAGGGTCGTCGGCGTCGACGCGCGCGATGAGGGGTTAAGCGTTACGCGGGACGCGGGTGCGGACGCGGTGGTTGACGCGAGGGGGAAGTCGAAAGATGAGGTTGTGGCGGAGGTAAGACGGGTTATTACTACTACTATGGGAGGGAAGGGGGAAAAGGGGGCGCACGCGTCGATTGTGCTTGCGGATGCCGGAGGGGCGACGGCGTTGGCGGCCGCGGCGACGAGGATGCATGGTACGTTGGTGCAGATTGCGCAGCCGGAGGTTGTGGCGCTGCCGTTTCGCGAGGTGGTGTTTAGGGATGTGAGGGTTAGGGGAAGCTTGCTTTGTTCGCCGGGGGAGAGTAGGGATATGGTTGGGTTTATTGCGGAGGTGAAGAGGGAGGGACGGAGGAGACGAGAAAAGGATGAGGCAGGAAAGGAGGAGGGGAAAGAGAAAGAGAAAGGAGAAGCGGAAGGGGAGGGGGAGGGGATGAGAGGGGGGTTTAGGATAGAGACTACGGTGTTTGAGGGACTGGAGAAGATTGATGAGGTCTTGGAGTTGGTGCGGAGTGGGAAGATTAGGGGGAAGGCGGTGGTGGTGATTGATAGGGAGCAGGTTGAGGAGGATAGGAGGAGGGGGTGGGTGTAAGGCGCCGTGTTGATGGCTTTAGTTGCTATAAAAGGGTTAACATCGCCAGTGTGTATGTTGTAATATTACCTAGAGTTTGAACCTACGTACGAGATAGGGAATCGTGAGATTTTGGCGGCCTATCCAAATACCTCTTAGAATCGATCCATACTAGGAACATATACTATGACTACTAGGAGAGTCAGTTGAACTCGCCTTTTCACCGGAAGATTATCACTTCCAATATCATCTCAAATTAGCTACGCACAAGACGCAGAGATACCATCCAGATACCATTTTTAACCTTCTCCTCAGACAGCCGTCGTGGGCAAGAGGCGAGGCAGCGTAGGTAATTGTCGAAGAGGTTGTCACGCTTACGACTAAAGGGGTAAACATCTGCCTACAATGCGAGCCCCGACCACACCAACGACGAAATAAAGCTCAAGTCGTAATTTCCCTCCGTGCGAGTCTGTCAACAAAATACTACCTGTTATCAACATTCGGGGATTGGGAAAGCAAAATATAATTTCGCGACTTGATGAATATAGGGAGGTAGATAGTCAGATATTTCACCTCGCGTTCCTTTTATTAACAATGTTTTGACCAGGGCTATAAAGTAGTATATTACTAAGTTTTGAAGATTGTCAACAGTGCAGAATACATTACAGAAGGTTTTATACCACGAATGGGTGCATCCATATGCAACACATCCACCTAAGGTTCTGCTAATGCCATCCAAAACAACCAAGAAATCCAACTCCAAGGATTGCCAAAGGGAACTTTGCCAATATTCCCAAAGACTATAGGGGCAAAGTGCTTCCAGTTAATTAAAGCCAAGCCATTATAGTTGCCAATAAGCTATAGCCTGGGTATACTTAGGTAAGTAGATTGCTCTGCTCGGTTTCTAGAAGTTAATAACTGCCGGTGGCGGCGATGTTATACAACCGCCTTCTTCTCAGATATTTATCCAAACTGTTAATGGAAAATGTGGCTCAATATTTAGAATTATCTCATAACTTATATAAAGTCGCTATTAAGAATAGTAGATTTGAAAGGATTGACGTTACTACCGCCAATCCATGAAGAGCATTAGTCATCCCTTAAGTACCTAGAGAGGTAATTTTCTGACTCGGGACACGGTTGGCAAAGGCTACGACGGATAGGGAAAGGCAATAAACGCTGCAACGGTAGAATGTGGTTCCAGAACAAAGAGGAACGCTTAGACATCTACTGCGATGCTTGCGGGGGCGTCCTGCCGCCGTCGAGCGTAAATTTTGGGAAAGGCGATAGAGAATCGATAGGTGCTTCTCTTTATAATATAAAATTGCAGAGAAATCTGAATGTCATCTCTCTTGCTTGATTGCAAATAATAGCAGGTTGACGGTGAGATGTAGTTGGTGCGTCGTGCGAGGTGTATGAGTAGATCAACGGTAACCCTAATTAACTAAGTGGACAGGGTGGCCGGTGGAATATACCGGAAACAGTCGTCATAACTTAGGACTAAACCTTAACAACCGCCCCAGGCAGCTCTCGCTCGGGAGATGGGTTAATATCCACGTGGCGAGGTGCGGCGTCGATACTGTAGAAGATGTTGATTTCGAAATGATGAATGTCGACCAGAAATGAAAGACGTAGACGAAGACAACAAAGGTCGTCGGGGTCATTTTTCCGTCGGGCAGCGCATCGTATAGTTGCGAGGAGTTCGTCGGTGATGAACCCCTCGTCGACACTGAACATCTGTGCTGTGGGCGGGAACGGGCGTCTTGCGAGAGACGATAAAAACGCCAGCACAGGTGCCATTCTCAGTGTTTCTTACTTTAGGTTTCCAGACACTTGCTCATGGCTGTCACCTATCGAATACACACGATGTTTCGAATACGGAAACACCAGTTTCGGTTAGGATCTGGAGCATCGAGTCCTGCCGTCCTGGTGGAGGACTCGGGATAACATGATGACCATCGAGGTCATCGGCAGCGAAGTTATCTACATGGAAAAAAGAAGTTGGTATTAATACCGGAGAGCGAAGAGTCAATGGAATAGCAAAAGAAAGAATTGGTGAGCTTTGTAATTGTAATGTATATATACAGGAGTGGAAAATAGTAAGTGGCGTGTACAATAGTTGAGAATGAAGTTAATGGGGAATAGGGGTAATATTTATTCATAATCTTTTTGCTATCCTGATATTGTGATGAAGCCATATGATTGGATTCATGTGCCAGTTCGTGCCTATTCTTTAAACCTTGATGTCCAAGTAAACTCACAGTGAAAATCTCAGTTTTGGGTCAACACATTAAGCACCTCGCGATGGCTAGAAAACTTCATCGCCCCAATGGCGAGAGGGGGAAGTGGAAACGCAGCAGCTATCCGTAAGATATATCAAAAGGGAGGCTGGGGAAAAAAGAATAGCAACAGGATGAACGGTATGCGTTGTTGAATGTCATGCACATTTCCAAAGGGAAACATAAATCAGTGGAGCCTTTAGTGAAGCCAACATCAATTGTTCCTAAATAGCACCTAGACTTAAAAGACAGTGACAATTCCAGATGTTCAGCTTAGGACTCACCTACAGCCCACCCTATTTTGCTGCCTGAAGCAGAGTGGGAGGCTGCATCACGGCAAAGCTCTATGCATGAATGTGTAACTTTCGGAAGCAGGCATTTGACGCAAGTCGCGGGATGTATCCAGTAGATCATAGATCATCGACACATCGGGCTCTGACAGCATAGCTTATCGAAGCAACGTATACAAGCGAATAAGAAGCACAGATTTTGTCTCACCCGGCCTGTCTCACATGGGCTATGGAAATGTACCTATGCATATTAAACTTGACGTTGACTCTTAGATTTCAACGACACAAGCAAGGGGGAACCGCGCTACACAAGACAGACGGTTGGGAGCATCAGAAAATTACCTTTTTGCGGCCGGTAAGACACATACATCTATGGATGTATCTTAGGGTCCAACACCAGTCGCCGACCAACCTGGAACATCTGAGATGCTGCGGCTCCGGTCTTCCCATCCAAATCAACCAGACAAAAAGATCCACAACCTATCAAGCACGTTGCCGAAGAGAAAGCTGTGGGTGGACGGACGTCATGGGAACGGTGTCTCCCAGCCCCACGAGATTGCCACTTAGCGAGGAGGGGAAGCTTTCTTCCTCGTTTGCGCAAGGCCTCTCAGCCGGCAGGCAGGTAGGCAGGTAGGTAGTTGCGACGCCCATGTGACGACCCTGAGGTCCGTTATGCATAGCTGGTACCTTAGGTAGGGAAGTATAGGATACCTAAACCTGATCTGCCCTGGCGGTGCGGCAAGATCCGCAGATCTCGAATCTGGGTCTTAGCGGCAAACGGCAGACGGCAAGCTGCAGTGTCCCTTTGCAATATTCGTCTCGTCCTATAAGTACTTAGCAAAGACCTGCAGGACACAATTAACCGTTAATTTACGGTTTATATTTTTCGAACTATAAATATATGGTTTATCTTAATCTAACATTTATTTATCCGAGCGTTTATAATATTAAACGATTACTCGTACTTTATTGTTAAATATTCTTAAACGTTTAACTTTAACAACCGTTTCTACTTGGGAATAGCTTCAATAAGTGTATATAACTATCCTAGTATTTTAGTTATCCTGGTTTACCTCCTAATTTAGGTGTGTGTAGCCATTTTAATACTTTGGACCTTTAATCCTAAGGTGTGTGTAGCCATTCCGATCGTCCTAGTCTAACTCTTTTGATCTTATTGTGTTACTTGCCTTCAAGTTCTATATATAAGACTTTGCTCCCACCCACCTACTTACATGCCTTCTTCTTCTTTAAAACTTCAAGTACTCCAAGGTTTAAAGTCTTTGAAGAAGTCTTCAAAAACCTACCTTCCTACCTACCTACCTACCTACCTACCTACCTACTTAGGTCCCACCAGGATCGTCTCCAGGAACGCCAGGAACTTCAGGAACTCCAGGATCTCCAAGACTGACTTGCCAGCAGTGCTTACGTACTTGTGAGGCTCAACTGCGTGGCTCCTTAGGTAGGTAGGTAGGTATTACAGTTAATACTGCAATTATAGATTTCATAGACGTAAAAGGCCTCCTTAGCCTAAATAGATTCAACCTAACCTAACCTATTTACCTATTTATTTACCTATTAGTCCCAACGTTACACCTACTCCCGTTAGCTCCCGTGGCCTTCCCGTTTAAGTACATCTCAAGCTTCAAATAAACGATTAAATATTCAAACGTTTAAGTTTGGATCAAATATAAAAACGCATATAAACATTTATTTAAAATTATAGTTACTCAGTAATTTGTCTATTCTCAAACGTTTACCATAAATAAACTGTTAATTAACGGTTAATTGTTCCCTGCGGATCTTTGTACGGTAGTCAGTCACTTCCAAGTTGAGATTATGTATGCCGGTTAAGTTGCATCTTGGCGGGGCTAGAGATTCTAATGCGGTCTGACGATGTCTAGGTAGGTACCTTTAGGTAGGTAAGGAAGGGAAGTAGGTTGGGTAGGTAACTTGCAAGACAACATGTTACCTAATACCTAGGTAGAAACTTGTTTGAGACAAGCTGTCGATGGGAGGGGGAGTATAGCATCAGATGGTCACTTGCGCATGCTTGAAGCTATCCGCAGCTTGATGTCGTTGGGAGGAAGCGCTGCGATTGGTTGGGCAGAACATTGGACGGGGAATATCTCGCACACGTGTGTGTGGAGTCCTGCGCGAGCTGCTGCAAGGTTCCTTTCCTAACCTTCCTCAAGCGGTGTTTTGTGCCGTCATGAATTTCCTCCCCTCCTCCCCTCTCCTCTCCTCTCCCCGGAGGAAGCCGTGAGAGTAGATCCGGGAGGAAGGTCTTGGGTGGGAGGATTGACGGGAGCGTACATGCCCTAAGACTTCACCGATCTCATCTTTTATACTCCGGAGGATTTCGGGGGCTTGACTAGCTCTTCGGTAGCCCCGTCAGAGTTGCAGGTCTGGTAGATCTAGATTGTGGACGGCTGTACAGAATATAGACCTAACGTATAGTACACACCGAACAAAGAATTAGGCGCATCTTTTCGTTGATGTTCCTAGGGAACTAGTGTAGCTTAGCAATGTGTCTCGGGTACATGATCACGGCCATGAATATAAATGCGAATGCGAATAGTAGCCTGATAATTCACCCATGTAGGAGGTAGCCGACCATGTGGAAATCAGATCAACCAGGATGATGAAGGTCTTGATCGCCTCCACTATAACGGGTAGCAAGGAAGGATTCCGAGTGAGGGTTCTGGCGTGGTCCCGTAGCTTGGCATGCAATTGCTCCTTGCCGCCAGTTGACGCGATAGGCCTTTAAATTCCGAGTCGAAAGAAGAGGCTATAGTTTCCAGTTGCGTGAACATTTGGTTTCTTGATACCCAGAGTGATGACCTCAACGTCTTGTATAGAGCTTTGGTGATCCGGTTTCATGGATGAATTGATGAGTGAATCGATCAATGCCCGTGGGGCAATCCCAATGCCGGACTGCTTGCCGATTGACCAACCGCTGTGAAGAGGGATCTCAAAACCCCGGGGACACTTCTAGATCTCTGGGACGCAAATGCCGTTGCTGTCTGCTGACTTTTCGCTTCCACGCCATCATCGTGCGAGCGTCGCCTGGAGTATTTTATGCGCGACGTCATTGACTACTCTATAACGATGCTACGACATGGCGTGGCTTTTCTTTTTTCGCCTGTTGTGCTCCCCAGAGATCTGCCGCGGGCATATCTGGCCAGGAGGGTTGCTAGATCATGCCCAGGTGGACTTGGGACCCGGGCGGGTGGTTGGATCTTGGGGGTCCTGAGGCGCGGATATTACCTGTCAGTATTCTCAGGGCTGTCGATTGTGGCTTGCTCTAGCGCTGGCGAGAGCCCTACTGAGCCCAGTTGAGCCCTATTCCGAGCAAACATGGTCACCACCTAGGCATTCATTGACGAGGGAGGAATAGCATCTTTCAAGAAGTTTCTTCCATCGTGCCACTTTTCTCAACGGCGTCCTTTAGTTTGTACAAGGAGATGCCTGCCGGATTTGCCTTGTTTTTGCTCGCCTTGTGTGGCTACGCTATTAAGCTCACCGTTCTTGTCTCGGGAGGATGCCGCGGCTTTAGGGGATAACACTAACGAAAATCTAGGTACATATCGTTTGCTTCATGCTTGTAGGCGTTGGTACCTGAATAGCTGCGACATCGGGTACCTATTCTTAACTACTAGGTAATAGGTATACGACACCCAGGTCTTTGGTGTTGGTTCTGTCGCAATAATGTTCTTCAACAGATTCTGACCTCAATTCGAAAAGATGTTGGTTCTAACCTCGTGGGGGTTTTACCAATAGTATGTGACTCGGGCAGGGGCTCCAGAGTCGGCTAGGTAACCTAGAGCTGGCCTTGTAGCATTCCGAGTGGAGCGGTTTCTCATAGCCCAGTTCGTCACTGTCGTAGCGCGCAAGATTAAGGGCCTCGAAGGTCGACGTAGGCTATCGACGTATTTGGTAATAACTGCGTTAGCGTACCTGTGTAGGTGTAGGCCGATTCTTCACCTCTACATACAGATCTTCGGAACTTGAATTTAACAGCAGAATTCCTTTGCCCTTGTTGCTTCACTGGCGTCTTATCACGAATCCTGACCCTGCAAGAGAGAGGGGCCTGGGCTGTTGCGACGGCCAGACTCCAGTATCTTACCTCCCCCATTTGCAGCCAGAACTCGTGGATGTAGTTGTATCGAGTCGATTTAAGCGATAGGGACGCCAATCGAATCGCACATGTCCCAAAGTCGCGTCCCCATCCCTTTCTGGTATTTCATCACTGTCGATATTAGGCAGTTGTTTCAAGGCCCGAGCTTTGCAAGTCCCGAGATCAACGGTTGATCTTCTTCTCGCCGTTACTCGAAAAGTAAGGTCGGGAATTGTCTAGCACGTGGTTGGAATTTCTTCCCCACGAACGATGGTAATGCTATGCGGCTTGCCTTGCCTGTCCCTGGACTAGAGGCATCTCACCTACATCTCCTACGCACATAAACCTACGGGATGATCAAAGATGCGCGCTACTGTGCGCGTGAAAATCCTCCTAAGGATTGCAGTTATGAAAATCATCCTGTGGAGCAGGATGAGGATCCTATTTATTCTCTTTCTGTTCGTCTCGTATAACAGCCTCTCACCGCAACGGACAGAAACGGTTTGTGTTCGAATGGAATTGAAATTGGATCGAATAAGATGTGTATTATATCCCACGGGAACAGGGACCCTACGCGGCGAAATTCACCTGAAGAGTTGATCTCGAGGTGAGCTGAACCGGGAAAGAGGTAACCCTTACGAGGTATGTCTAAAGGACATTGCTGTGAGGAATTCGGCGGTAGCGAGGGGATAGGTAATTGTAGGCCATTGTTGGAGTAGGCATTTTTGATTGGTAGTCAGCGACTTTGCTGGTGCCATGAGAAGTGACTGATGAGGATCAGCCCTGCAGGAAATGGTATCAATTGCTACATTATCAGGCTCCTTGGTATCGTGGCCGATGGTACACTGACGAAGTAGTTTGATCCTACCTACACTTCTGCCCTTCCACCTCACCCCCTTTCTCTCCTTTTGAATCCGTTTCGAGCTATATTGTGTGTTTTAGCTGAGGCGTGAGGCCGACTATGATTCTACGTATGTATGTAAGCGGCTTACTAAATCCAACAACGCCTCTGTGTATTCCTTTGCGTGTTCCCTCGTTGGTCATCGTACAGTCAGAGCTAAAAATGACGTGAATCGATGTGGCTGCATAGGATCGTAGATTAGGAGTGTGTAGTCTAAATTGGATTCGCCTCTGACGTAGAAGAAAGTGAAATATATAATTATAGTGGTTGATACCTTGCTATTTCGGTAGTCGGTTCGAGCTAGGTTCTCTCCCCAGTCTCCCCTGGTGATCTTGGTGTTCTTCAGTTCGTTGGTTCGTTGATTCGTTGGTCCATCAAACCACTGCAAGTCTAGCCTGTTCCTATTGTATCTAGTTAATCATTGGGCATTCATGTGTCTAGCCTGTACCCAATGGTTTTACATCCCACTTTGCCCATAAGTTGCATGAAGGAGAAGTGAGGAATTTGGAGGGCTGGAGGGCAACTATGTCTAAATAGGTAGGTATAAGTTACATGTTTGTCTTTTACAACATGTTAGTTGACCATATGTTAGAGATACATACCTAGACATGACACTCGCAGCAACCCATCTGCTTCTCTTGGGTCAAAGGCATACTGTCGCATCTACATTGATGAAGGGGCCCAATGGTTCTGTGCAATCGGTTCTGAGGACTGAATGGCTGACTTGCATGAAACCACTAAGCAACATGCGTTTAGGTACCAAAGCGACGGAAATGATGTCAAACCTCCACAAATTGTTAGAGATACGCCTGTCTATCTACATCCCTATTTCTCGGCAGACCTCAGAAGTTGCAGTTCTAAGAGATCTAGTTTCTAGTGGTGTAACTATTCATTTTTACTCTACCCCTTTTCTATCCTTTTACTATGTAGTGTGTAGCGTCATAAGATGAAAAGAAAAACTAAGGGTGAGAAGAGTAAGGAGAGCTAGAGCTAGAGAGAATCCATGATGAGTAGGCGGACCCAAGAGTACTAGGTACTGCATAGTAGTAGCTTGCATCTCTGCTAGACTTGCAGACTGCAGACTCAGCTTCCGGGAGTGCAGCATCGTCATGTAGAAAAGATCGGACGGATTGGCCAATGTAAGCGAGGGGCGACAAGCACGGTTAAGCCGTTTCGCCGTCGCGCATGATTCTCTCTGCTTTATCGGACAATGTTTGCAAAGTAACTCGGTGCCGAAAGTATACGATTGGATGTTCCTTAATTATGGGATATATATAGAGGTATATATCGCTTCTTGTTTCCTGGCTTCTGGTTGTTGAAGAGAAGAAAGTTGTATGACTCCAGGTCTACAAGTCTACAAGTCTTCGGTGCAAGTTTCCAGCACATAACTGTACGTACCAGCAGTACCTATCCAATGCTACACTACATGATAAGATTCAAGACGCCGTCTCGAGTCTTCCTTCCATTCCCCAATTCCAGTCTGACTTAAGTCCGTGCAGTGTTCATGTACCCATGTATTTCTGTAACTGCCTGTAAATTTATTATTGGAGGGGACATGTAGACCGGGGCTAGTAGGCCAGCCACAGTAAATTGCAGTTGACCTGTCTGCCTGTGCGCGAAAATCCAGCGAATGGGACCACCTCGATGACCATAGCCCCTGTAATCCATGGATGTATTCCCTGCTTAGGACCTGGCCGGCAGCCGGGGCCAGTGCGCTCGCCTTCAACTTTGCAGGCAATTGCAGGCATTGAGTGTTAGTTTAGCAGCGACGGGGCGTGTGCAGGGCAGGCAAGCACTGGCAAGCACCAATCTAGACAACCTAGCCAAACCTAGTAAGAAGGTTCCCGAGAGCCCCCAAATCTGCCAAATGATACTTCTGCCATCCGCGGCCCTTGTAAACTCTCCTTCTCACCACTCAACACCGCCGTTGTCCAACCGGTCCACATCCAATTGACTTTCGTCGCATTCAACGGCTCGTAAAGGGGACGGTCTTGGGGCGTCGTGCGTTCGTGAAGGAAACGGACATTTTGGTCACAACCGAAGTAGTCATTGGCAACGAGCTGATCCGTCGAGACATTGCCCAAACAAAATATCCGACTTGTCGACGAATACGAAGTACCATAGACGCATGAACGAGAGAAGGCCTAGATGGTAGCCCGAGTGTGTGCGCGCGACATTCCCAAGACCAAGAAGCATACGCTACATATCGTCGAGTTGCGCTACTTTGCTTGAAAAAGGGGCCTAAATATTATTCTCTCCTTTCTCCCCGTGGATCTAATCGATTAGTCTCATATCCCCGACCTTCAATGCATTCGTCCGTCATCATTGGTTCTAGCAGACACTGTTCTGCCGCGCAGTAGAGAGCCATGGAGGTAGGACCTCAAGGCTTACACCTGCCGTTGCCCACACGGTCGAATCCTAGTCTTCTCCAGTCCTCAAAAGCAGATTCGTCAAATAATAAAAAATCGCCGACGGTACCACCCCGAAGTCCAATTTCAAAAAAATCACCGCCATTCGGTGGTCTAGCTAGTAAAATCGGGGGATCTAAAGTGCGCATACCTCTAACTGGCTCAAGGCCGCTGGTACCGGCAGGCGAGAGGAGGTCTGGCGGTCAAGATGGAAATAAAGCAAAATGGGAGTCCGAGGGCGACAAGTGGAATATAGCACCAGACGGAGGTTCAGCCGGCCGGGAAGGGAGGCATTTCACCGTCGCCAACGTGGGTAACAATGGTCAAATATACTTAAGGTACGGGTAAACTGGATATGTGACTACTCATGCTATTACTAACCACCAGAACGGCAATAGACCTACTATAAGGCCAGCAAACCAGAGATATCCACAACCTAATTTCACATTCCCGGCAACGCCACCAAGCACGGCAGGTTTAGATGCTCTGACTCAGAATAAGATAAGGTCCGATGACAATAGTGAGCTGCTTAACGGTCAATGGACCCCTACCCCCCAAACCGAATCTCCGTCACCCGGAGTTGTAAGGAAGAAGGCCTACTTCGATTTAAAATCAATTAAAACCCGGAATCGTCGCGCGATGTCGGACTCAACCATTCAGGACGCAAGCATAGCACAAGAGGGGGATGCCGGAGTGTTCAAGGTCGTGATATCAAAGCCGCAGAACGAATCGAGGTCGAAAACCGCCGAAGATGCAGGCCCGGATCCAAGCCAACTTCTACAAGTATCCATTCCTTCCTGGAAGTTAGGCACGCCGAGATTCACTCTTAGGGGGACGCCTTTGATCCGAGGCTCGTCATATGCTCCCACCGAAGACGTCCGCTCGAGTAACGCCTCGTTCTTTCGACCGCCTGTTCGTGAACTTAACTCTCTTCGCCCAGAATCTCTAGATACCGTAAGACAAAGGGCGAGCTCTACGCCTCACATCCAGATACCGTCACCGGGCTTACTTAGTCCTGCCACCATTCCCACACCTCGATCTCCTATTCCTCCCGTTCGATCAACGTACCACTCAACAAACTTGGTTATAGAGCCCAGCATGTTTGATGCGCTTACTTTTAAGCCAGCCTGCGACGACCGTGCGATTGTGCGCTATTCGTCAACCACAAATGCCGTGACGGCCGCTACGCCACCACGATTAGTTGCTGAAATCACCTCTCCTACTTTTTTGGATTACGAACTAATTTCTGATTTCTTCCTCACTTTCCGCGCGTTTCTCGATACCCATGATTTGCTCCGGATGCTAGTTGCTAGACTTAGATGGGCCGTATCCCGCGATGACGAGACAGGGATGGTGGTTAGGGTGAGGACGTTTGTGGCTATGAGGCACTGGATCCTTAATTACTTTGTCGACGACTTTGTCGTGGATTACCACCTCCGTGTGATGTTTTGCAACCTTATAAACGACTTTGTTGAGGAGCTTTCCCAAGATGAGCGTGGTAGGAAGGTCCAGTTGAAGATCCTAGCTGAGTTGAAGAAATGTTGGAGGCGAGTATGTGCGCAGTTTTGGGACGGCCCAGAATTCGATTCGTCGCTGGGTTCCGATATTCCTATTGCTCCCGGTGGAATTGCTGGTCATCGAGATGCTGGCTTGGACCCGAGCTTCTGGGAATCCGACCCTGACGACCTACCGCAGTTGTACGATGTCCACCTATCGGAAGCTGGCCTGCGCCCTGAAAATACCTTTTATCAAGACGTATCTAGGGCTGGTCATCTCGATTCGATTTTACTCGACGACGCGCGCGCGGATACGCCAGTGGACGAGGAGGCGGGGCGGCCCACTACTGAATTAGACCGGAGACAGACATCGCCAACTAGTATTGCGAGTCTCGATGTGGTGTCATGTTCATTTCCGGCTAAGGGATTCCGGATTGGCGAACCTAATACGAGTTCTGGCCTCGCTGCGCATCCTGCTGATCCCAGTTCTATCTACACCAATGCGGATCCTGTTGCGTCTACTCCGCGCGCTCTGACCGGGAAACGCGTTAGGCCCCATACGTCTCATAGGCGGAACAACAGTCTCACAGATTCTCTTCGGGATCATGGCTCAGTAACAGAAAAAGTTTTGTACAAGAACGCCGAGCTCCTGCTGACTTTGCCATATGCTGGCAGCCTTGTTCGGGGAAATATTATGCCTCCAGCTCAAGCTTTTGTCGAGATAGACCCCCCAAGTCCCTGGGGAGGGGCGCGTCAGACTACAGTTTTCCAAACGCATCCTACTGAAGGGTCGAAAGAGAAAGGTTCTGCGTCGGCGATGTCGGGACAAGGCATGAAAAAGTTAATCGGCAGTGTGCGGAGAGCGCTGAGCACGAGGGGACAGGGTGTTTTATCCACGCGAGGGAATTTCATCGATATCGCACCAGTTGGGCCTCGGGGCGTGACGACTAACAGACTTCCGGGAACGGCGGTTGTTCCGCAAGCACGACCGCCTCCCCCGAGCGGTACCCGTGCTGCCGTGCGAATCGATCTCCTTGGTGCTACTATTGCCGAGGATTTCAAAAAGGCTGTGCAAGAGGACGCCATTATCGAAGCCGCAACCGAAGACAATAATAATAATAATGACGACAATACAGGGGTGGCCAATCCCCCCATTGAGTATTCTGTAGCCCATTTAGACTCTTCGTTTGAACTGCGGCCTACCAGCGATGCGGCGATTACGGCTGGAAGCAAGTCTATTGTTATTGTCGATGGAACTTTGCCCCCTGGCGATTACCCACTTATGACTGGTACTTTTACGGCATGGAATCCATCCGTCGAAGCTTTTGCGGAGAGCATGATGCGGGCTGCTGGCGGCGGTGATGCTGATCTAACGCCACCAACAACGCCGCCTGGACAAGCCTTGCGCGAGGGTACTCCGAGAAGATCGTCGTATCTCCTTGGCAAGCAACTTTCTAGACACTCTGTCTCCAGTGTCCCATTGCCGCCGTTTGTTCCTGATTTGGAAACGTTGGGCCGAGAACGTTCATCCGTAGAAACCACTCCTACCGCGCGCCCGTCAGTCAGCTTTGTTAAGCAGTCGCCCAGCAAACCCCCATTAAGCTACGTGAAACGACATCAACGTCAGCAATCGAGCCGTAGCTATAGGTCTAGAGGCTCCATTGCTCATCGTCGATGGGCATCCTTCCAGAGCGGCATCGCTGCACAGTCTACGATTGGGAGTTTTGATGCGACTACGTATTCAGAGGGATCCGTAGCTTCAGAAGTTATGCCCCCGCCACTTCGAGTCCTTCGAAGACGGCCAGGTGGAGATCTGAGAGGTGTGACTAATGTACATGACCTAGACAATGCACCAATTCACAGACCGCTTCATAGATCACGGTCTGTAGGCTCGTTAACGACTTATACGGACTCCTTGAGGAGCTCTTATCTACGCAGCCCTATTGGGGAGTCGAGCGGGTTTGTTGATATCGTCAGCAGCGATTATTCTCAAAAACGAGCGGAAGTATTCTCTTTAGGAGCTATGGCAGAGCAGGCCCCGAAACGTGCACCAGCATCCTTATTCAGCACCCATTCGTCGAAGCCAATAATGCGACCGTCTTTCGAGGCCGAGGCTCAAAAGCTTGCTCAAATCCCAGATGACGTGGACGATGATGGAGGCGTCGAGTCGGCGCTTATGAAACTTGAGGGCAAATATGAGAGGAAGATGATCAAACTCTCAATGGAACCGTCAAAGATACCGCAAAGCGATCTTGATGAACTCAAAGAACGGCCCCCAGCAACAACACCTGAGATAGAGCAAGCTAAAGAAGAAAAACGAAAGCACCGTCAGCAACATATCGATGAGGAAATTCTTTCTCCAATGGAAGAAAGCCACGATACACCGCTCAATGAAAACCTTGCCGCTCCCCGGCTTTCCGAGGCGATTTCGTTCTTGTCGGAAGATTCAAGGGAGACTTATAACTCAACGCCTCTACTTGATCGAGGATTGACAGACGACGGGCGTAGCAAGACGGCTACTCAGGAATGGACAGACCACTCAATACTAGTAGGCCCGGACACGCCACCAGGAGAGAGTGACGAGGCTGTTGCTACCACTTCGGTTCGCCCATCTTATGAGTTTGTGGAGAAGACTGAGAGTATCAACAAGATCGAGGCCGGAGAAACTGCGCCAGAAGATCCCTCATTTCTAGACGTTGACAGTGATAATGATTCTGCTTTATCATCCGAAATGTCGGGTGAAATGCCTGAAGCTGACGATTACATCTTTGGAGAACCACATTCACCGAGGAAGCTTACTCCCATAAATACCGGGTCCCCTGATACTGAGGGCAGAATTACCTTCACGTCCAGAGATAAACCTCCTTCGCCTCCCATGACGTTAACGCGTACACATGCTTCCGAGGGTTCGGAGGCTGATCATGTTCCGCAGCTTCATGAACACCAGCTTTGGGCCCAGAAACCGTTGCCGCCTACACCTGATACGACGCCTACTACTGCTATGTACCGTCATGGTTCAGGTTCGCTTAGGGACCCAACCGGCACGGGAGAGGCGTTGCGCAATGCGCCTCGTTTATCTGCCGAAGGTGGCCGAAAGAACTCGGCTCATCTGCCTTTCATACTTGCCTTCGACTCCGAGATACTTGCTCAGCAATTCACCTTGATTGAAAAGGACGCCCTGAATGAGGTTGACTGGAGAGAGCTGATCGAGATGCGATGGAAAAATTCCAACAATGACTCACGGTCGTGGGTTGACTTTCTTCGAAACACGGACGCCCATGGTGTTGAAGTTGTCATCGCACGGTTCAATATCATCGTCAAGTGGGTCATCTCAGAAGTTGTCCTTACGCAAGATATAGAGGAACGAGCGCGTTGCATCATCAAATTCCTTCACATCGCTAGCCATTGCAGGAGATATCGCAACTTTGCCACCATGAGCCAGATCACCATTGCTTTAACGTCAAACGAAGTAGCGAGGCTAGCCAGGACTTGGGCTATGGTTCCACCTACCGACCTAAAGACTATGAAGGATCTTGAGACCCTCGTTTCGCCTACGAAGAACTTCTACAATCTCCGAGCCGAGATGGAAGGTGGTGGTACCGCTTCTATTATCGGGTGTATTCCTTTTGTCGGTATCTATACCCACGACTTGCTTTTCAACTCGCAACGGCCGTCCGAAATTGCTAGCTCGCCAACCACAGCACCCTTGGTCAATTTTGAGCGTTGCCGTATCGCCGCTTCGGTGGTGAAGACGTTGCTTCGCCTACTTGAAGCCAGCACTCATTACCAGTTCCAGCCCATCGAAGGTATCACGGAACGCTGTCTCTGGATGAGCGCTTTGAGCGACGAGGACATCAGAAAACACTCAGAAAGTCTGGAATAGATGGCAAGCATTCTCTACGAAAAGGAACAGCATCAGCTAGTCTACCCGTCGAAATTATTCGACATAATCTGTACATCATGTGTCAATGATTGATGTCACCATCGCTCGCATACCCCTATTTCATTTACTACCAATCAAGGACATCATAGACGATACTCGGTTCGCTTAAAATTCGTCACCATTGTACAAACACGCAGGTTTTTGGCCATCCTTAGTATATAATACCCCCATACGATACCACGATACACCATCCATATTAACGAGATTTTCCCCGTTGCCGCAACGGAGACACAGCTTCTTCGAAACCCGATACCCCACCCGATTCGGGGGCGAGAGTACCCCTTACTACGCACCACCTTTTCTTTTCGCATGTAGCATACTATTGACGTATTTCTTTTTTTTTTACTTCCCGACAATGGCGATCAAACTGGGAGCGGAAATTCAAATATACAACATGGCGAGACCAAGGTTTTATTTTCCGGTGGGCGCGGGGCCAGGAGCAAATTACGACGCGGGACGCGGGGAGTGCATTTTTTATATTTTTTTACTATTATACCTTTACCATGGTCGCCGCCATCATCATCGACATCACCGGAGTTCAGCGGTTCCGTCACGTATAATCATCTTTTCCCCCTCTTTTTTTTCTTCTTTTTAGTGTTTAGTGTGTGGTTTTTTTTTAACGTCTATGAACGATATCAATCTGAAAGGGGGAGGGGGCGGGGTGAAGTTGTTTTTAGGGGATGAGGAGGCGATGATGGGGAGGCAATGAAGATGGTAAATACGAAGGGAAAAGGCAGTGGGGATGCCGAGATTAGTACATATTTTTTGCATGGCATGGCATGGGTATGCCGGTCGAGTCGAGTCGAGTCGAGGCGCGAAACGTATAAAATAAAAGCCAAAAGGGGCCGCTGAAAGAATCGATGTGTAGGAATAGGTGTGTAGGTGTAGGCGAAGTAGCAAAGTGTAAGGAAGGGATGAGTGATAGAGAGAAGAGAAGAGAAAGGAAAGGGGGGAAAGAGGCAGAGGGAGTGGAGTAATCGCGCGTGTGCAAGCTCTTCTTCTGGTCTATTGTTCAGATACCCCATACCCATCATACTCATATATTTATCTGTTTATGCCCGTTCCATTACTCGAGTTGATGTCTGCGTGTTGTGCTGTTGTATGATACTGTGATGTTGTGTTAGGCGTTTTTGAGTGATGAGGAACGCGATGATAAGAATTCTGGAGTACCTACGTAGGTAGGAAGGTTGGTCGTTGGATATCGTGACGCCTTTATACACACTTAGGTAGGTTCATATGTGAGATGTTCAAAAAGATACTTCCCTCGTGTGTACACCTATCCCATGTCTATCATGATATCTTTGTTTATAACAATGCCATATGGGTTGGTATACACCTAAGGGCTAGGAGAAGCTGTTTATCACGGTAAGTTTTCATCTTCCCTCTACTCAAATCACCAAATATGATTTAACTCATTAGACGTGCTGGGAATCGTTCATTTATTCTTCTGCAACCAAGACTAAATAAGCTAGGAGAAACTGGGCGGGATAACGATTAAGTCCACCCCTTTGACTGCACAGGGCATTCCCCCTCGCCCCGGATAGTTTCCACATCATCTTCGATAGGAATTGGTCGACTGCCTATAAATTCAAGTCGGACCAACCCTAAACACTGAAGACTCAATGAAAACCAGTCCGAAGTTCGGATATCTTTCCCTCATTAGTGCTGTCAAGTTTACCCGTACTCCTTTCTATCAATCCGTCTGTTGCAAAAGGAAAATCAAGTATCGCGGTGATGTGTGATGGTGCTACCAAGACCATCTATAATTCGTTCGCGGGGGTTTGAGTTAGAAGTCCCTGGCCGTTAGGGCCATCCCAGTTTCTAGAGCCATTCTTCTACCATGTACTGTCCTTAGCATCGGCAGCGCCCCATTCACCGGCAGGAGGTGCACCGGTAGCGTTCGCCCACTCATCGGTCTGGCCGTCCCAGCCACCAGTCTGGGCAGCGGCGAAGCCAGCAGGGGCGGCTTCCCAGTCAGCACCAGCAGCAGCGAAAGTGCCAGTCTCGATGGCAGCAGGGCCGACCTCCTCGGCGCCAGGTACCTTCTCCTCCTCGACCTTCTCCTCAGCCTCGGCCTCAGGGTCGCGGTCTAGATACTAGTATTAGCTTTTCCCCACATCCATTTCCACAAACTAGGGCAGTTTATGGCTCGGTTTAACATACAGAAGTAAAGATCGACCATCACATCCCAAGGAATGTCACGGCTGGCGATGGTGCCACGGATGCGGAGGACCTCACGGGCAAGCATCCACCAGACGCAACCAATGGCGTGGCGACCCTTGTTGTTAGTAGGGATGGCAACGTCGACGTACTCGGTAGGGGAGTCAGTGTCGCAAAGGGCGATAACGGGGATGTTGACGTAGGAAGCCTCTTTGATAGCCTGGGCGTCGGTGCGGGGGTCAGTGACGACGATTAGGCGGGGCTCCTTGAAAGATCGGGTGATGTAGTTCGTGAAAGAACCGGGGGTGAATCGACCGGCGATGGCAACGGCACCAGTGTGGGCGGCAAACTTGAGGACGGCACGCTGACCGTAGGGACGGGCAGAGATGACACAGATATCGGCGGGGTTGTCGACGGCAGCAATGATACGAGCGGCCAGGACGATCTTCTCCCTACAAAGAATTCGAATTAGAATTATGCTAATTGCGCAAATTGTTAGAATAATAGAAGACATACCAGGTCTTGCCGATGTTGAGGATATTGACACCGTCAGCTCGGGTCTTCCAGAGGTAAGGTTCCATGTGAACCTGCAAGTTCTTGGATCCAAGGTGAGACTGCGCGGCGAGGAGCATCTCGATGTCCTGGGACGTCGCGTGCATGGAGGTGGGGAGGTTAGAGGGCGCCATCTTGAAGACTGGTTTGCGCAACGATTAAAGAAGTGAAAGAGGGTGAAGAAGAAAGTGAGGAAATCTAGGGATTTGCGTTGCGTTGCGTCGCGATTGTCTTGTCGAGAGGGATTGGGAATTTCCTGAAAGGTAGAAAAAAAAGTTCGCGGGATGATTTGACCAAGATCGAATTGTGATTTGGTGCGAGAGCTTAGGGTTTGGAGACGCTAATGCCAATTGGGTAAAGCTACACCCCACGGTACCTAGCGATTTTTACGTCAGGTACAATGTCAACGTACCTACATACGCTAGATCGGTCACCACATTTATCCACTCCGCAATTTTCTTCAAACTCATAGCCTTAGGTAAGCATGTGGGGTGGGTTGTGGCTTGATTCTGTCCTGCTCTGTCCTGCAGATCCAATAAAGTGGATCAATTGCTAAAAGTTCAATTCCCTTCTATCAACCTTCAATATACGCCGCCATGCCGCCTCGAATACCAGGTGTGCAGCGCCTAGGCACCTTTTCATGTAAGGAGAAAGCATACTTTTGCTTTCAATGACCATTCTTGGTTAACAATGGTTCAACAGTATGCCTACGACCAGCCGCAAAACAGCCCACCCCGGCCTTCCTCCCCGTCACCCAAACCGCATCTCTGTCGCAAAAGGAGAAGAAGCGGCTAGAGAAGCAGGACCCTTACCGATGGGCGCAAATACAGCAGCGAGAGGCCGCCCATAATAAGAGGCGGGAGGAGATCGACGCCGTCAAGGCGAGACAGCTCGGGAGTCCCATCCGGGGCATCCAGACGCCCTTCATCGAGTCCTTCGACTACGCCGGCCAGGAGCCGTTCTCCAAGCCGCCCGTCGACGCAGAGGGAAACATACTAGCGGAGCCGCACGAACTGCCCACCTCGCACCACATCATGAACAACCAGATCGACGAGCGGGAGATGGCGTCCGCCATCGAGAACGCGTACAACCTGACCCGGCCGATGGGGACGCCGCTCGTCCCCGAGGACTCCGAGGAGTACAACGCGCGCCTCGAGGAGCACCAGAGGCGGCACGAGAAGGCCATGGAGGCGATACGGCGCATCACGCACATGAGCAACGGCTCCGCAAGGGATAGGCTGCACGCTAATATCCGGCGGTGCGTGGAGACTTTCGGCAGGCACCAGACCGACCAGGTTTTGAGGCCGAAGGCCCTCGCGCGAGGACGGGAGAGGGAGGAGAAGCCGGTGCGGGGCGGTCCCGACACGGGGAGCAGCGAGGTGCAGATTGCCATCCTGACGGCCAAGATCCGTGCTCTGGCCAACGAACTGGAGAAGGGGAGAGGCTATAAGGACAAGGCAGGAAAGCGAGATCTAAGATTGATGCTCCACCGACGACAAAGGCTCATGCGGTATATGGACCGCAAGGAAAGGGGAAGCGATAGGTGGAAGCACATGATTGAGACTCTGGGCCTGAGCCCAGCGACCTGGAAGGGACAAATCACCTTATAAAAAGTGGAAGCCGTCGGTCGATATATGGATGCTATGCTATGCTACTTCGAAGTGTATCATATAGGGTGGCCTAGATGCATACTCTGTAATACCATGCATGTACTTATGTACAAATACAAAAAACACCAGCAGCCCCTTTCGAGAACGCGAGAAAAGCTTCTAACTATCTGTCCATCAGCCATGCGCCTTTGTTGTAAGAACAGGAAGAAAAATAGAAGCAGAAGCAAAGGCAAAAGCAAAAACAAGTAGCAATCACAGCTTCGAAATGCTAGTTCCGTTTGGTATCCCGTCCATTAGTTCTACAGAGTTTTTGAGGTGAGCGAAAGAGCAGAGGCGAGTACAAAGGTACAGTACGTGGGGAAATCAGAATACGCTGATGTAGTTGCCAATCCTCTCCTTCTGGTTCTGCGCTATGCACTCGGCGATCCACGTGATGTTGCGGATTTCCTACGAAAAAACGGTTAGAACCTGTGTATTGGAATAGGCAGTTTTCTCAACAACAGATATATGAGAGATAGACTTACTTGCTCCCTTAGCTTCACCCACGCGTATACGATGGCGTATGTGAATTGTCTCGTGAAGGCACTTTTGGAGATCTCCATCTCCTTCTGGTAGAACATATCCTCCAAACTTCTCTCGTTGCCGCCGGCGCCGCCAGCCATGTTACCCGGTCCCGACGGCCCGCCGCCCAGTCCCGCAGCATCGAAGAACGTCTTGTAATCGGAGACACCATCCACCGCCAACCTGACACCTTCGAAGTCGTTCGACCTCGACAGCATCAGGGTACCCTCAGGGTATAGCTTGCCAAAGCTAGGGTACAGCTTCTTGCGGTCGGCCTTGTTCAACTCCGTGCCGAAGGAGTTGAGCGTGATGTTGATAGCTCGCCTGTCAGCCTCGAACTCCAGGATTTCGCTCATAACTTCGGACGTGGGTGTGCCGGACATATCCGGGTGGGTGTTGACGAAGTTGTAGAAGTCTTCGAGGTAGTTCTTGTACAGCGTGTTCCGGACGATCTCGATGTTTAATTCGTCTAGGTCCTGGTGGCTGAGACTACCCTTAAAATAGGGGGCTAGCGGCGTCTCTATCAGCACGCTGTTGTACAGTTCCTCGATGTTCGTCGCGACGCAGAGGACGGGCATCGTCTCGAACCATCCTAGCGGATGACATCGGTCTAGCAGCTCACGGGTGTCTCGTTCGTGTAGGGTACCGGTGATTAGGAGAGCGACGTTGTCGATCATGTAGCCGTACGTTAGATAATCGAGAAACTGTGCGAGCGACCCTACCGCATTCGCGCGGACGTATCGGAACTCGGAGACGAGCTTGTCGGTGGTTTTGGCGGCGAGACTGGAGGTAGACGGATTCGGGGGGAGGGATCCGAGGAAGTCGCCGTAAGCGGGACCAAGCTGCAGCTTGAGATCTAGTTAGGTTTATTAGATACATCATGTATCATCGTAGGAGCATTTGTTGATATAGGAGCTATACCGTCAATGGTCTCGCATTGTGTCAAGTTGGAATAGTTGGCACCGGTCAGAAGACTGTTTCTGTAACCCCGTACAATGCCCTCGATGTAGCTGTTTCGGAGACGTTAGCTACCAGCCATTAGTGAGTATATCTGATAGTATCCTTACCCGTTATTGACATTGAAGAACAGACCCTCCATTTTTACGTATATGTTGTTGCGGTTGATGGAAGGGGATGAATCGCTTTCAAGAGTGAATCTCAAAACAGTTGCGTCCAATGAATTGCGTTGCAACCTAGAAGCTTTGAGGTTGCTTTATGTGGCTTAAGCCAATAATGTAGATAAGACCACGATAAAGCCCATTGTATTCCAATAACGGAGTTTTACCTTTCTAAGGAGGGGTTTAGTCGTGGAACGAAGCTTTGAGTGGCGCCCACATTTTGCCAGGTCCACTTTTATGCGGTAGCTTCCCAATTTTTTTCCTCTCCAAAGTCGAATAAAATTTTACTCCAAAGCAGTAGCTCTTGTATTAATCTTTTTTTCCCAATCTTCAAATCCTATCGCGAAGAGAGCTTCTGCAGGAACAACGAGCAATCAGATACAGATATCCTGCAATCATGCCTCTCTTCGTTCTTGCCGAAACGCCCGCGGGGTGAGTTCCTCGCATTTCAATCTAAATTCTTGTGCGCTTAAGTACTGACGCGATGATAGCTACGGCCTGTTCAAGGCTAAAGACAAGAAGTTGTTGTCACGAGATGATATCAACAAGCAGCTTTCAAGCGCTGAGGCCATCAATTCGATGTAAGTTCACCAACTTGAGGCTAATGCCAATTGGTCAAGAACGCATGCTCATCGGCTTCGCATAGGCTGTCCCTCAAGAAGATGGTGAAATTCGAAGATTCGGCCCAGGCTCTAGGCGAATACACTGCATTAACAGAGGGAAAAGTTACCCCGATGTTACAGAACCTACTTAACGACATCAAGGAGGAACGAAAAGCGTCTCTGGCTGTCGCTGATCCGAAATTGGGTGCGGCTATCAACGTTCTGCCCCAGTTGAGCATTACACCAGTATCCGATTCAACCACCAATGACCTCTTCCGAGCGATCAAAACATATCTTCCTGAGCTTTTCCCTGAGCTAGATAACGATTATCTTGGAAACATGGCTCTTGCTCTATCCCACTCTATCTCTCGGCACAAGCTAAAGTTCTCTCCCGATAAGGTGGATGTTATGATTGTTCAGGCCATCAAGCTTCTTGATGATTTAGACAAGGAATTGAACAACTATGCTATGCGTGTGAAGGAGTGGTATGGCTGGCACTTCCCGGAGTTGGACCGCATTGTCCAAGACAACCTCGCCTATGCCCGCATTATCATACATATGGGCACGCGAGAAAATGCTGCCAGCACGGACTTCTCCGAGATTCTACCCGAGGATATTGAAACTCGAGTAAAGGCCGCTGCTGAAGTTAGTATGGGTACTGAAATCCTCGAATTTGATCTCGAGAACATCAAGCTTCTCGCCGAGCAGGTGATCAGCTTCACCGAATATCGACAACAGCTCTCCCAGTATCTGACCTCGCGTATGAAGGCGATTGCCCCTAACCTAACCGAACTCCTCGGTGAGCTGGTCGGTGCTCGTCTCATCGCACACACCGGCTCCCTTCTAAAGTTAGCCAAGAGTCCTGGTAGCACCATCCAGATTTTGGGTGCGGAGAAGGCTCTTTTCCGCGCCCTAAAGACCAAGCACGACACGCCCAAGTATGGTCTTATCTATCACTCTTCTCTGGTTGGACAGGCAACTGGCAAGAACAAGGGAAAGATCGCCCGTACACTATCTGCCAAGGCCGCCCTATGTCTACGTGTCGATGCCCTCTCTGAGCTTAGCACCGAGGGTGCCGACGGTGAGGAAATCCCAGTGGATGACGACGAGAGAGCAGACATGGGTATTCGACTTCGTGCATTGCTTGAGGACAAGCTACGAAGAATGGAAGGCAAGCCGATAGTATCCAAGGGTACCAAGATTGCTCCGAATGGTGCTACCCCCTCCAAGTTCGAGGTTAAGCCGACACGAAACTACAACGCAGACGCGGATGCTGTCTCTACCTCTGCTAAGAAGACGCCTAGCAAGCCCTTGATACAAGAGGTTGAAGACACCCCAATGGGCGACGGAGACAACGAATCGGAAGAAGAGGATTCAGATGTGGAGATGAACGGTGCTGAAGATGGTAAATTCCTAAAACCCGCTGCTTCGCTATACAAGAAGTGGCATCAACAGGATCCAGCATTAGCTAACGAACTAGCAGCCAAATCAAAGGAGAAGACACCGAAGAAATCAGAAAAGAAGAGCAAGAAGGCCACAAATGGCGAATCTACTCCCAAGACCCCCGCCAAGCTATCTGAGGCCGATTATTCTCGATTAGCAGAGGAAGCTGGCATTTCAGTCACTAAGTTCAAGCGAAAGTACGAGCGAGGTGACGTCAAGATGGCCGCCGACGGAACGCCGCAGGTCATCAGCAAGAAAGAGCTAAAGAAGCAGAAGAAGGCAGAAGCTAAGGCCTCCACGGCCGAGGTCGAAGTTGAGGCCGGGAAGCCCGACAAGAAGCGAAAGCACACGGACGACGGAGAGAAGAAGAAGTCGAAGAAGTCAAAGAAGGAGAAGGCCGCATAAATGGGGTTGTTCCTTGATAACACTCTTCTTCCTCTGTACCATACTCGTCGGGAAAAGTGATCGCGATTGCTTGAAATCATAGGGGTCGGCGTTCCGGGTGGTCATACCAGGGTTTAAGTTTAAGTGAATGTTTGTTGGAGTTGGTTCAATCAATCAATGCAATGGCTCTTTTAGGCAGTGGAGCTTGATGCGGCAGCTAGATACAGATACCTTGCTATCTATCATCAAGACAGTTTTGCGGTTCTATGTTGCTTGCTTTGTTTGCTATTGGTGTTTGTGTCGTGGTTTAATCTGCCGCGTATATGTTACCTCTTAAGAAGGAATTTCTGGTCTAGCAGAAGACACAATTTGCTACCTAGTAACTAATAGGTGTGTAAAGAAAGTCAAAATGGCAGTCCGCTAGACATTGTATTATTCAAGTTATTGCCAGTTACATTTAGGACGTTCTTCTCTTGCTTACCTTTTACTAGCTACAAGGGATCAACCTCGTTTTCCACGTAAAATCCAACGATCATCTTAGTCCCCTTGAAATCCACAATGCTAACCCCTTTTCCTTAGGTATATTGATATCACATAACTCCGGCCCAAATCCTACGAACGTAATATTGAATTTTTACGAGATAACTTGCTTTTATACGAGTATATCCCTAATAGGCTTTTCTATCGACATTTGAAAGCCTTCTCTAATTCTAAACGTTCATAGCTCATCTCGTTTAGACTGACTGTTCGATGGAAATTGCGCTAGGCAACCTAGGCATAAGACCAGTAGTTTTCCTATCCGATTCGGATACTCCTCCACGACTTTGTCATACAAATCCTCGGCACTCGTAACCGTCTGGTGCGGCTTCCTAAACGTCTTGATGTACGTCTGCGAAGCTTTGATGTTGATGGCCCCGTCCACGCCCCCGGGTCTGTGGTGAGATCCAATGACGATTTTAGTTGGTTAGCAGAGGCTTTTTTTTTTTGTCTAGTGAATTCGCCCATGTATCTTTCTGGATTTGTGAATGAGACTCGGCTATTTCCATGTAGACATTATTATATACGATGTCTTCCGTTACGACCATCTTCAACGAGGGGGTATGAAGAAGCGTCGTCTCGTGACTATCCGAGTGCCATACATCCACAGCTTTGAAGGTGTCTCTCAAAAGCGTAGACTTGTTGTTCTAGAACCGCTTCGCAACGATTTGATATGATTCCCCGGAGCTATGATCCCAGAATAGGTAGGTTGTCAGAGATTGGTGTATTGAGGAAATAATAAGACGGGAGTTCGGTCCATAGGAGACTTATCAGTAGCAAGCCTAAGAGCAAATCAGACAGAGGGCATTTAGTTCCGTATTATGACGCAATTCATGCCAGAAGGTCTAAAGCTCGCCTTTTAGCTGTGTGAGCATGTTATCGATCGACGCTTGAGCCGAAACAGTTTCTACGAGTGGGAATCGCTTCTACATGTACAGCACCTTTAACCAATGGTTGTCGTGTCCGTGCGTCGCGTATATTATGACGATGCGCTTGTTTGGGCTCATTTCTTCGATCCAATTTCCTGCGGTGGCGGCTTGGGCCGAAGTGAACATCATGTCGATGAGTACAGCCTCAAAGCCCCTAGATATCAGGGCTACAACGGTGGACTGCTAGTATCCGACGGAAACATTGGGGAGGGTTTCGTTTGTGGAAAATTGGAAGGCATTGTAGATGTTAGCTCCTAGCCGGGATGATTCCACGCTACAGGGCGGTTGAGGATGGTGAGGAAGTTGGCTTGGTAAAGCATAGGTATGGTTCCATATCTACTTGGTTTGGATAAAGAGGAAGGTATGCATTACAGTCGATGTTTGGATGTTGTAGTCTCTAGGTAGGTGCTGTTCTCGTATACGAAATTGAGAATGGATTTAAACTTCTATCGCGAAGTTTTGAATAGGCAATACAGGGATTTATTCTCGCGAGGTGCACACCAAACTCCGTAGGATACATTGGGACACCAATGGCCGAGTAATTCAAGTGTCCGGTCAGCAACGTTTCTGTTGTTGATATTCAATACAAAAGACGCATTATCGCCGAAACCGAAAGATTTCGAATTACTATCTGTTGCTTCAGTACAAGCACAGTGATTTATTTGTCCAGAGCATTCGGGGGCAATATACACATCTAGGGAAGACCAATCATTATAGATTTAGGGTCTCGGAGAAAGGAATTAGATAACACAATTTAACCTGTGGTTTCCCCTGTAATATATTGAGTGACATCCTCACTCCGTTACCCGTAAGCCAAGCATATAGAACCCAATCCAAGCCAATCAACAAAGCGTCCTAGTAAACCTTCAAGGACTTACAAGTATCTAATGGACCCTTTCTCAATCGTTTCACCACGTATTTCGTTCTCACTTCCTGCCAGAACTTCGTTGAACAGCTTACATGCTTCTTCGCGGTCCATGACGCTGAAAGGCTCGGACTCTGGACTTTGAAGAACTTGAACGTCTTTCGCTGCGACTTCCTTCCCAGCCTCCAACAGTAAACGATCCACCAAGCCCTGGTCTACATGTGGTGCTGTTATTTGTAGGAATCCTTTGAGTCCTACGACTTCGCGGAGATGATCAGGTTCCACGTCATAACCACAATGCCAGTCGCGGCGGTAATCAATAGGCTTCAAGCCACCATCCAGCTGTACGAAGGCATATTTCAATACCCTCAACTTCCCCTTTGTCTCTCCTGTTGCATCATTGAGAACTAGTACAACCCAGCTTCCTCCCGGAAACACTTCATCCTCGGTATATGACAGAATGGGGTGAACTTCGGCCTTGGAAGTACTTCCCAGGGTTGAAGGGCCGACAGAAAAGGGATATCCATCGTGATGCGGCATATTCGGCAGCCATCGTAAGAATCCAGCCGTGAAGGCTTCGGCTGTAAGCAAGCCTGAACCAAAATATAGAGATCTCTCTATTGGTCTGGCAGGCTCGTCGCCCTTTTTGCCAAATCTGCAAGTGACCATCATGTTCAAGATCGGGAAGACCTCCGATGGCGGATGGAAGCTGTTTCCCCATCTATTCCACACCATGTGATTTTCCATTCTCGAATACGCGGCGGTGAATGTGACCTTGATGCGTTTCAGTAACTCCGGTCTCTTGCCAATTGCTTCCAATAAGTCTATGGACCTTAGGCTGTTGCGCGCCTCCGGCGGTCCTAGGAGAAAACACACGTGGCGTATGGAAGGTCCACAGGATATCACATCTATGATATGGTCCGGGGAGCTCCAGAAATTGTTGACTTGTAGGCTTAGCTCGGTTACGTTCTTAAGCTCTTCTGTCTTCAGAGCAGATTCGAGCACCTTTGCGGAGAGTCCCTTGAGCTGAACCAGGGGTAGCTGCGTTGCTCCGTTGAAGACAAGTGCTAGCAACTGTCCGACCGAATTATGGCATTCAAGATTTTTCAAAGCCGCGAATAGGCGTCTCTGTAGCCTGGCCTTGAAGCCCGGGATAAGGAGTGGTAGTTCAAATATAGACATATCGAAGGATTCGATTTCCGAGGTGCTGTGGATCAGGACATCTAAGCATTGATCAACTAGAGGGCGGGTTCCCAAGTGGGACTCGGGAGTGCTGAACAAACGACATGTCCAATCGTGTGTTGGCCAAGAGACTTGAGTTGCATATGTTAGTTGCTGTATAGACGTTATAGCGACATTGTTGAACTTACAGTACATAAGACCTTCTGTGATCAACGAAAATTTAGCCAGCTCCTCGGCCTTTATCATATCATCTGCTTGTAGGTCATTATGCTGTAGATATCTTGCCACATATTGACTGGCGGAAATTGCCTTGGTAGTATCGTTGTCTATGGAAATGTCGATCGCATCTTCATCAGCAGGGATCCTAAACGTCATGATTCCGTATTTTAAGTTGTTCATATCCGTGATATCGATGGCAACCAAGCCGTCTGACGGAACAGAAGGCAAGCCATGCAAATCTGCTAGCCATAAGGGCTCGAATTCATAGCTATGCCGCCAGTCCTCGGGTCCTAGCAGGACTAGGCTGGCTCCTAGCAGTGCGCAGGTCTCAGTAATTGGAAATGAGTATCGAGATGCGCACTCGATTGGGTCATCATAATAATCAGCAGCCATCAATTGCTCAGATTCGATAGCAAAACGATTAGCTGGGTCGCTGAGGATGGTCATAATCCCCACACATGAGTAGACAACTTGGCGACCAGAATCGGCGAATGGTGTACCTGTCGTATATTGACAGATGCAAGCTAGAGGAAATAGACGTCCATTAAGTCTCGTAAAAATATAGTAATTGATTGTATCTAAACCACGACCGTCAGGTTGTGGGTAGATAGTTCCGTCGGGGGTAAGGGAATATCCATCCATCGTGCCGAGTTTGGTGATTTCGTTTACTGTGAAGAATCGTTTATGGCTCACGAAAGGTAGCAGAAAGAGCCTTGAATAGGTAAGGTTCGCGGTTAAAAAAAGAATAGTAAAGGAATATGTAGAAGTATTCTTGTAGGTTTTGGCAACAATACTTGGTATCAGTGTCGTGGACGAGTTCACACTAAGCGCACACACCACTTGACCAAAGCGTTGGATGGCACCGTCACAATTGTAATATTAAGTATTCGTGAGTCACAGAAAAAAGCAGCTTCGGACTGACTTGGATCTAAAACGAGGTCTTTGTGGCTGGCCGATGACCAACTGACGACTGCCATATCATTTATGAAGCTGTTGAGGATACAATAATGAAACTTAGTATTCTAACGTGGAAGTGACCATCATCAAATGGTTGATCTCTACTTGGATGTCGAATATATATAGTAGAAACGGCAAGACGATATTTTATCTATAAAGGAGTCGAATTAGTATATACGTGTGAAAAGACTAGGCACCCATTGCATAGGATTTAAGGCAGAGCAGGAGCCTATCTTTCATGATTCAATATATTACAAACTACCACTTTCCCATTATGCTATCTAGTAAACGCTACAACATAGACATCTATTTATCCTTATAAGCCCATTACTGTCATCAAGTGTTACGTTTGCTACAATAACCATAGCTAGATATGTACTTCGCTTATTAGTTCCACTACATGATAAATAGATATACTATCTCATATAAAGATTTAGTTATTTCCCATAGAAATATAGATGGAATCTTTATGTAGTTAGTAATAATACCGGAAGCAATATTAGTAAAAGAGGCATATGTGATCACAACATAAATACTTAGAACAGTAGGTAGATTATAACAATCACATAGATATAACAAATTAATAAGCATAAATAGTCAAGCTCAATCAAAGTCAGATCAACAATCTCGCACATCAGGCCTTGGCGAGCACTGAAAATGACTGATATAAAAACAAACTGAGCGCAAACAAGACACATTAGTTTCATGGAAATACTGTAGCGAGGAATTTCATTTTGTTACTCAGTCACACTATGAAGATGCAACTAACCTAGCATATAGTAGATATAAAATAGACCTCTACGCCACGGCGGAATATCCGGGCTTAACCGCCCGGCCGAGATCGAAATTGATCGGTGCTTTCAAAGTACGATGTCCCAGATTTCGGTGTGGTGTGACAATTCAATCGGGTGGCGTCCGCCGGAAGTAGTCTTCTGCCGATACTTATTGAGAGTGCCTGCCTTTCCGTTTACCTTACCTGCCCCGGAAGTTATCAGGAACCCGGGCCGGTCTTTACATAACGAGAATGGGCAGGTGTAGTCAAGTCTCGGGAAGTATTTACCGGGCACCGACCGATAGGTAGGGAATACCTACCTCATAGACGACAATATCGCAAGGTGTATCGACATCACATGGGTCAATGTTAACCCTGAAAGGCTGGAGCTTTTGATGGATAGGGGAAGAGCACCGAGAGACCTCTGAAAAATTGCTCATGAGACTTGACAGGAATGACCAATGAAACCGTATTACTTCATTGGTTGGATTGATTGCTATAAATAACCATTCTCTTGAAAGAGAGAATTTTGCATGAGCTATCATTATCAGAAAAGGAGAAGATGATACACATTTCTTGCTCATGGGGACCTGGAATCTTGATGCATGTATGTAGTCGCCACACCACTACCGAGGTACCACCACAGCAACGCCACAGACGATCACAGCCACATAACCCAACTTGGAATCTTGGAATTTTCCGGACTGCTAACTTGGAAATCTTGGCATTTTACTAACTTGCTTTCATCACAGTGACTGCATTTTAGAGATTGTCCGGCTTTATTTTCGAATTGAGGTCACCAACCTACATTACCCAGGCAAGAAAAAGATCTGATGGTCAATGAGGTTGCATGAGATTGTCGTCGAAAGCGGCTTGCTTTTCGCGTTTATGCGAAGGAGACAGCCGCGGGCAACACGCCTCGTCATCCATCTGCCGATTTTATCGAAATGCTCAGGGCTTAGTTGACAAGTGCTCAGCATATTCGATTACGGCATCTCTTTTTTTATTTTTATTCTTTACCCTCTTCGACCGCAGCATCGGGAAATTCGCTGTAATCGATACTGTCGCCGACAATACTAGGTAGGCTAGGCCCTACTGTGAATGCAAAAAGGTTTCACTAGGGCTACGTCCAGTACGATCGAACCTTTTTCTCTTCGGAATCCATACCTACCTAGGCATACTGCCGCTATCGCCCCATCCAAGTTGCAGACCCATCTGGGGCTAGAAAAACCGAAGTGAAGCTTGTCAAGTTTAACAAACCCTTAGTGGGGAGATCTGCATCAGATTAGGGTGAAACAGCCTCATCGCGGTAGCTGGAAAAATGCTATTTTTATAGCCGTTGGCCACGATAGACAGGTCGGGGCTCGTATCAATAACCAGTGTCCTCTAATGGAGAGGGTTACGAATGATAGGTTTTAGCAAGGTCGAATGTTTCGATGTTTTGGCTGTTGGGAAAGGCCCCGAAGTATCAATGCAGTCTATTCCCAAGGAGAAAAGCACTTATCCACCCTTGAGATCTTGTCTGCCGGCACCACGCATAAAATGTTACTTCGACATGGAGACACAGGCATTATCACCGAGGCAGCGAGGTCCAGTCTTCCCATCCCACGTCGGGAGATACCGAAAGTCGAAACGAATTTAATCTTCAACGGTAACATGTTAGGAAATTTGTGGGCAACGAATATCTGGCGGCATTGAAATGATGGGTAAGGCATTGTTTGATTGTTCTCCTTTTTAGCTTCTGGAATATCATTGATACGAAAGTGGTGTGGAGCTCCGAGGTCTGCTGCTGCGCCAGGGGGAATTCGTCCTTTAAGGCCAGTCTATGCATTACTTAATCATTTCGAGATCCCCTGTCAAGCTGAGAAAACACAGCTCAATAAATCTAAGCCTCGCTCACTAAACCAGAAGCGGGCTTAGTCTGTTGCTGTCTGTTGGTACTACCACGGGCCTCGAGCGAGAGAAACTACCGACATGGCATAAACGACAAATGAAAGGCTTTGATGGGGTCGGTAGTCTAGTGCGACCGACTTCCCGTGGTTGAGACCAGAACTCGTTCAATCGTTCAACGTGGGCGAATCTTGGCCGAGAAAACCCACAAACTCTCTTTGCTACGGTAAAGTCCGGAGAGCACATGGGATCTCGGACACTACATGTGCGATGAACCCGGTACCGTAGTGCTCAACCAACATATGCTTATTTTCGTTTCTCTAAGCCTGAGCGTCGAGGTTGTGATCAATACAAACTCCGGGGTGAGAGCTTATACAGGAATCCGTCATCTTGGCGATGAAAGATTATCGACGGTACTAGACAGATTGCCAAATGGACAGCCATAATATTATGGTGGACCCGTGCCTCTTTAGCAAATGACGGTGGTGGCTGTGCTTGCTACTAGTACCCAATCAAGGTCAATGTCAAGCACCAAAATTTGCGCCGTTTAGGAGTTCGGGCGAGTCGCTTGTTATGGACTTGCTTCTGGCACACCAATCTGACGGTCTCATACTGGTCATCACATCGAGGTCGTTACCAATCATCAAACACGCGAGTCCCGGAAGACAAAAGAGCAGTTGTGTTCCCAGAGGCAGACACTTGAAAGAAGGAATAGCATTGCCGCGGTGCCGCAGACCCGACAGGACCGATTCAGCAAACTGTTCCCTATTCTTCCGGTGCCTTCTATGTTCTCCATCGGTCGAACAACTGTAGCCGTCATGGCCGGTGGTGCTCAATTTTTGCAAATGAGTCATGTATCTTGTACTTCCCCATCTGCCTTCCGGACATGAGGCCGTCGAGGTCAGGGGCTCGAAACTAGGGGTACCAGCGACATATCCATCCATCTAATTAATACCTAGCATACCAAACTAGGTACGTTAGTTATGCTTTCCGGCTGGTTCTCCTGAACAAACCAGTTGAACCTGGTGCATGTATGCTACAACCTACAGTACATCTGACTGTTACGGGATGAGTACCTAATTGGCAACAGTGATGGTTAATGCATCACGCTGCCATTTTCATCGAAGGATTCATCTCGTCTCAACCCTCTCGTTTACTCGTCGTGTTCGATATCGTCATCAATCATTGTCAGCAAAGAGACGTCTATCGTACTGATGGGTATAAGAAGAGGCTATTGGACCTAAGCCTTCCAGTGGAAAATGGCGTCGTCATCCTCGAAGCGCGGGTGAGTTTCTCCTGCAGGACAAGATGGTTACTGGTAACAGATACCCATGAGCTGCGATGGGATAAGAAAGAATGCTATGGCTGCTGGATTGGTTGACTATTGCTATGCGTGTATTGTCTGGTTTGTGTGTGTCCTGCTCTGTATCATGCTCGACTGTACGCAGTACATAGTAGCGTGTGTGGCCCTCGTGTGTAAGTAGGTAAGTACTAATGTACTGGTATCCGTGTATTCCTGTATTCCTACCACACTTACCGGTCGCTACTACTCGACTTGAGTAGGCTCCGTGCCACAGACGATGGATGTTGGAGTCTGATTGGATCGGGGGAGATCTCTTTCGGCCTTAGGAAGCTGGGGTCCATTGGCCGAGAAAGGCACGACCTTCGCACTGGCTTACGCGTCCCTCCCCTCTTTAATCGACAGTCCGACCCCTGTCAACCTGCCCGACAGGGCCAAGTTCAAACCAAGCCACCCAGGGACTCGCAGGGACTCGCAGGGAAGTTACCCCCAGAACTCCCAGAACTGCCCACTCTCAAGTTGCTTTAATCCTTTTAGTCGATTTCGTCCTTTTGGTCCTTTTTTTCTTCGCCAAGGTACCCCCATAGCCTACCCATAAACAACCATAACATCTTTAACACCCAAAATTCCCATCCGATCCGCGCTTCCTACCAATCTTGCCATTTCTCGCCTTTTCTACTTCACAAACGAAACAACTACTTTTGTACCAACAATCATCAATATTCGTCAACGAATCGAAATCGCTATTTCCATCGAATACAATTTGTCAACTGTCAATATTTAACATTCTACTACGACTACAACCACACTCGCTCTAGGAAGCGGTCGTTCATTTACAGCCTAACCGGACTGATTCTATTCTAGCACAATCATGTCGGCTTCAAGCCAGTCTTCGACGAGCCCAGGTGGTGTCGATCCTTTAGATCTTCTCGATTTCTCAGAATATGACGCAGCAATGCAATACCGATCTCCCTCAGCTTCCCCTGCTACACACAACAAGCAACAATTCGCGAGGGCGTCAGCGATGGTAAATACGCCGACTACGATGCCTCAACCGCAGCCCCTATCAGGCCCTAGCCACCAATATGACCAGTACAAGCAGCAGACGCCTTTTGTTCCGGGCGCCCTTGCTAGCACGCTCGCCATCCAGAACGCCAACCAAGTGCCCGGGTATACTTTGGACTACATGGCGTCGGAGATGAACACGAATGAGGATATGTTTGACTTCAACTCGGCGCCGTCGCAGAACGCGAACAGCGCGGATATGGATATGGACTTCGATTCTCAGAACGACGCGTCGTTTTATTTCCCGGAGCAGACCGTTAACCCTAACGCTATCGGAGGAGAATCTCAGATGACGTCGCCAACTGTCCCTAGCCAGACGAGCAATGTTGGGAGGATGTACCCTGGTATGCATCAACAGGCCGCTCTAGCGAAGGCGCAGGCACAGCAGAGGCAGCAGCAGCACCTCATCCAGCAACAGCAAAGACAGAACCAGCAGGTCAAGCAACATAGGTCGAAGCCTTCTATGCCCTCCGACCCGATTGTGGAGCAGAAGATCACACAGCTACTTAACTCGATGAGGTCGAAGGCCGGCGCTTCCTCTAGTGACGGAGGCGAGAACTCGCCTCTCATGCAACTTCCTCGACCCAAGAAGGAGGAGGATGATATGGATGAAGATGAAAGACTCCTCGCTAGTGAAGAAGGCAAGAAGCTGAGCAGCAAAGAAAGACGCCAATTGCGCAACAAAGTATCTGCTCGCGCGTTCCGTTCTAGAAGAAAGGGTAAGCAAAGATTACGCTAATTGAAATACTGATTTGCTAACGATTTGGTAGAATACATCACCCAACTTGAGTCTGAGATCGCGAACAAGGTTACCGAGAACGGTGACCTGAGAGCCCAGAACCGCGCGTTGATGGAAGAGAACCGACGCCTCTCCGATCTCACCCGCATGCTACTATCATCACCTTCGTTTTCCAATTTCCTAGATCATTTAAGTACCAACCCCAACGCCGCGCCTCAGCAGCAAGCTCAGCCTGAGCAGAGGCAACCTGAACCTCGCCAAGTGCCTAAGGATGTGAACCCGTACACTGCTGGTCAGCAGAACCACCAGCACCAACAAATCGGCATGGTCATGATGCCTGAGCAGACGATGGATTTCTCTATGTTGAACATCAACTCAGATGCCTTTAACTACCAGCCTCAAGTCTTCGCCGTTCTGGAGACGCCAGAGATGCCCGTCATCGACACCGAGGCTCTAACGGGCAAGTCTTCGAACTTCGTTGGAGAATCTTTCGCGTCAGATGCCGAGAAGACGGATGCCCCTATTTTCGAGGCTCCGACAATGCCATCAACCAAGGCGCCTGAGCCCCTAGAGACTGCAGCTGAGCCGGAAGTATCCGAGCATGTCGTTGCCAACCTTGATGGAGACATCTACGATGATGAGACGACTGTTGTCCCATCGAAGCCGGCCGAGCTTGACACTGATAGCCTTATCTCGGTCGACATCTTCAGTGGTATTGAATCAGAGAAGTCGTCTGCTCGACTTGAATTGGTCGGTTCATCAGATGAGGATGCCACTGCCAGCATTGCCGCGAGACGGGTTGAGCGCCTCGCAGCGAACTTGGAGACTGTCTTTGCAAGACTAAGCCTTCTCGCTAGCGACTTATAATGCTACCAATAGCATGTCTCTTGTCTACATTATTTGTGGTATACTAGTCTTGACTACTCCGGCGTTGCGAAAGGTTGCATTAAGGGCGAAAAAGGAACGGCTCAAATGAAACCCTCTGATTCATTGCATACAAACAATTTTTTCTTTATACATTTGTGGGATTCTATAGCGTCGCGAGACTTATCAGAAGGATGTTAACGAAGCGCTTCGGAAGAGTGCTACTTATGAGAAACAGGGATTGGATATTATATGGATTGGCCCATGTGTCGGTTATAATAGATAGGTAGCTGACGTCCTTCCAATGGAGAACGTTGTCAAAATCATCCTGCCTTCAAACCAGTTGTCTTTACCCACCTATTCGTGAATGAACCTCCTCTTAATGACAATCTCAGTGGCGGATATGATCTTCGGTCCCGGTTGACCCCACCTTTTAAATCTACGAGTGCCGTATGACATTGCTGGGATCGAGCACGGTATTATATATATAATTTCCGATCAACCCATACGGTGACATTGCAGTGTGAGCTTTTCATCATGCGTATGCGAGTTTCGGTCTTCGCAGTGAGATTGAAGTCTTGGCTTCTCAACATCTCGCAATAATTGAACCCCCTTGCCCAGAAGAGGCGCCGAAGAAAAAAGAACCAGTTGGCTGAAGATAAGATGCGTTATAACGCCATCCGACCTGCTGATTGGTTGACGTGATGGGGATTCGCTGACTCAACGGCGTTCATGCGTACATGCACCGAGGATTTGCTGACAAAGGGACGGGAAGAACCTTCGAAACTGCAGGTTGGCTTCCTTCTCTACTTTATTTTTACTGTGGCGTTCATGCTTGATATATGGTTTACTGGTTTACTGGGTAGAGGCACATGGGTTTCCATGCCGTTGGGTAGATCCCATAGTAGCTGTGTAATTGCCCATCTTTTTTCAAACTGTCCAATCTTGTCTTTGAATACATCGAGCCTTACTATGCAAAATCAGGGTAGAGAGCTCGCCATACCTTCTACTAGGGGCTAGACTACGGCGTGGTTACAGCACGACTCGTGTCCACCCTGTCCTTTTTTTCGCGTCCGACGGCACTGGTAAGAGTCGCGAGTGGACTTACATGGGATGACATTTCGAAAAATTTCTGCATGCCAATATATCGTGCGCGTCGCGAATTAATCGCCTACTGTGTACAAGTGTCAGCAGAGATATGTGTGTCCCTTTCTGTTTGAGAACATGTCGTAATTCCTTGGCCCGGAGCGGTTTTTCTCTCTCGGTTGGACTTGGATAAGAAACAATAATGGAAATAAACCCAATCTAGAGAAAAAAAAAAAAGAATCTCACATTTCAGAGATACACGTATGCCTTTTTCCTTCTCTCCCTTTATTTCCACCTTACTCCACTAAACCTTTGGCCGAGAGTAGCTGAGCTCAGCTTATGCATTGGCCAGCTTTGTGGGATGGGGGGGTGTGGGAGGAGTGGCAGAGTGGGAGCGTCGATACGTAGTAGGAAAGTGGTTATCTCCAGACCTTTTGTCCGACGAGAGACCAACTTCGCGCTCTTCGCGTTTTTGTCACATTCCGCACCCCACACGCATCATTATCCCATGAGATCGTCGGTGGGATATGCGGCAGGGCACAGCCGCTTGCCCGACATTTGCAGAAGGGGTGAGCTGTGGCCTACGCAGTAGGCATGTAGTATGTACGGTCAGGGTAGCTAGGGATTTTGTTGGCCCGGTGTGTTTTGGGCGTTTTTTCGACTTATCACCGATGGAAAAAGAGGGCCAGGGGACGACGGCAGGGTTTCTCTCGATCGATGATTTTGAAGATTTTCCTTCTTGTCTTTTTTTGCCTCGACGTTGAGTTATGTTCCTTGAAGAAGGATGATATAAGCCCCTTTTTTGTAACCCCCGATACCTAAGCTCTCCTTGTCCCCGCGACTGCCATTGGAGTATGCCTCGTTAGCTCTTTCCTCACCGTACTACTTAGCCTAACCCAAGAAATTGCGGAGTCTGTCCGCCGTATCCGGCCGGGGGTCCACGGGGGTGACATCATTATTAAGAGTTAAGACGGTTCGCTCTCGGACGGGAGGGTTACGCTCGAGCTTGCGATTAGGGGTTAGTATATTGGGTTAGTAGGTTAACTCCTTTGGCTAGCTAACTGGCTAACCATGTGGCTAAGCGTCGTGCGATCAGTAAGTCGCATCGAGTAAGCTCTTAATTCCGAGTTACCATGACGGCATGACAAATTATGTTTCTCTCCCTCTCTCTCTAAGGAACAGGGGGAGGTGAAGAAATAAGAGGGGAAAAGAGATTTGATTTGGCTCGGTTGAGTATTCCGAGCCGCAATTGTTTTCCGACCGATACCGATGTGATATAAACGCATACGCATACGTACCAGCCCTACGCTGCTGCTTATGTTTCAGTGCTTATGTCCTTTTATATAAGATGATTTGCTCCAGGGTCGTTTTTTTTCACCAGGGTCCCTTTTCGCCGATCAGCTCTCGAATATATAGTTCCCATCTAACGTTGTATCCATCTAGGCCTAGGGGCACATATTCTCTCTTAACCGTAAGAGGATGACAAGAGATGAGAAAAAGATGCCGCGAGACGAGCTTCCAGACGCTTCAGATCTCGTCATCGCCGCTCATGACGATAGCCGTGGGTCTTCAACCGCCGCTGATATGCCGCCGGCTGATGTCTTAGATATCATGCACCAGTCCGACAGCACGATTAACAGCGAACAGCGCGAGTACGACGATTTCGCAGGAGAAGATGGCCGGTATGAAGCACCTCACCAGAGCGCCGGATTCTGGGATCCGCGGATGGCGACGATTCGGAAGGAGGTCATAACCGTGTGGGCTCGGACGCGTTAGTCTAACTGTGACTACCTAGGCATGCGACAAGCTAGACTTACTAACCGAACCTGCCTGTAGTCATACTCCTCACAACGTTCATCATAGCCGTACTATCGCTATACTGGGCAGTCCTATTCCACGTCAGCACAAACATGAAGAACCTGACGGTCCACGTCGTCGACTTCGACGGGCAAGTGGCGCCGTACACCAACGTGACGCCGGTCGTCGGGCCGGCCGTGAGGCAGGCCGTGCAGCAGATGATCGACAACTCGGCGACGCAGCACACGCTCGGGTGGACGATCGCGTCCCCCGAACCGTACGACGGCGACCCGATCGCCGTGCGCCAGGCCGTGTACGATTGGCAATTCTGGGCGGCCGTCGTCGTCAACCCGAACGCGACGGCGCTCCTGCGCCAGGCCGTCGAGACCGGCAACGCGTCGTACGACCCCACCGGCGCCGTCCAGTTCATCATCATGTCCGCTCGCCAGGAGACCAACTTCTTCAACTACGTCATTCCGCAGCTGCAGAACCTCGAGACTATTTTCACGGCTAGCTTCGGGCCGAGCTGGAGCCAGTCTGTCGTGGCGAACGAGTCCTTGGCCAGGGACGTCGTCGCGAGGGCCCCTGCCGCGGTGAATCCGGGGGTCACGCCGTTGACGATTGATTTGAGGCCTTTTGGGCCGTCGACGGCGACGCCGTCCGTTTCAATTGGGCTGATTTACCTTATTATCGTGGCGTTCTTCTCGTATGGGTTTTTCTTGCCTATTCATATGGTAAGTTTACGATTTTGACCCCTTACCCCTTTTTGTGACATAACAAAAAAAGATAATTCGCCCGAGCGAACCGGTCAGATTCGTTCGTTGTGGGTACTCCAGTCACATATAATTAGAAAGCAGGAAAAAAAAATATGAGAAGTAAGAGAAGCCGCGCTGACACGTTCCTCACCTAATTGTAGAGATTCGTCATGCCGGGTAACCACCCGCCACTGCGCTTTTGGCAGCTAATAGTCTGGCGATTGGCCGCGACAATAACGACGTACTTCTTCGTCTCGCTCGCATACTCGCTAGTTTCGCTGGCATTCCAGATTCCGTTCTCGAATCCGTCTGCCCCTGCTACCGATGTCGCATTTAACCCGTCCGCGTACGGACGCGCTTCCTTCGTTGTGTATTGGATGGTGAATTTCGTTGGTATGAACGCGCTGGGAATAGCATGCGAGAATATGGCCATGATCATCGGACAACCGTGGACGGCCGCTTGGCTTATCTTTGTAAGTCCACCACATTCCCGTTTCCTTTATACACCGGCAGCTGCAATGCTATGGACCCGGTTTCCGGGTGTCTAGGGGTACCCAGTCCCAGCATATACCCCTGAACCCATGTCCGGAGTTTCTATATCCTCGCACCCAACTCAATTTTTCAGAGTCCACCGACTGACTAGCGCGCAGTGGGTCATAACCAACGTGTCGACGGCCTTCTACTCGACGGACCTGGCGCCGGGGTTCTTCAAGTGGGGGTACGCGTGGCCGCTGCACCACATCGTGCAAGCGAGCCGGCAGATCCTGTTCGACCTGCACTCGGAGATCGGGCTCAACTTCGGCGTGCTGTTCGCCTGGGCGGCGCTGAACGTCACGCTGTTCCCGCTCGTCTGCTACGTCACGCGGTGGCGGACCGAGCGCGAGAGGAGGGCCGCCGAGAGGGAGGCCGAGAGCTATAGCGTCTTCGATGCCGCGGCGGAGGGCCAGAAGAAGGATGTTCCTAAGGAGAAGGGCGTGTTGCCGCCGGTTAGGAAGAGGGGGTTTATGAGGGGTGCTTGAGCGAGCTATGATGATGGCTTGTTAAGATGCGGATTCAAAGGTTAAGGATGGGGTGGTGACGATATTTCTGCGCGAGGAGCTCTGGAATCGCGGTATACGCGCGAATTGGGAACTGCTTTCAAAAAGATGCTCCTCCCAAGAGATCGAACCTCTCATGGTCCGAACCCCGATCCGACCACGATTCTGGCCGGCTAGGTGTCAACCGTGCGCGAGGGAGGCGACTTGGATGAGTTATAAGATGTTTAAAGTTATATAATCATGATAGATGAAATAGGGATATACCAGCAAGCGGGCGTTTGGGTACCTAGATTGTGGACACGAGTTAGGATAGAACGACTCCAATCTTGAAAATGATTTGAATATTCTACAGATGGGGGCTTCGATGATGAGACATCATTTGTGGTGCGTCTTGTTTTATAGTACTCCCTATTCTTGGTGAGACGATGAGTCAACCGAGACAATATCACGGGATATTCTTCATCAAGTTTCCTGTTGGCTCACTTTGTGTAGGTAGGTATTTATCTATTATATCTAGAACGTTTTATAAGCAACTGGTACACAACCCCAACGGTTATCCGAAACAAAGATCCAACTCGCCGGGAATTATCTCCATCTACTATGCTTTTTATCGGATTTATGACATGTTGTTTCTCCCCTATCCCAAAGATATTACCGGCATGTTGGGTGGGATTTTAAAATGAATCCTATTTGGGATAATTTGGCTTCACTTCGAATATATGAGTGGTGAGGAGTACATATTAGCTCTTACATGGTCGTATTTAGGAGGTAAGAATTATAAATATTCTTACCCAGCCACCTTTGGGTTATGAGTCTACAAACGCCGGTTATGTCATGATGGATGGCTGGAAAATGCACATTCGAGGGATGTTTACAAAATAGTATACAAGACTCGAGCATATACGATTTGTAGGAGTGGACCAATAATAAAGAGTAGTTATTAGGAACCTTACCTAATATAACACTAACAACCAAATTACCTATCGTATGCTTCATAGAAATATATTAGTTCAAACATTCGAATTCTGGTTCCTCCGGGTATCTCCTATAGATAGCACGCAAACTAAAATAGTAATGGGACAACCCCATAGTGCTACTATGCGAACCTATCAACTATAAACAGTCCGCTATCGGCTTCGCCCGCCTATAGATATAGTTGCTAGGCGACCCCGCAGGGATATCGCATATGGAGGTATATACTTCCTCTATTTTACTTTTTAGGGGTCTTTTCAAGATCATCTTATAGGTAATAAATATCTTGTAATTGAACATTTTATCTATTGTAAGATCTCGTGACTATAGGCTATGACGGACAACCCAGAACCCCAGCAGGATCCCGGCTTGCCAGTGGCCAACCCCTGTGTATCATTTTGGCAGCAGACTACACGATCCTTTCCATACCTCAACCATAACAAAAATGAACCGGTTCCTGCAAAATCCAAATATGTCGTCATCGGCTCCGGTATCTCCGGCGCGTTGACAACTTACGAGCTAATCCAGGGAGGCGTTCCAGCTTCCGATATAATCATCCTCGAAGCTCGCGAAGCAGCCAGCGGAGCGAGTTCAAGAAATGCAGGACACGTGAGACCAGGTCAGCCTTCGTCGCCCCCTTAGGCGGAAGGAACATATACAGTACTAAACAAAAGCACAGACGCCTTCCGCGGCTTCCAAGTCTACTCACAACTGCACGGCAAAGAGCAAGCGCTCAAGATCATCGCGAACGAAAAACTCGTGTTCGAGCGCGTGAGGGACTTCACGCAGCGCCACAACGTGCCGTGCGACTTCAACCCCACGACCACCTTCGACGTGTGCATGACGCCCGAGTTCGCGGCCTTCAACGCGCGCAGCCTCGCGCTGTACCGGCAGGCCGGCGGCGACGTGTCGCACATCCGGTTCCTCGAGGGCGAGGACGCGGCGCGCGCGACCCGCGTCGAGGGTGCCGTCGCCGCGTACGAGTGGCCCGCTGGCTCGAGCCACCCCGCCAAGCTGGCGCAGTGGTTGCTCGCGCAGTCTGTGAGTAAGGGGGTTAGGCTTTATACCCATTGTCCGGCAACCTCTGTGGTTAAGGCCGCGGCTACGACTTCGACGGCGGAGGATGGAGGGGTGGGATGGGATGTGGGTACGCCGCGAGGCACGACGAGGGCGAAGGTCGTGGTGCATTGCACGAACGCGTTTGCGCCGCATCTGCTGCCGCAATTAAGTAGCTTCGTGACGCCGAACCGCGCGCAGGCGCACGCCTTCGTGCCGCCGCCGTCTTTCAGCGGAGACCAGATGCTCCCGAGCACGATGTCCCTGCGCCACTCGCTCAAGCACTTCTACTCTGTGGCGCAGCGGCGGCCGGACGGGATTATCATCCTAGGCGCGCCGATTGCGAATCCGAAGATTAGCGCCGAGGCGGCGGCCGCGCGCTTGACGACTGATGATAGCGTGTTTAATGAGGAGGTAAGGGTGGACTGTGTTCGGAACTTCGAGACGACGTTCCCGGAGTGCGAGGAGGGGAGTTTGAGGCATGGGGAGGGGCTCCTGCATACGTGGACTGGGATCGTGGGGATGACGACGGACTCGGTGCCGTTCGTGGGCAAGATTGAGAGTTTGCCGGGGCAGTGGATTTGTGCTGGGTTTAATGGGCATGGTAAGAATCCCCTTACGACTACTACTTACCAGAAGAGAAGTCCAGGTCGTGACAGAAATGCTAACGCGAATTCTCTATCTACCTAGGTATGGCGAGGATTTTCACGTGTGCCCCTGGAGTCGCGAAGCTCATCCTCGGAGGTTCGTGGGCGGATACCGGGCTTCCTGAGTGTTTCGAGATAACACAAGAACGCATAGAGAAACTCCAAAAAGGAGTTGCTGGGTCTGTTTTCTAGTTAATAAGTAGCACATGACCAAGGTGACGTTTTTGGAGGCTCTAGGGGTGACAAAAAAGAAAAGAAAAATTGCATTGAACTTGATTTGAACCCGATTCGAACCCCCCACCCTCCGCAGCAAATGGCAAAAACTTTAGTTGGAGTGTTTAGTTGGAACGTAATGTACAAGTGTAAGCGAACTTTCGATTGCCCGAAGGCTGAGAATTTAATAATTATCAATCCTTATAAACCTTTTACAAGATGCAGATGATTACCAGGGGTTTAGCCGGTTGCCTTAGGTGACCGGCTATTAGGGGGTTGAAAGAGAGGGAAAGGGGTAAAGTGGGCTACTTCTATGAGAAGAAATGGGATGGTAGGGTTCGGATAAACTTCGTAATGGCGTCCTTAGACCTTATGTTCTAGTTACTAGGCATCTAACAACCAAGGTGATACGTTCTGTGGTTTTCAAAAAGGAAAAGGGTAAAGAAAAAAACTGCTTTGAGCTGAATTCGAACCCTCGACCCCCCGTAATGAAATGGCAAAAACTTTGGTTGGAGTGTTCAATTCGAACGTAATGTACAAGTGTGAGCTAACTTTCGATTGCCCGAAGGCTGGAAATTTATTAATTATCAGTCCTTATAAACCTAACACGGGATGCAAGTAATTGCCGGGGGTTTAGCCGGTTGCCTCAGGAGACTGGTTGTTGAGAGGGTACACTGGGCTGCTTCCGCAAGAAGAGCTTGGGATAGTAGGGCTTAAAGGAAACCAAGAAAGGCGTTTCTGGATTCGTGTATTAGTCATCAAGTATCTAGCTATCTAGTTGATACGTTTTGTGGTTGTAAAAAGGGAAAAAGACAAAGAAAAAGAAAAAGAATTGCTTTGAGCTGGATTCGAATCTTCGACCCCCCATGACAAAATGGCAAAACTTTAGTTGGAGATTTTGTTCGAACCTAATGTACAATGATATAATTTGAGAACGCCCGTAGGCTGAAAATCTAGTAATTATCCATCCTTATAAACCTTCGTACAAGACACGGGTGTATTACCAGAGGTTTACCCGGTTGCTCTAAGAAACCGGCTGTTGAGAGGGTAGACTGGGCCGTATCCGCAAGAAGGGATGGGGCCCTAGGGCTTGGGGACACTCAAGAAAGGTGTTTCTGGATCCATGTTCTTGTCACTAAGTGTTTAGCAAGCAAGCGATAGGTTCTGTGACTTTCAAAAAAGGAAAAGAAAAAAAGAACTTCTTTGAGCTGGATTCGAACCCTTGACCCCCCGTATTAAAATGGCAAAACTTTAGTTGGAGATATTATTCGAACCTAATGTACAATTGTAAGTTAATTTGAGAACGCCCGTAGGCTGGAATTTTGTTAGTTGTTAATACTTATAAACCTAACACAAGATGTAAGTGGTTGCTGGGATAACCTCGGGAAACCGGCTGTTGGGAGGTGTCAGAAGCCTCCTCTGTGAAAGCTAGTAGCTAGAGGTCTCGCCAGGGTTAGCTAGTAGCCCAGGGGGATCGGGAATCGGCTTATACGAGGCCGCCCTATTGGCAGTTAGTCCTTTAACATTAAACAAAGGAACTCCAAAAAGGTGATTCTATATCTGTTTCCTGGCTACTACTTACCTACCCAAGTATGTAGCAAGCAAGGCGGTACGTCCTGTGACTCTCAAAATAGGAAAAAGGAAAAAGAAAATGCGTTGAGCTAGACTCGAACCCCCGAGCCCCCGTGACAAGATGGCAAAAACTTTAGTTCGAACGATTACTTGGATCCTAATGTACAATTGTGTGGTAATTTGAGATCGCCCGTAGGCTGAAAATTTACTAGATATCAATCCTTATAAACCTTCCTACAAGATGTGGGTAATTACCAGGGGTTTAGCCGGTTGCTTCAGGGGATCGGCTGTTGGAGGGGGGTTGGAAGGGGGCAAATTGGGCTACGTTCCCAAAAAGAGATGGGTCAGTAGGAGTTGGAGAAACTTCAAAAGGGCGTTTCTGGACCTATGGTTGTTCTAGTTATTAGGTATATAGTAACCAAAGTGATACGTGCGTCCCGTGACTTTTAAAAGAGGCAAAAGAAAAAGAAAAAAAAACTGGTTTGAACTAGAATCGAACCCTTCACCCCCCGTGGTAGACTGACAAAAACTTTAATTGGAAGATTACTTCGAAGATTATTTGGAACCTAATGTACAATTGTGTAATTTGAGAACGCCCGTAGGCTAAAGATTGGTTAGTTATTTATACTTATAAGGTACTTAACATAGGATGTAAGTGATTGCCGAGGTTTTACCCGGTAACCTTAGGGGACCGGCTGTTGGGGGAAGGAGGAAGGAGGAAGGGGGAAAGGGGAGAAGGGGAAAATGAGGCAAAGCTGGGCTACTTCCGCGAGAAGAGATGAGACAGTGAGGCTTGGACAAACTCCAAAAAGGGTATTTCTGTGTCTGTGTTTTGTTTACTAGGTAGGTATCCAGCAACCAAGGCGATACGTTCTGTGATATTTGAAAGAAGAAAAATAAGGGAAAAAAGAAAACTGCTTTGAGCTGGATTCGAACCCTCCATCCCCCGTGACAGAATGGCAAAAACTTTAGTTGGAAGATTACTTGGAGCCTAATGTACAATGGTATAATTTGAGAACGCCCGTAGGCTGAAAACTTGTTAGTTATCTATACTTATAAACCTTCATACAAGATGCGGGTGATTGCCGAGGTTTTACCCGGTTACCTCAGCGGACCAGCTATTGGGTTATAGGGAGGGCGGACTAGTGATGGTTATAGTGATTAATGTGAACGCCGAGGGGACCGCGGCACAGCTATCCACAAGCCTTCCCGAGGGCATGGGGGGCGTGCTGGGCTAAGGCTCACGTGTTACACTTTAACCCTTTCTTGGATCTTCTCAGTAACCTATTTAACAGTTCATATCTATAGAGGTGACGCTTTTGCGTATTCTAGCTGTATTATTCTCACTGCTAGTTGTGAGATGGTTCCCGACGGAGAGCAGACTGGGTTGCTTATGCGAGAAGAGATGGACCGGTAGACCTTGGAGAAAGTCCAAAAATAGGCAAGGCGATGGGGTTTGGGACTTTTTTTTTTAAAAAAAAAGGAGAAAGGGGAAAAACTGCTTTGCATCAGATTCGAACCCTCCATCTCCCGTGACAAAATGACAAAAACTTTAATTGGAAGATTACTTCGAAGATTACCTCGAAGATTATTTGGAGCCTAATGTACAATGATATAATTTGAGAACGCCCGTAGGCTGAAGATTTAGTAATTATCACTCCTTATAAGCCTTTATGCAAGATACGGGTGATTACCAGGGGTTTACCCGGTTGTCCCTGGTGAGCGGCTGTTGGGGGGTTGGGGGGTTGAAGGATGGGTGGTGTAAACTGGGCTTCTTTTGCGAGAAGAGATGGGATGGTAGGGCTTGTATAAACTCCAAAATGGCATTTCTGGACCCGTGTTCTAGTTGCCAGGTATCTACCAACTAAGGCAATACGTTCTGTGACTTTTAAAAGAAAGAGAGAAAGAAAGAAAGAAAGAAAAAAAGACCTGCTTTGATCTAGATTCGAACCCTTGACCCCCCGTGGCAAAATGGCAAAACTTTAGTTGGAGATTTGGTTAGAGATATTATTGGAACCTAATGTACAATGGTATAATTTGAGAACGCCCGTAGGCTAAAAGTTGTACAATTATCCATCCTTATAAACCTTCACGCAAGACGCGGGTGTATTACCAGAGGTTTACCCGGTTGCCTCAAGAGATCGGTTGTTGGGAGGGCTGACTGACTGACTGGGTTGCTTAGGCGAGAAGAGTTGAGACCATAGTTGGCTACCAAGTATCTAGCAGGGCGATAGGGCTTGAGATCTTGTCTTTGAAAAGGGTGCAAAAAAGAATTAGAAAAAACTGCTCTGAACTGGATTCGAACCCTTCACCCCCCGTGGCAAACCGGCAAAACTTTAGTTGGAGATGTTGTTGGAACCTAATATACAATTGTATGTTCATTTGAGATCGCCCGTAGGCTGAAAATTTTAGTAATTATCCATCCTTATAAACCTTTATACAAGATGCGGATGATTACCAGGGGTTTAGCCGGTTGCCTCAAGAGACCGGTTGTAAGGAGGGTTGACTGACTAAGTTGTTTGGATGGGAAGAGATGGGATGGTAGGTGTCCGAGTGATGACGACATGAGATCTGAGAAAAGGGGACTCGTACCGTGTGTAAGGGAACGCGAGAGAGCTTGAAAGACCATGTTTACTGGAACAGGAGGATAAGGGCGACGACGAGGAAGTAAGAATATAGATATGATGATAAAGAGTCAGGGTTAGAAGCTACCTAAACTATAGCAATACAGAATTGTCGTGCCTCGCAATCTTAGTAAGCGTATGTCTGAGCTCCTCGGAAGACTATTGCCGAAATGACTTATCATTAGATAATATTCTATGTAAGAGTCAGCTATCTGATGCTGATAAATGTGGTAAGGGGCTCTATTACTTAGTAACACACCGGTTCTTCTATCACACCAACGTCTAAACAGCAAACACACCCTCCCGCCGTATCAACGGCCCCCTAGCAAAAGTGATCTGTCTAAACCGCATCCTAGGATCCGTTCCATCTCCCTCACGTTCCGAATCAGTCGTGAAATCCCTATCCTTAGCACCGTTACCATATATATGTCCCAACCCAGACCCTTGCCTGGGTAACCCCAGGCTGGATCCCGGCCGGGATATAGGTGTCCGGATCTGCGATCTGGAGAGATCCACGCTGGGGCTTGGTCCATTCCTTGATCTAGGCCGCGGCGTCTTCCCGAGGATTGTGCTATTGCTACTAGTCCCGGCGCCGCTGCGGCTAAGCAAACCGCTAAAGAAATCTTGCATGAAAGTAGTCTCGAGGTCTCGGGGTCGGCCGTCGGTGGTCCAGTAGCGCTCGTTGCTGAGGTCGACGCTTAGGTGGCGACGGAAAAAACGATCTTGGTTAACCCACCAAGCACGCCAACTGAACACTATGAACAGAGTCAACGGGATGGTGAAGGCCCAGTAGATCCAGAACGACGGCATGACCACGGGATGCGGCCAACCCTCGGGCGCGTCATTTGACACTGCTGGATCACCTGCGGTCCCCGTCTCCCAGTCGAACATAGAGACGCCAAAAAGCGTGCCGATATACTCACCCGGCAAAAACACGGCAGTAATCACGGCCAGTGCTTTCATCGATGAACTATCTCGTGTCGATGCCACAGCCATGCGCGCGTTGAGATTGTTATCTTCTTGCGCCATCTTCGAGTAGATGATATCGATCTGTGCCCGGCATCTCAGCTCCGACATGCGTCGGTCGGTTTCGAGCGAGGTACAGAGCCGCCACGTGCAGTCGAGGTACTGCCTAATCTCATGCCAGTGAACCGTAAGTTCGTCTTCCTCATCTTCCTTCATCTGCCCCCTCGCTACTGCTTGAGCTCTTAGCTCAGTAACCCGCGCATCTAACTCATCGCCAGCTTGGATTATGAGTTTCAGTGCTCGCTCCATCCATCGCAATGTGTCGAGTAATTGAATAGCCCCTTTAAGAACATCGTGGGCTTCCTTCATAAGATGAATTGTTTGCGGTGGTACGTATTCGGGGTCGAAGTAGCCGTTAACCTCCGGACGAGGTGAGGGCGCGGCAGAGCTCGAGACATCGTGACTACGTCGTCCACCTCTAACCTTTTCCTCGACCATGTCTTTCAGGCCTGACCCCCAGCGCTTTATAGGCTTGAATGGATGATGCTTGTTACTATGTGATTGGTTCCGCAACCAGGCTTCAGCATTGGCTCGTCCCGTAGTGCCGGTGACAGCATCAACATGGGCCTCAAGCTCTAACACTTCAGCATTATTGGCTTGTACTGCTTCCTCAGTACGGAACAACTGCACTTGGAGTAGTACAACTGGTAGTACGAGAGGGTGAGACCATCGTGCCCTGCAAGAGTCTAAACGACGTTCATATTCGTCCAGCGCATCATCAGCATGCCAGCGTGTATCAAATGACCGCCGTATCAGAGCAGTCCCCGTCCTTGTTTTGAGCTTGTAAGCCATTGATAGGAAATCGTATGGAGGCTGTGGACTAGAAGAAAAGCTTAGAATCAGATCTCGATAGTTGTTAGTAAGGTTAATAGAAAGTTAAGGAAACAAGAATGGAGCTCAGCAGGATGTATTATCTTGCTTAGCCACCAATTCGATGCTATGATTTACTCACATACTGTCTCTTTTCTTGAATCCCAGAACGAGGACTCAAGAGTTACTCGCTGTAATGTTGGTAAAGTTCCAGAGTGTAGGCCCAGGGATTCATAATCATCCACAGTGAGGTGCAGTCCATCGGTGCAATGCATGCTGGGGCATTCCGATTCGTGACGAATACGTCGATGGGCAATCCTATTAAATATTTCTTTTAGTATAAGCATTTAAGATAAGGTCAGTGACCGAAAGACACTGGATACGAGAATCTAGAAAGCAGGCAAAGCGATTAAAGGAAAATGAGATATACTCACACTTGTCGCATCCTTCCCCGAAGCAAGTGCTTCCCCTTCGGCATAGGAGTGAAATTACCCTACGTGTAAATCCGTGTCAACATCTGTTGCTGCTATTATAGCGTAATTGGCAAGTTGCTCACCTCATTATCTAGGCCATGTCCCTCCTTAATAGCACTCCGGAACATCTGTAATCCTTCTTCGCCATCGGACATTATACTCGGTGAGAGGGTCTCACCGTTAGGCTCACTCGGTGCGAATACGGCATACTCGTGGTAAGAGACTCGACTCTGCCCGTCAATAGGCAGGAACATATAACTCACAAGTTCCCGTAGATCGAAATTGAAGAGGTTCAACTCGTCGAGTCGGTGTTGTTGTTGTTGTTGCTCTTGCTGTTGCTTTGCTCCTTGGTTCTGTGAAGCTGAGGAGATTGCACCCTTTGGGGGTAGTAGACTCCCGCGGCGGGTACTGCTATGTCCCGTGCGACGGCTCTCATTCCGAGTGGGAGGGCCGGAGACAGCAGCGGCTTGGTGCCGTGCCTCGCTCAGGGCAACGTCTAGGTCGTCGAGGTTATAATCCATATTCATCATCGTTCTCCACAATCACACGTGTACAGTGTATATTTCATGTCAATGAAATTCTTAGAAATTCTAAAACAAGCAGTACAAAAATGTTTGAAAGCGAGATAAACTTATTCACCGAACTAATGAGGGTTTTTGAATACCACGGCTGAAATATATAACCGCCCGCTAGGTAGGAAGCCTGGTAGGACGTCATTTTAGGGGATTTCTTATTGTCATCGCCAAGAATTTAGGGGGGCTGTGTGAGCTGTCACGATGTGGAGTGTCGGTCCATTTTTTTACTTTTGATTGTGATCCCGATGAAGAAAATTCTTGGAAATATGTGAAATATCAACATCATTCTGCATTCGGATTACAGAATTGGAAAGGTGTAGGCCTACTAAGGATTGCGGTGGGTTCGAGCAGGATGTGAAGCTCTCAAGGATAGATAAGAGTTGAATATAGCAGCGGAGACGGGAAGTAATATGCTCCTCAATTGGTGGTTTGTTGGTGTCGGTATGGGGAAGATTAACATACCCCTGATTCTCTGAGCACGGGGTACTCCAAAGCGATCACGGGCTAAGTTGCGGAACATCCTAGACCCGCTAAGCCCCGCTGAAGTCTAAAGCCTATTGCAACGTGAACCCCGAGACTAGGGCAATTTATGCAGGTGCAATCCACTGTATCAATAATATCGGGAGCGACAAGTGACAGCCCTGGAGGGCTAGAGGCTACATGCATACACGTACATATGTAGGAAGCAGCTACACATCAAATACAAGTCACTTATAAGAGGCAACACGAAGCCCTTCTTATTAGGCACCTGAGCTTCTAGAATAGCCACCGATCAATCAATCTCAATTTAGAATGGGACGCTATCGGGGATTTGTGCCTTGTACCCCACTGGCGGCGAAACAGCAAAAATCAATCGCGAGTTGTCTTCAACTACAAGTCATACCACTATACTGGAAACTTCAACAATTAGCTGCAGGTCTACGAGTTGAGTAATCCGTATGGGCTCTGGTTGGTCCCATAAAGCTCCTAGGAGAGGAAACGGCACAAGTGTCATTGGAGATGAGCCATGGAATACAGCTGATGCATTCTAATATTCAGGGGATCTGGCTTTATTCAGCTAATCGGTATGCTCGATTTCCAGCATTGCGTCGGTACCTTGACAGCTGTTATTATAGGGGGCCTCTTGCTTCTTCCTGAAGAGTTTTCTCCTATCCACATTGACTCAAACATACATACCCGTCCTTGCATTATAAAACTTGGTTCACGGATCGTAAGTTGGAAGATATCTCGATCTTCCCCATATTTTATTTATAGTCGCCAGTAACCTATGATTTCGAGAAAGGCTCAAGACAATTCGTTGTCGTCTCGCTAATTCTTGGAGGATTGGCTCGCTAGAAGCACTTCAGCCCTTTACTTTCGCACACTGTAGCACAATTAAGGAGTTCAATTTTAGGTAAGTTATTTCAAATCCAACATCAATGATTAATCAACTCTAATATATATATAATAAGGATTGGGATTTCATCTCATGTTCTTCGTAATTCGTCGATGCACCCAGAACTACCCTCCCGCCATTTCAATGTCTGTGGAACGAAATCCGGGTTGATTCATCTCATAAACACCATGTTGGCTCCCCTCTACGCCCCTCTACGCCACTTTCCTACGTGCCAATGCATGTATGTACCTGCCAGGTGGGGTCATGTTATTCCCAGTCCCCCATTCCTTGAAGAAAATTATTCATATCCGATATCGTGTCAGTCGCAAGCATATAAACCAACTCCTCAGCACCCTGAGCACCGGACCCATCTCCAACGGGTTCCCCTGGAGTAGGGTTACCGCTGAACTGGTTAGAGTAACCACCTTCTGTATATGACTGATTTGTACGGGAGCTTGATGCTTGACCTCGGGTTTCGCTACTGCTGCTCGGTGAAGGGTCGTGGTCGTGGTTATAGTGTGGTACTGTAAGTGAGCCAGATGGCTGAAAGTCTCTATTAATTAATCCGATCAGATCATTGGTAATGTTCCTAGAGACGCTTTCTTCCCAGCCCGGCGCGTAATTTGGCGCTCGTAACGCTCTCCGTACGATAGGGCCGATGCTTGATTGTAGGGAGGTGACAATTGCTTGTCGAAAGTAAGAGTAGTTGTCCGGATCTGATTCCTGGTTTAGCGGGGCGCCGGATCTGGGAGTAAGCTGAGATGCTTAGGTAGGTACTTACAGGGACTAGGTTGCTGCTCCCGAGGAACTCCAAACAGGATCCCATATACCGCATGCCATTTTCCTTCTTCGGACTCGTTTCGAGCGGTCGATTTGGAACGGAGTTCTTGCATCATGGAAGAATCAGCGCCCTCTCTGGGTTGAAAGTTTCGTACCGTGCAGGAGGCATGTTCAAACTTGTTATGGTTGTAGATAATGCCACCACATCGCGGACACTGCACCCCAGGCACTTGATGACACTGGTAAATGTGATCCCTAGTACCTAGGGTTAGGGTCGTTCCCGATAGCTAAAGGGCTCTGGTTCAAGGCTTTTCTTACGTTTTCAGTCTGCTTACATTTGGCCATCGCCTACAACACCTTCCATCCTGTCCGTATCTCTGTGGATTGTACTTGAGGAATGGACATGCTAGATACTCTCGCGTATTCCTTGGAGACGGTCCTGTCTTGGCTTTCTTAGACTGTTCATTGTTGTCCTCGTCCCCATCTTTTCCTGGCTCTCTGCGTCGCTTACCCGCCGCATTGGAAATTGATGATTTCCCGGATGAGATTCCTGCACCTAAAGCATGGCCTGACCCGGTAGTTCTAGAACCCCCTGAAGACCCATCTACCAACGGAGCCGCAGCCGCCCACCGCCTAAGCCAATTTAGGAGCCATTCAGTGATACGACGGGTAAGTTCGGCTTCTGTGTGTCGGGTTCGAGTTGTATTCCTTGGTTTGACTATGGGGCCCACATGACTCTGAATTCCGTGTTGCTCGCCGGTTATATTTCCGGCAGTGTACCAGCTTCGTTCCCAGCGTCTGAGGGTCGACTCAACAGATTCCTTGTAAGTGTCATATGGATGCCCTGCAACTATGAATCTTTCTGAAAATGGCCTTTCATCGTAGTTGAGGAACTCAGTGAGAGAATAGAGAGATACGTTCGAATTTTTGGAATAATTGTGCGTCGACCACTCGGGTCCAGATCCGTACGCGACAGATCGTTCTGAAGTTGGTGCCATTGTAAGCGATCTTGATACTTGCCTACCTAAAAGGTAGGCCGATTGTCAGATGCGGCGGTGTATGGCGCCAACACTCCGGGCCGGGATACGACTCGGAGGAAGCGATGAAAGAGGATAATAATACAGGTAATTTAGTGTAAAAAGCAGTAGAAATAATTGGATAAAGAATACAATTTGATTGCATCCTTCTCTTGAAAGTCAAAACTGAGGATGGAAGTGGAAGCGTACGTGGTGATGAAGAAGATGAGTTGGCTAACTACCTACCTACCTTCGTTTTATGACGCTTGGAATTGCGAAATCTCGCAATTCCATAGAGGTAGCGGTTAGATTTCCTACGAAACTAGAAAACGCGAAATCTCGCAATACAGATCTAGAAAGGCCGAAAATCCTTACATTTCATGATAGACTCCCTTTCTTTTCTGGTCAATGAAACACCCCATCGACTGGAATTTGGCAGATACAGGTAGGTCCATTGTGTGATAATACTTCTAAAGATACCACTTCAAGGTGCCCAGTAGGTAACTTATGTGAGGCCTCCCTCGACGTGATCCCGAATATGAACGTCAACCTGTAGGTACCTAAATAAAGGCTTGGCTTGCATGTTGTAGATTGTTAATCGCCTGCAGAGTTACATCACACATGCCTTATAACGAACTGGCACTTCTAGTTCATATAACGCCCCTATAACACAGCACATGACCCTTCAGCTAGCGGTCAACCTAGGATTCGGCCGACACAGCGGCAATATCTACCTGGTACCCCTTAAACTGCCTCGCAGGGACCTTCCTATCAAACAGAAGGTCCAGCTCTTCGTACGTCCTACCCATCGTCTCGGGGATCCGAAAATACGCCCAGATAAGGCAGAGAACACCTAGTCCGCCATAGAAATACCCCAGCTTGCCCTGCATATTCGCTTCGGCTGGATTGATCATGTACGGAATCGCAACCGTCATCGCGATTCCAAAAACTGCCTGCACCGCTGTCGCTACGGCGATCGTCTTAGATCGGACACGCGTCGCGGAACATTCTCCCAAGATCACGAAAGTGATTGGCCCGACTGAGATGTCATATGCCCCGTTCCAAATCAGCATGAGCGAGCTTTCGGCCCAAGCAACACCTGAAGGTCGGCCGGGGATGCTGTCAAGGATACCGATTATGAACATCATAACGATGAGAACTGATAGGCCTACGTTGAAAATGCGCCTTCGGCCAAAGCGGGCGATCAGGAACCACGAAAGGACAGTGCAGATCCAGCCCACAGCTAAGATTTATCAGATTAGCGAGCCTGCATCACTACAGTCTACTAGACACCGCCCCCAACACCCCAGAAATAATTACTATCGCAACTCACCTAAAAACCCAATCCCCATGTTAAACGCGCTCTGAGTCGGCAATCCCGCCTGCTCGAAAAAGTAGGTCCCGTAGTTAATAAGATAAATCCCGCTCAGAACCTGCGTGGTATACACGCCGGTCGAGATCTCGGTCCGGCGCAGATTGACGCCCTTAATCGTGTCCAGATAAGTGCTCCCGGCCTCCATCTCCAACTCGAGCCTATCCGTCTCGGCGATGACAGCCAGCGTCGCGTCGACATCGACCTCGGAAGACGACAGCCGGCGCAAAGCGTCCCGCGCATCTTCAATCCTGCCCTTGCGCACCAGCCACCAAGGCGATTCCGGGATGAAGAATATGCCGGGGATAATAATGACGACCCAGAACCACTGCAGCGCGAACGGGATACTATACGCCCAGTGATTCTCCAGCTGCGCGGTCCCAGCCGTAACACCGTTTCCGAGAAGCTGGCCAGTGACGAAGCACAGGTTGGTGTAGCTCGTCAAGTAGCCGCGCAGCGCCATAGGGCACACCTCAGACGCATACGTAGGGCCAATAACAACGAAGCAGCCGAGGACCAGCCCCCCGATCAGCTCGCCGACGAGCAAGGCCTGGAGCGACCGCGCGAAGAATTGGATGAAGACCAGACAGGCCGTCAGCAGGATGCAGCCGAAGAAGGTCCACTTGCGCCCGAACAGCTCGAGCGGGTAGGCGGAGAACAGCGCGCCGACGACCTGACCGATCGGGTTCCCGAGCGACAAGCCCGTCTGCCACGCCGCCGTGATGACATACTAGAGAGATAAGATCGTGGCGTTAGCCTCCCCCTCCAATGCCCCTCATTAATTTCCGCGCATCGCTAGTGTACGATCGTGAATTATGTAAGAGAGATAAGGCAACACAAACATACCTCGCCGTCAAGCTCATACCCAAAATCCTTTTGGAACTGCGGCATCGCGAACATGTTCCCGACAATTTGCGGGTCGAAAGCAAGCATAATGACACCTATCGAGACGTACGCCGACCACCCGACAGCTTTCGGGTACAGTTTCGCTGCCTGCCAAAAGGACAAATCGTGCTCGTGCTGGATGGCCTCGGCGAGCGCAACGTCCCCATCGCCCGTTTTCGCCGGCTCCTCGCTTTGCCTAGCCATTGTCGCTGTTCCTGTCGCTGTACCAGTCCCTATTCCGTCGTCGTCAAGGTTCGTTACACAGGTAAGGCTGGCGTTGTCCTCGGTGGTGACATTGGCGAAAGTACCGTAGTGGTGGGATCGCGTGGTCATTTTATTTATTTTATTTTATCTTGTTCGCCCACCCTTTTCCCCTTATCAATTTACGCATGCGTACATACCCATGCCCGCACCACCCCCAGATTACCGATTGCGATCGAGCTGCTCGAATGGAAATGGGGCGACGCCTTTCGTTATCCGGGACGGGGCCAAGTAACCTGGAATTGCAGGCTGATCCGGGAGAATGCGCCGCCTCATAGGTCGGTAGCGTCTAAGTTAAAGGAGGGGAAATCAGGGGTCCGAGGGAACAAAGATACGGAAGATAGCCACGAGTTATCTGCAATGTGGGACAGGGTCTAGATTGCGTGTGAGTCGTAACCTTGAAAGATGCCAACCCTTACATATTATTTAGTATGTAATACTACTACGATGTATTACCATTCCACGCGAAGTTGGGTAAGGTGAGCCGTAACGTTAACTGTCTTGGTTACGATGGGGTAAAGTTCCGAGGACCAACCATAATAAAATCTTATTATTTAAGAATCCTAATCAAACGCTTCCTAACGCTGCTGACGATATTCGCTTAGTCCTCATAAAAGCGCTCGCAATCATAACACTGATACAAACTTCAGTTATCACCCACTCGGTGGTTCGGACCCAGATAGCTTCAACGTCCCAAATGTGACCTCCAGCATATCATTGGCTCCTGGCCGGAAGTACTGTAGTGCTGTTAGGTTCGCATGGTTGTATTGCCAGTGCCAAATCTGAAGGGGAAATGTCATAGCGTTCCGTCTCGCCGTGAACAATTTCTGGACCTGATATATTTGGTTCCGAGGCCCTAAGTATAGTCCGTCACGTGGCGTTTTTACTATGATCGTGAGTTTCGGAGTTTGATGGTGCGCGATGAAAAGATTCCAGCAAGACATAAAGTACGACCATCTGCCATTGAAGGTAGGGTATTCGAGGCCGACATGCTTGATTTCCTTCGCCTTCTCCCAAAACTTGAAGGGGAAGAAGCTGTGGAAGAATACGTGGGTTACGAAAAAGACATCCTTCGCCGGATCGTATTCTCGAAATGCGCCGTAGCACGCCCCGTCCTTGTCTTCGGAATGAAGTACTGCCTTGCGGGCGACTTGGCGAGACTGTCTGCAGATGTGAAAAACAGGGGGTAGCTTAAAGTTTACGACGAGACGTTCTACCATAACATCTAACTTGGGCTGGCTTTCAGAAATCTTGCTTCCGTCTGATTCTAGTTCCCTGCAAAGGGGATCGATATCGTGAAGGTGATCTGGGTTGATTCTGGGAACGCATATTCCTACTTCATCTAGCTCTGATGCAGCTTCCCAGATCTTCACTTGGAGTTCCGAAGGTAATACAGAAAAAAGAGGGAACAAGGAAGAATCATCCGTGAGTAGTGATGTCCTCTCTAGCTCTGGTACTCCGTCCACCTCTGGTTCTTGAGCTGCCTCCGGCTCTGTCTCTGGTCTTGGTTCTGTACGGAGATAACGTAGTATCTTCTTCAGGCCAATCTTGGCCCGAGTTAAGATCGAAAAGGCCATAGCTACCTCCCAAAAGATTGAGGTTTCTAAGACAAATAGTATGGATACGAATGATAAAGTAGGTCAATCTTAGGAACGTGAGGAATTTCATGACACATGCATTATGAACCGAATATAAATAACATGTCCAACTAAATAGTAAGGATGGTAAATCCAAAGAAGGGGGATAGTTGTTGGATGAAAAATAGCGAAGAAAACTATTTTGTCGTTGAAATTCGATTGTCATATTAAAGTATTGGAAGATGAGTGGCAGTAACGATCATTCTATCCACCCGAAGGGGTAGGTACTCTCTTATTTGATTGGTACCTGTTTCCTTCATGGCGAATACCCTTGGCCATATCACATCCAATTGACTGGGGAACTATAAAACAATAAGCTTTTTCACGAAACCAAAAACATCAATAGAAGACGTATCGTGGCAAGAGCCGACGTGGTTCAATTGTAACATACAGGTATGTAGGTAGCTACGGAGAAAACGCGGAGTACCTTGGCTAGCAACGGGTATTCAAGAGATCACTCATGTCCAATAACCGGGAATACCGACCTTTCTCTCTTGTCTCATCAATTCTACGCAATAAAACCATCTCAGTAAAACAACCCGAAAAAAGAAGAAAGTCAGCCTTCAGAACTTCGCGCAGGTCGGAAACAACCACAATTCTAAGGTTGTCAACATGACTATAACGATGATGATCGCCTACCTAAAAGGCCCTCGCTTCGACATGGAGTACTATCTCCAGCATCATCTACCTATGGTTACTCCTATATGGAAGCCATTTGGCATGGGGGCATTTCGGACCATGGCACCGACGGACTCCCAGAGCCCATACGCCATGCTAACCCAGATCGAATGGCCCGACATGGAAGCGTTTAATAGAGCGCAGGCTGAGACGTCGGCCGACACGAGCCAGAGGTTTATGGAGGATATTAAGAACTTCACGGATAAGGACCCCGTGATCTGGTTCATGGAGAATAAAGCCGGCGGTGCTTAAGCGCAGAAGTGAGGGTGGGGAGATGGGGATCTAGGGAGCACAGCAGATTATCCCCTAGCAGTCACATACATATATCGTCGCGTCGAGCCAGGGTAGATGTTCTTTTATTCTTGGATACTATGCATCATACGGACTGTCATTTTGTAGCACAAGACTTCAAGAACTCGGCAACATCCACGCCCCATGCCTCTTCCTTCTCAATACCCGTACTAAGGCCCAACTGCGGACTGATATGATTATGACCTTCTAGGACCGCGTATGAAATATCGACGGTAGTCCACTCTTTCCTAAACTGTTGCGCCGAGTCGAATATCAATTCGGGGTCGAGCTCGCTAACAAGCAGGCTTATCTTAACACCGGGAAGAGTCGGCTGGGCGCCTTTCTTCTTCTCCTTTTCCAATATGCCCAGGGAGCAGTTCTCCCAAATCTTGCCCTCTCCCAGGTACGTTCTCAGAATCGCGTTATCCTCCTTGCCCCAGTGGTACGGTACGCCGAGTAAGATGGCGCCCCTGAGTAGCACGCCCGCGCCTTTGCGCTCCTCGGATAGGATCGCCTCCCTGGATTCCTTGAAGACAGGGGACAGGAGCCAGGTCGACACGTGAATACCGCCTGCCGAGTTACCTAGCAGGAATAAGTCGATGGATTCGTATCCTTCCTTCTTCGATAGAGTATTCACGACCCAGTCGACGACGAGCTTGACATCCTCGCCACCCGACGGGTACTTGGCTCCGTGGGAGACGAGGCGGTAATCGGCAACGATAACCGTGATCCCGTACTTGGAAGCGAAGAAGTGTCCGAGGTTCCTGAACACCAAGCTGTGGGCGAATTCCTCGTTCACCTTATTCCCGCTCACGAAGCCGCCGCCGTACAAGAAAACGAGCACAGGCTTAGCTCGGAACGGTGCTGTGGGCGGTTTTTCAGGATAGTAGATATCTAGCTGATGTCGTGCGGTCGGGCCGTACTTATGCGTCTCGCGCCGTGTCGATTTGATTTCGCTCTCCTTAGCGATGAGGTACTGCGCATAAGCAGCGAACGTGGGCAGCAATACATCCTCAACGCCGCGTCCAAGCGGCCTTAGCTTATCCATTGCGCTCCAGTGCTATTTATTAAGCAAAACGTTTCTAAATTCAGGTAAGCTATAGACGGGGATCGACAGCATAAGGATGATATGTCAATGTTATAGATGATGTCTTCTCTCCCTCGCCTTACGTGCCGTTGCATCGGAAGGATGATCACTGCGGGGAACAAACATGCGATCCAATTACCGACACCAACATCACTCCGCCCCCATTGACCCTGGTGACATTTAACCTGCGTTTCCGTACGATAATCATCGGCATTTATGTCACAGCAGGGCTAGGTGGATTCAACTAATAGTGCCGCAATCACATCCTATAGGCGGGAACATACATCTTTCGTAAGGGAGAATAGGTCTACGGCCATTGGACAAACACTGCCTTACTTCGTCGGTTGTCTACACTAGATCGAAACGATTCCCCTCAAGCTAACTAGTATCGTAGAATTTTGTATTGTATCTTGTGACCGAGACTAGCCCTATAGCTTAACCCAAACGGGCAAGTTGGAAAGGCTCGTTTGACCCCCCCCCTCGACGAGCTGTCACAATTTCTGGCCAGCGGCGCTAGGGACCATGCTAGCAACCGCAGCGGAGCCCAGCGTCTCGATGGGAGCGTACGGCAGCGAGCTAGCCGCGAGCGTCCCCTCCGGAGCCGAGTTCTCGGATCCTCCCAGGTCGACGTCGTCGAGGACGGCGTAGCCGGTCTCCTCGGAATCGGCGAAGAAGACGGCCTTCTCGCAGCTGTTCCGGAAGGCCGAGCTCTGGATCAGCACTTGCGCGCCCATGCGGCAGTTGACGCCGCTGGCGATCAGCGAGTCCCAGAACGTGTTGACGATATGCACGGTCCCGAAGCGGACGAGGGGCGCGCGGCTATACGTGTTGTAGAAGTGGTTTCCCGCATAAGTGACGTGCAGCGCCCCGACGTCCTCCTCGGCGTTGCTGTCTGAGTGGCCGATCAGCGACGCCTTCCAGTGATCGTGGAAGTACGTGTTGGAGACGGTGATCCATTCAGAACCGTGTGAAATATCGACCAAGCCGTCGTAATCGTCTTTGCCACTGTTGAGGTCGCCGGACAGGTCGCAGTGGTCGACCCAGACATTCGAAGACGCGTCGATGCCGATGGCGTCGCCGTTCTCAGCTGGAACCTTGGCGATCTTCATATTGCGCACGATGACATTGCTAGTTCTGCGAATGTAAAGGCCAACTCCTGTTAGGGAGCTGCCCTCTTCTCCGTAGATGGTTTTGTTGGCAGAGACGTGCACTTTGGCTGAGCCGGAGATAGCCCCAGACACGATGATGGTGAGAGGGCCCTCTTGACCGGCTGCTTCGGTTAAGCTGTCGACGTCTGTGACGGTAATCGTCTCACCGGCAAGGCCTCCTGTCGTTCCACCATTCTGGGTGCAGTAACCGATGGAACATGCTTCACTAGCCTGTCTGGAAGCAATCTTGTTGCGGGTTTCCAGAAGGTTATATGGAGAGGCGGAAGCAATGGCAGCTAGCCATGCAACAGTGGAGTATTTCATCTTATCTGAAATTCACAGCTTCGAGAAAATTTTCGGTATCTCATCAAGGAAGATCCTATGCAAAAGAGGATGGATGGAAGTCAAGTGCTATTATAAAGAGTGAGTGAAATCCGTTTAACTACCTAGGTAGGTATCTGGTAGGTATCTGGTAGGTAGATATTGGATGTGATCCATATTTTCCTATACGCACGTTTTTAGACAGGGCAACCCCGAACAAGACATCATCCCGTCAATACTCAAAAATCATGCCCATTGTATGAAGCAATCTTGGCCCGAAAATTCATAAGGAACAAAGCACCACCTGGGTAGGCGCGGTGCTCGCCTCCTAAAAGGATCATATGTTCCCAGAGTTGATAGCCGGCTTCATATATATTATCGCCGAATTGCTCAGCCGAGAAAGAAGCGGCAGCGACGCTGAGAGGAAACATTATGAGCTCATCGGGCTTGGGAATGGGAGATTAGAGAGGGATCAATTGATATGCCTGCAACATAGCATACGCGTTCGGCTCTATAAGGTGGGCTTGGGCCCGGTGGGCAATGTACCTATTCAATCATGCCATCATGAATAATGATGAAGCCTCACACTTCAGGAAGTCCCGTGATTAAATACTACCTGCTGGTAGATCTCTATGGGCCGTATGGGTATGGGTAGTCAGGAGCTGGCGAGTCACATTGGTTATAGTAACGTCTCCAATTTAGTGGGAATTCGTGAATGTCACCTTATGAAATAAGACCACACGACCGCTTCGGACGTACTCTCCGTTGAATTGGCCATGCCAATACAATTTTAGCCATGAGTACGGTGGCACTTATTTACATTCTAACGACGACGACGACCCTCCACACACCATTCGAGTTTTATTATGTATTAGGACTCGGGGTTTACATACCCAATGGAGAACACGAATCCAGGACCGATTCTGGTATATTCGGCTTTCATGGTAGTCATAGACACTTCAGCTAATAATGGACGTCAATGCAATTTCTTCCATGGGAGTATCTCGAAGAAAACCCGGCCCAAGTAGGGGACATGAAGGGACGGGGGAGAGATTGCTGGCTATTTTACGTAATAACACGAAAAGAACCTCTGTTCTCCTCAAATAAAGCGGACATGGGCTTTAGTCCCTGCCGACGCAATATCAAGAATCTTTCTTCACATATTATTGTCGGACGTGTCTGAATCGGTACACAGTTTCGACCATATCTGGTGAATTTAGCCCGTATGGTAATCTCACTCATCATCCTCCACTAGCCTCCTTCACCAAGGCCCAACACTTCCGCATCCCAGTACCCATGGACTCCTCATCAACAACGCCGGCCTCACTCCACCGACTCCGCGCCCCTCCACTTCCCTCAAACTCAAGTCCCTCACCAAGACCTTCACTTAAATCGACTTCGAACAGATGAACATGCATCGTCAGCTTCAAATGCGAGAAGAGCCAGGGCACGGATCCCAAGTCAGCGATATGCTCCACCCTCACCCCCTTCGATCGACCTCGATCGACCAAGTCCGTGACAAACTTCTCCGCCTCCCCCTTCCTCGTCTTCGCCGTGCTGCTCTTAGGGTCCTTGAGCACGTAACTCGGCAGCTCCCAAAGACCAGCCAGAAGCCCCTTTTCGGGGCGTCGGTGCACTAGGTATCGCCCGTCATTGCGTCTGATAGCGCAGACTAGCGTTTCCTCTTCCCTTACCGCCTTCTTCACCTTTTTTAATGGGAACTTCTTCGCATGGTTTGCGATCACCTCCATAGCGGCGGGACTTGGGGTCGTGGTTTCTTGTTCAGAGAACTCTTCTGTCTTGATAGTAGTAGCGGTAGCAGAGGTCGTGGTCTGCGTGAATGCGAAGGACTGCAAAGTAGCCTGCGTCTTCGCCTTGGACTTCTGTTGTCTGATGGGTATCTCCGTCTTCATATCCAGCTCCTCGTCATCATCGTCCGCGTAGTCTTTGAATTGTTTGCAGATTCTGCACGCATCTTCGATATCGGCCATAGTATTCTTCGCTGTAAGCTTAGGCGCCAACCCCTTCTTTGAAGCTAATTGAAGACCTTCACCATACGCGCGACAACTCGAGGTGATAGGGCACTCAGCGCAGTTAGGTTTCGGCGTACACACCGTACTTCCCAGCTCCATCAGCGCTTGTCCCCATCGACCCGGCCGGTCACTAGGCTCCTCCTCCTCATCCCCCTCCTCTTCTCTCTTCACATAACCATCACCATCCCCACCCCCCGGCCGATCCCTCGCAACCGCCTTAACAAGCCGATCCGCCGCCTCCCACAACAAATCCACAACCCCCTTATCCTTCTGAACATCCCCCAGGACCCCCATCAGCCTACTCAGCACCCTAAGCACATTCCCATCCACCATCGGCGCCGCCCTCCCAAACACAATCGCCGCAATCGCGCCCGCAGTATACCTGCCCACCCCCGGAACCTTGCTAACCAGCTCCTCCACGCCGCTCGGCAGCAGACCGTTCAGACTCTTGTCCTTACACACCGCCTTGGCCGCCTTATGGATCCGCGTCGCGCGGCTGTAGTAACCCAGGCCGCGCCACGCGGCGAGCACGTCGTCGGGCTCCGCGCGCGCGAGGTCGCGCATCGTCGGCCACCGCGCCATCCACCGGTTCCAGTAGTCGATGACGGCCGCGACGCGCGTCTGCTGCAGCATGATCTCGCTGATCCAGACCTCGTAGGCGCGGCGCTCGAGGCGCTGGCGCAGGTCTTCTCCGCCGGGGCTGATTGGACCTGCGGTGGGGTCGATCCAGGCTTTGCGCCACGGCATGTTGCGCGCGGTGCTTACGCCGTCGAACCACTCGAGCAGGGAAGTGCGGGCTTGCCGGCTATCTAGGAGGAGGGGGTGGTGGTACTTTACGTCGTGCTTGCGAGTGGGGAGCTCAATATGTGATGGAGTAGAATTAGAGTCTTCTAGGAGTGCGGCAGGTTGCCCGAAGATGCGTGCATACAGCTCTCTGATCGCGTTCTTATCAGCCAAGCGCGTTTGTATCTTCCGTCTTTTGACGGGCGCATCGTCCGTGTCAGGATCCGGGTCGATGTAACTCTCGGAATCCGACTCTGCTGCGTTCTGTACGTTCGGCTGGGATTGCGCCGTCCTCGTCCTCTTCCTCGTTCTAGTCCTGCGGGATCTAGAAGATTGCACAACTTCTTCATTTTCTTTCTCTTCTACAGATACCTTTGAATTTCTATCGGCGGTGTTATTTGCCGCGGCCGCAGCCGACTGACGTGTAAGTCTCGTTGCGCGCCGTTGCATCTTGTTAAAGTTGTAGAATTTGCTATTTGACAAAGGTGGCGTGGCGGCGACGCGTTTGATATGAGTCGCGCAGTCACGTGAGCAACTCATGGTGATCCAAAGGGGTTTCAGGGGTTTCAGGGGTTTCAGGGGCCAATGCATGTTGTCCAACATCAACCAAAACATGCATAAACACCCAATGCTTAAGGACTTCTTGCTCGTTATTCGGTCATTCCTCTACACTTCGCACTACATAACTCATATTTTTCTCATGATATCCATACTAACATACTCACGGGAATATCTTACTCCTATGATTGACCCAATCCACTTTTACCTCTTTGTACATCTAATGATCCCCTCTTTTCTCCTTTCGAAAGTTGAGATGTCTCCATATTTGGCCCCTTTAAATGATGATAAGCTGTATTACATATTAGCATTCATTTCTCCCTGCTTTCTGAAAGTTTATGTTGGAGGAATACTAACCTCAATCAGCTTCTCAGTCAATATGGAGCACTGCCTATCCGGATCTTGAGCATGGGTGAAAGAACTCGAGCGCCAAAGTCCTTCGAACCCCATGTCCTCCAAAATGTCGTTTAGCATACCACTGCTGTCCAACGCGCTCGTAAACTTAGAATTGGAAGATAATGTCTGGAGCAAAGCATGTGCCGACCCTAGCGTCGTCGAACTCTGACCATGGAGCAGCACTTCGTCTAGGAATTGTGCGATAGTAGGGCACCTGTTATGTGTTAGTAACTAATAAATCGTAATAAAAGATTATATTACTTACAAATGCAATACGACAGCAGGTCTTCCGGATGCTAACTCATTCAGCCACACAAGCGTATGGGTCTGAATCGCCTCATCTAAGATCTGGAAGTCTACCAACTCGATAGCCGTGTTAAGCAGAAGGTCCTTGTCCTTCGCTGCGTCTAGATCGCGTAGGCTGCGGGTTGGGCCGAGGTTGGCAACACCAACTGGATTTATACCAGCGGACCAGAGACACTCTTTTAGATCTTCAGGGGAAATTGCTCGGGCCTGGATGAGAGCTAGATAGGGAGATGCGTAGAACTCGCTTGAAAAGCTTTTCGACGAATCTCCAGAACTACTATCTGTTGTCATTTCGAGGAATGTCGAGAGGACTCTGAGCGCCGGGATTTTGGTAACAGGGTCCGTAAGTCCACGGGAAAGGCAGGCGCAGACTGCGAAATGAAAGCTATCTGCAGTGAAATGAATCCCGTACGCATCATCTAAGGGTAGTGCCGCCTCCTCTAGTTGCGAGCGACCTTGTAGGAGGTATGGAACCATCTTGTTGCTCCTTAGTTCCCCTGTGGTTCCAATGTTCGTCAATACGGCTTCTAGGAACAAAGCAGTGCAGTTGAATAGGCTGGCGGGCACGAGCCGGACTAATGACATAGCTAGCCAGAATAACTGCGGCCCGTACCGCGACGCTGAAGTGAGTTTGGCGATCATCTTAGATAAAGATGTAACTATTGCGACGAGCATGTCGCTGCCGCTGTCATCGCCAAAGCGACCAACACTATTGCGGAGGGCTACGAGGACTTGATAGAGTAGATCATCGTCGACTTCCTCACGAGCTAAACAACCCATTACGGTGAAGGCTCTGGGTTGGATTGCCGGGTTATTCTGGAAGGCAGTGCTGGCTACCAAACTCATCCACCTTGACCGCCATGCGTTGGCCATGTCGACGGATGGTGCCGCGACTGAGCATGTCTCGAATAATAGAGTAGCTAGATTCTCAATGACTGAGAGGGCCGGTCCTACCTCATGTGATGTTGAAATAGATGTTCCATCCCGCGCTAAGGGTAAGGGGATAGAGAGACTGTCATTTCTTGGCTCAGACAATATTTCCAGGGTGCTGCGGAGCTTCGATAACCTCGTGTCCTCTAATTTGAAAGACGTGCAAGCTGCGTGAATCGAATTGATCAATAGGCGGTGAACTAGCGCCCGGATATCGTACGTGCCTGTATTTGACAGCATCGTGACTATGTGAAATATCTCGGGAAGGTAAAGCTGCGATTGGACACCGCAATCGAACGACAGCGAGAGGCAAAATTGGAGCAGAATACAGATCTCGTTCCAAACGGCGTTTTCCTGGAGGAACTTTGTTGGCCGAAGCGACGATCTGTTCAACGCCTTCCGGAGCCTGGATATTATCTTTCCACGAAGGGTTATTGTGCCAATAGCCGTCACTATCGACGTTAAAGACTGCGTATGCTCATCATACAACCCTAAAGCCAATGCTGCCTTGACTATCTCGTCGAGGAAGATGTCCAACAAGACTTCATCTTTATAGATTGCTGGCCACACCGTGTATTCCAAGGTAAGAGCAAGAGATGGCTCCATCACTGTTACGTCTATTAACTTCCGGAAGATCGAAGCAATCTTCTCCCTGGCCTTTTCGCTATCGGATTCGTCAGGTAAAAGCGATGTGCGAAGACTTGGTACCCATGGTGCCATGTAAGCCAGACTGAGCGGTTTCTGCTCCTCGGAGAAACTTTCCCACCCGACAAAGAACTCGTTTAGGAAGTCGTGGGTAAGCTGCGGCTCTTCCTGGGCAAGGACTTTGCTTATGTTAATTATGAACTGGGTCGGATCTAGCGGAACAGAGACATCTGCGCGTATGGTTAGCAAATATGAACGGGATGGTTTCGTGGAGGTGGGCTCAAACCTTTGATGCACATGAACTTAGAGGCTGCCTTGAACTTGAAAGCCCGGCAGAGAGCACCGAGTAAATTGTACGATGCAATTCGGAGCATCGCGTCGGGGGAAGCGAGGTTGGTCAGTGCGAGGTTCAATAACGTCCCAGGAACGTCTTGCGGTCGGATAAGACGCTCAAATGGCTTCATTGTTCTAGTGTCTTTGCCCAACATTGCCTTGGCCCTGCGGATTTCCTTTAGTACATCCGCCTTCCTGGTGCTCTGGAAATACATCACGATCTTGCCGTTGTCCGCACGCAAACCAAACGCAGAATCGTCCTCGGTCGGAATAGAAGTCGGTGCCTCATCTAAATCTTTTAGATGAAAGATGTCGTTGACTATTCCGTTCAGGCGAAAACTTGGATGAACCTCCTGCTTCTTTACAGTAGTTACTTGGACGAATGAGCCTCCAACTCCGACAGTAACCTCGATCTTTCCTTTGGTCTTCGAAAGTCGGGTGACAGGTTGAAATGTGTATCGGGAATCGGTGGCTATACTGATGGTTTCCTTTGGAAGATGGACCTGGCTTAGATGAAAATGTGCCTGGAGATCAAGGCGGCTACCGAGAAGCAAATACTCGACATTGGTTGGGTTTAACACGTTTGTCTCGCTCTTAGTAACCACGCGAAGTACACGCCGAAAGCATTTCCTTATTTCCTAAATGTTAGCAAACGTATGGTGCTGTCTAGGGCAGTGTGACCATACCGGAACGTGCTATTCATATTATAGATGTAGATCCTGGATAATTGTTTGTTCAATTCGCTTGGACTGAGAAGTTCTAACTTTTTGTATAGTTCGTCTGGCGGGTCATTTTGACTATCATAACACGTCGCATCGATGAGTATCCCAAAGGGTTTGTGCCACAACCGACTTGCAATCTATACTCAGTTAGATCAGAGACGATGGTAATTAGTGGTACCAAGTGACGGAATTGTAATATAAAAGAACTTCACTGGATAAGGCCGGATCGGCCTCAAGTAATGGCTTACCTTCAAGAAACAATACAAAAGGGTATCATAGTCTATAGAGTCTTGGTCCATATGACGAAGAATCACACAAATGACGGAGAGCCCATCCTGTTGAACGTTAACCTTCAGCGAGTGCTATAGATAGGTTGGGTTAAATAATCAACTTACCCTACTCTCGCCGCCATCATAAATAGCACGAGATGTCAAAAAGGAGTCCGTGCTCCTGAAAGCATTACGAAGCATGAAGTGCTGGAACCTGGAGCAAGCTAGAGGGCTATTTGCAGATATTTGAGGGCGATTCCAAGTAACTGCTAAGGGTGGCGGTCCTAGGTTGGTTATAAGAGCTCGCAGTGGCTCAAGAACTGGCGACCGCCCACGGGCCAATTCATTAGGGGAGCGAACATGATCTCGCCTTTCTTGAGACATAAGTCTCTGCCGGACGTGGTCCCAGTGATCGTACAGGAACCTGTGTAGAGCGACGCAAGAGCCAAATTCGAACGTTTCGCCATCTGCTGGAGTTGTTTCAAGGTCAAGTGCGGTTGGAGGAACCTAGACATCAAGAATATTAGCACACTTCTAAAAAAAGATTGAACTAGCTGAAGCTTACTGATATCTCACGAAGAAAGGTCGTAACACGGTAAATGTTTTGTGTCAGGAAGTCGTTAAGGGGATACATGTACGGTTCCTTTGCTCCGAATAAGACGTTATTTGCTAGGTTCTGGATGACTTTGGCGATCAGAAGCAGACCGCGGCGCATCTCTTTAGACGGTGGGTTCTCTACGAGGTTCTCCACTTCTGGCGCGACAATGGCAGGACAGAAGAATCTCAGAAATATGAAGGCTCCTACAGCCGTGTACTTGGCCTCCTGGAATCTGGGCATCACTGCCGAAGATATCTAGTAGGTTGTTATTAATGACCGACGTTTTCTACGTGTTCATAAGAAGTAACTCACTATGCTGCATATTTTGCGGAATGAGGCAGGAATATTGGTGGAGGATGCACATATATCATCGATGAAGACTTTGGCGACTATCCGTAGTTGTAGCGCATTCTTCTGAAGCTCTTCCTGGGAGGATATCCTTGTTGGATCGAGCTCAAGATCCAGGTCTTTTGAGGTCAACATCAACCTCTCGACCACTTTCTGTAGTGTGGCTTTGAGGTAGTTCGCCCCTTTCCACTTTGCATAGATGGACAACATCTTAGTTGCGACGCAGTTTCGACGGAGTATCTCCGACTCGTTCTCTAAACAAAATATCGATTAGTATGGGATGCTATATCGACAGTATCCGAATTGAACTTACCGGTATCTTCGATCTCCTGTTTAATCAGCGCCTCCATAAGCTCGAAAGTCAGTCCTCGGGATTCGAAGACGTTGAGCATCGAAATCGTAAGCTCTTCAACTTCGCTACTAGGACAAACCGAGCTAATCGCAACAGCCAGGTTCATGTCATGAGTGAAAAGCTAAAAATACCGAATTAGCTAACAGGAACGAATATCAAGCTCTCCAAGCTGCTTACCTCTAATAGCTCGTCGTACTTCTCATTGACCGCCTTATCGGATAGGTTGCTGAATTCCGTCCCTTGAACTAAGATATTATAAAGGACCTTCACAAACGCTGTGCGAATTTCTATGTTTTCATTATAGCCTATGCTAAGAGAGTATTTGAGGCCCACGTCGATATTTGCGCTTAAGAGGTTAGAGAGAATAGTGATGGCAAGTTCGGACGTCGACCCGGTTTCATCGCGATGTGACCCGGACGTCGTAATATCACCCCTGATGCTATCCGATGGTTCGTAGTTGAGTAGTGAAAGGAACCGATTGAAATATGTTCGGAACATCTGAGATTTGAGTTCACTGGTGCCAGCATCATTCTGACCGTCCCCTGGCTGAAGTGGTAACCTGTAAGTGAGTTCGGCGAGGCAACGGAGACAGGCCTTGTCAAGGTCTCTTTGGACTCGAGCTGTATCATCCTGGCGGGTCTGTGAATAAGTGCTCTCCGCTGGTGGCGATCTGGGCCTAGCAATCCAGCTAAAAATGTACTCAAGGAGCTGGTTTCGTTTCCTAACATCATCGCGAAGATTTAAGTGCTCCTTTTTCCGGTTGACAGCTTCGCATAGCTGGCAAATCTTGATCTTAACTCTCAGGCTAGATATGTTATCGGCGACACCGTCTAGGAACTTTGCAAAACTCAACCCAAGAGAGCTGAAATGGACCGATGATGCAGCTCCCAATTCAGAAGGCGTTTGAAGTCGTTCCACAAGGGCCTTCAACAATGACGCTGCTTGCTCGGCAAAGATGATCTCGATATCCTGTCCTTTGAAGCCAGTTGGTTCGAGGGCACCAGTGAAGAGCACTTCAAGTTCTGACTCGAGCGCCTTGAAGAGAGGTTGGTATAATGTTGGAGATATTTCAATCGATAGTACTTCTCGCGTGGTTTCCCTCACCCGCACGTTTGTACATGCAAGGAGCTGTGTGCTGACTCGAAGGTACCTATTGAGAAGAGGCTCCTCGTGATTTTCAGACGAAAGTCGGTCAATCCATTTCAAACCGCCTGCGGCAGGTTCTTCAAGGACATAAGCTTGCTCGGCCGTGCAAATACCGCCGAGTGACGCGAGGAAGCCGGATAGGTTCCTCCACTTAGAGAAACCCCTTTCATCGATGCCATCCACAGACGTCGTGGATACATCTTTAGATAGGTGGTGCCACTTTTCAAACGCCCTCTCCCAAGCATCAAGGATCCCTACGCTTGGATACTGCATGCCCCTCAGCAGAGCTCGGATTCGTTTCTGGAAGGCCATCATTCCCGTAAATCTAAAGTCAGGAGATGCAATCTCGCTGAAGACCTCGCTATTCCGTAGCAGTAAACTTGCTGTCTTGCTAGCATCTACGGTCGAGTCTAAGATCCGGCATTCTTCGTTGAAAAGACCGATGCAAGACGTCACCAACTGGCACGTTTCTATGTCCGGAGAGCAGAGCGAGGTTAGGAAGAGGGTCTCTAACATGTTAGAAGTCGCTATTCGTTCTGGGATATCCTCGGATATGGCAGCCAATTCCTGTAGGTCTGTTAGCACCAGTCATTGAGCATATTCCTAATTTCTAATCTAACCTGAATTGAACTGAGGAGTAATAAACGTGACTCTAGATATCCATGAATAGATCTAAGTAACGCATCGTCCTCTTGTTGCTCGTGCTTTTCGCACATTTCCATAAGTACCAGTGATCTATGTCAACCAAAAATTAGAATATTTATCTTGCAATACGGGCGAGTTTGTACTTACGTCAGTCTCCAAAATTTGATTCCAAAGCTGGTTGAGTCGACACGTTTTGATTTACGCAACGAAGACAGAATACCATCTGGAGTGAGTAGCTTCTTAGCTACGCTACTCGCGAGAGCTCTCACAGAGTCGTTTGCTGTTACGAGGCAAGAGACGAATGCTTCAAATATCTCGTCATAAAATCGTTGCGCCTCAGAGCTATCCGATGGAGGACCTTCAAACAGAGTTATGGGCGAGGCGTCCAGGAACTTCAGTATGTTACATATCACCGTGGCCGTCGACGCGCTTGTCTCGGACGCTTTGCGTTGAGAGTGACGGTCGCCAGTATATAGATCCGCAGAAATTGCAGACATGGCCTAAAGATATCAATCAGCATATTTCCTTATACATATGAGCTGGACTAACAAGAAACTGACTTTTAATTGGCTTTGTATGAAACTAGCAGCCTCGGTGAATAGACGGCGATAATCTTGAGCATTAGGTTGCCGTGCGAAGTATGAGCACGCCTGAATTAAGGCGATCTTGAAGGTATGAGGCGCAGAAGAGTTCAGACACGCCTGCGTTAGGGATTCTACGGAACCTTCAAAGTTCAAATGCATAAGACTGATGAAGGCGGCAGTGGTCAAATCTTGGTCAAATAGGCCTCCTTCCCCATTAGGATGGTATCGACGGAAGACAGCATCTCGGACTTCATCTTGAACGTCCATAGCATAGCTCACAATGGTAGCATCGCCATCATCGTCGAAATGGCGAACGGCTCGGAGAAGACTCACGAGACAGTATCCTGCCGCGTCATTCTTATTCCTGAGTGCCTTTCTTTGACTTTCGAGAAACGCTACCTTTTTGGCCATGCCAGTGGTCTTAGCCTCCCGCAAATTGCTCGCCACCTCGAAGACATCAGGAATGAGCATAAGTAAGGAAGTTTGGAAGGGGTATATGGTTGACCGCCTTTTGGCGGAGTCTGCTATCGTTTGTGTCATGTCGAAGAGAGTATCAGGACCACCATCCAGCTTCCTATGCTGATAGTGTAACATGATGAACTCTTCAGGATAACGCTCAATCCACCTAGTAATTAGAAGCGGCGTGATGATAGCGACAGTATTTTGGTAGGCTCTTCGAAAGTGAAGGAAACTAGAACACAGCTCTTGAATGACTAGCCCAAGCTTCTGGCCGTCAACCCACATATACGAGATAAAGCGTAATATGGCTAGCGAAGTCTTCTCTTCCTCGGCCATTGCCTGGGTTGGAACCTGCTGTGCCGGAGTTGTGGCCCGGATGCCGTAAATAACCGCCCTCACATATTCGAAGGAGGCTGACCAGTTTGACGCGGTTACGAATTCCACGATAGTCTTGATATATGGTTCAATGTCTTCCGCATCATCCGTCTTCGTTCCCTTACTTTCCCGAGATTCATCTGAACCGCTTGAGGAAGCAGCTCTAGGCACTGGTTCTTTAAAGCGAGGGTCAAAAATCTCCCGTGCAGATTTCTCGTCTAATAGCGTCCTAGCAGGCAAAGTATAGTTTTCTGGTAATGGGCTGAGCAGGTGTTTGAAGAGCTCGAAAACTCTCGTCACAAGCCCGTCATCCAACGGCTCAGGACTCACAGGACCAGGGCCGGACACCTTAGCTGCGCCATTGGAGCTACCTTTACAAAGCGTCTCTCGATGAGCACAGCAGCAATCGGCAACGAGCGATAGGACATAGACTTCGGAGAGGAGAATATGGGGTGGATGGTTCGCGAAGGTCTTATATGGGCGACCGAGCTCTTCTAGAAGTGAAACTAGAGATTCGAACACGACAGCTATGGAAGTAGTGCTGATCTTTACGAGGGTGGCGCGTGTAATGCCAGCAACATCGTCGCGTTGGAGGTCCTGGCATGGAGTGCCGGTGCGGTACGGAAGCTGCGCGCAAACACGGCGATTAGCAAAGAATATAGCTACAATACTACATAGAACGATAGGAACAGGAAAAGGGTTCCCGGTACCCTAGTTGTAAGTCTTTCGACCAAGCATCCCACGAGGCCCGCATCACCATTCATCTTGTGCTCGTATACCGTCGGATCGCGATTGAGGGTCTTCTCAACATTGTGACGTCGTCATGGAGCACAGCTAGTGGCAACCAAGGGTTTTGAGAAAGACTATAACTCGTTTGCGAAACGGGAGAGGTACGTCTCAAAATCTCGGTTGGTTAACAATAGATCGTCCTACCTCCTCCTAAGAATAACCTTGGAATAACCTTGGTACAATCCGAAATTCGACTCGTTCTCCACGTTGGGTGTGAGTTAGGTAAGTCGGGGAATGGATATGGGATTGGATTGGAGGGGGTGTGTTTTACTAAGAGGGATTACAGCTCGAATTTTTGTGTGGGTATAGATATGGGTATTCTTTTTTTCCCTCGATGATCCTTCGAGGGTTCACACAATTGTATGTGAAGAAGAGGAATACCTTTCTTAACTTGGTACTTCGTAGATCTAATATTAATAAGGCTAGGATCGATATCGGACACGTTTGCGACAAGGCTCGTTCGATGTAATTTGCGATAACGAATTGGTATTATTTTTTTATTTTCTCTCGTCAATCGTCCATGGATGTGTTTCATACTATGTGATTGTAGTAAAGTCGTCGAAGCTAGCGTCGAAGAACGAAAGCTACTCCATATGTCGGTCTACCAGAGACACATGCAGAGAGGTGGTAGGGGAAACAAGATGAAAGGGAGTCAATTGCAGGTGATTATCGGGGAGGGGTATAGTTAGAATGTACCCTATCCAGCCTATCCAAGCCCACCTAGTAGAAAAGGGTAAGGGCAAAGGGTAGGATTCCCTAGCAGTGTATACTGCCTAGTACTTCCCATTGGAGGTTCCATAGGTGCCACCTACCATGCTGCCGTCCCATGCCGTCCCATGTAGGAAAGACCGACCTACTTTTGGAGGTGGTTTCCTGAAGGGTACTATGTATGCTACAGGGTACATATGCGCAGTAGCTACAGCGCGTTTGCACCTGCACTGCGCCTGCAACCCGCACCCTTCACCCTTCATCCTTAGCATTTGAGACCGTCGTTGCCGTTGAGCTCAGTAGATGAGAAGTTGCGAGTCATAAAACATAAAACGCCGAAACGTGGTGGATCCCAGTCTAATTTGGTGCAAGTCTACCTAAGTGCAGGTCTAAGTGCCCACGAGGCCTAGCGCATTTAGGAATGTTTGAAGCGGTGATGTACGGGATAGCAGTCTGGGCTAGACACGGATGGTACGTACCTAGGTAGACCGCCAATCGTCGAATATTAACCCCGGAGCCGTTTAACCCTTTATCCCTTCAACCACTAATAATCCTTGAAGAGCCCTGAAGCTCGTCAAGTTCCCTGCCTTTTATGTACCTGCGAAGGTCACGCAAGCAGTTTGCAAATCATCCTTCATCGTTCGAATCTCAGGCATCCAAAACGGCCGAGACTCTTCGTTGCTTGGGGGCATCATGATCGATCATCATGGGAGATTGCCAAATTTGACGCCATTGTCCTTTCTAGCTATCGATAGTTACCCACTCTGCCCAGTGCCCACACTAGACATCCACCACGGCCCGACCCTCTCTGTCCTTTTTGAATGTTTGCTTCCAAGGCTTTTTACATTCCTGGGTCGCTGTCTCGCATATAATCCTCGGTATAATGTCGATATATAAGTTCTAAACAAATTCTAGAATTTCCAGATGTAACGCCTCGTATTGAGCTACTACCATTGAGAAAACGCACAACAAGACGAATTGGTAGGATTGTGTAGTACGAAAAGAAAATGTACACGGACACAGGCAAACCATTACGCAAGCAGGTAGAGACGAATCGGGAAATAAAAGATCCAATATCTCCAAGAGAATATCCATCTTTAGGTGACCAGTCATCTCTCGACATCACCTGGACTAGAAAGACTAGATAGTATAATTATGATCAGAGCAAAATGTGGTTCGGCCAGTCTCGATTGCAGGTGTGTCATTGCTCTAGTTGAAGGTTCCATTGCCTAAATTTACCACTACAATGCAATTCCACCTTATCCTCTATATCCGCGACCATAACCACCATTACCTCGATATCCGCCACGCCCATCATTTGATCGACGATCGCGGTTGTCGCGTCCATGAGGTGGCCTGTCATACTGGTTGCCATAGCCGTTTTGAGGAGGCGGGGGAGGATATCCTCCTCCGTATCCTTGGTTTCCTCTATAGTTCCCTCCATAGTTTCCTCTATGTTGACCCCCCTGTTGACCACCGTATCCGTTACCATAGCCGTCACGACCACCGCCGCCGAGATATGCCGGAGGCGGTGGGGGCGGGAATCCATTTCCGAAGCCAGGGAATCCGGGAGGTGGCGGGACCCAGCCAGGAGGTGGAACAGGAGGAGGAACGGAATACGAGTTGTTGCCATAGCCGTTCTGATACGAGGGTGGTCGGTCAGACCTATCTCGTCGAGAATCTGGTCCGTAGTTGATCCTATCCCCTCCCCTGCCTCTACCTCCACCGTAGTTACCGCGCCCAAGAGGTACGCCTCCGTGACTTCGACCAGAATTTCGCATCTTGCTCTTCAGATCCTCTATATCGTTGCGATCGAGAGCAGGTGTCGGCATCTGGGCACCCCTTAGAAGCATAGATTTGTGACCGTGTGCGTCTCCGGATGCTTCATAATAGACCCTAAAGATAGGTTAGCTTCCGAAGAATGTCTTACGAAGTAAAATATGGTTGAATACTTACGTTAGTGATCGATCATCGTCCACGTTAGGCAGAGCGTTCCTCTCTAACGGATATTCCAAACTACCATGGGGTAGATACTCTGGAACCTTTTCGATCTTCCCAGATAAACCTTGACTCAGGCGTGGGTCAAGCTTATATGTAGAATCACCTTGTTTCTTGGAGTAGAAATGTGTAATTATGTCGTCGTACAAATCTTGGTTGGCCTCAGATAGAAGGAGGACATCCTTACCGGCGCTGTTGCGAGCAGCATCTTCGCTACTTAGCAGAGGGTATTTCTCCTCCACAGCAGCTAGCAGTCGAGGCATCTCTATGAATGGTAGAAGTGCTACGCCCTGCCAAGCCATCTTCTTTCCGTTAAGATCTATCTGGAAATCTTCGGGGTAAAAGTCGATGATTGGACTTTCTTCGTTGGTCATCAGGTCGTGGAAAATCTCTGGAAGCACGTGACGGGATGCGGCAGGCTGGACGCTCATGAGTTGTTCAAAAGGCTTAGCAACTCTGCCCTTCTCAAAGCTGATTTCTATTTTACCGATGTCCACGAAATCTTGCGCGAACGGCGCATAATGATAAGGGTAGAACCATTCCCATGACGGACATCCTTGGAAATAGTACCTCAAGACCCAGGCGAGCCCTTCGACGTAAGCCCGGGCAACTTTGTGTCTGAACTCGATGTCCTTTGGATCGACATGGAACTTTTGCTCGTAATATCTGTCAGCATAACCCTCTTCCCATAGCCGAACTGAATCTTCTGGCTCGTCACCCGCGGTCGAAATACTTCCGGGAGTACTTGCGGCATCCTCTTCCATCATGGATGCTTTACGTTTACCGAGAGCGGAAGGTGGCTCCTGGGATTCCGTGCTGTTCTTTTCTGCGTCGCCATTAGCTGCCCCTGCCTGAAGCGCCTGGATGCGACTCTTCAGCACTGCCGCGGCGCTTTTGTTAGCTTCGTTAGCGTCCTGCGTAGCACCTCGATTGACAATCATGTCATGTGTGAGAGCCTTAGGAAGACCGGCAGGAAGGCCGTTATCAGCAGCATCATTATTGCCACGGCCATTACGTCCATTCCTTTGGTCTTGTAGCTTACGCCTTTTGAAGCTAGCTTCTCTTCGATCTTCGGTCTCCTTTCGCCTTTTGAAAATAGCGTCTTCCTTTTTTGCGAGGCCATTAAGAATGTACTGAGCCCTCTCGAGATTGACATGACCATCCTTGGTAAGGAAACCACCCATGACCGGTAGATTATCTCTCCAAATAGCAGTCAATGTATCAATACCGTTCTCGCGAATTTCAAGAGCGGGAAGATGGGGAAGGAAATCGTTGCCAACAAAGGAGCACATGAAAACCCAATCATCAATGGCGCGTTCTAAATCAAAACGAAATGGCAGTCCAGGCACGTCAAGTTCGACGGCTAGATACTCTCTCAACACCGAAACATGGAGCCAGATGAAAGGTTTTAGCGGAGAAGCCTTGTCCTTTTCATCGAATTCGCCATCTTTATCCTTGGCCGCGCCACGGCAATTCTGCGCATCGTGGCCTTTCTGTCCGCAGAGTTTGCAGGCTCTTGTCTTACCCTCCTGGAAGAAGACGTCTTCCCGAAGGACACGGAAGTGAGGCTCATGGGTAGCGAGTCCCAACATGATCAAATCAGCATCTAATCCATAGATGACATGCCTCGTATTAGGATCGTGGTCAGGAGATGTTCTCTGTGCGCGAATGAAGTTCATAATCTTATGCTCGCCCTCACCGGGCACCGTAGCGTCGGAAATGATGACTTTCATATTTGACCAGCCGGGGTCAGTGTTAAGCTTATATGCACACCAATATCTTAAGCACATCGCAAGTATATCCATGAAGGGTGTGCCAGGTGTAATGGCGTTGGAATCGAAAGCTTTCTTGGTTACTTCCTCAAGTGTTTCGGGTGGTAACGTGCCACCGTTTTGTTTCTTGATCATCTTCAATAGCTCCTCCTTACCAGCTTGCTTTTCCTTAGCTTCCTGAGCAGAACGAAACCGTCGGGACCGCTGCTGGTTCATCTTAGCACGAGGGGCGACGCCGTCTGTGAGTTCAATGTTAGCATAAAGAATAACTGGTAACGGAGTAGGGTATCAGACTGACCAATGGCAATCATGAGCAACTTCCTTGGGCGAACCATGTTGACTACGCGGTCGGTATACTTAAAGATTTCCAACATCATCTCTTCCTCGTCTTTTGGAGCGGGCTTGTCCTCGGGATGCGAACACGGATGCACGATACCATTCATGTCGAGATAGAGATTATCGAATTCCTCGCCATTTGGATTGGGCCGAGTAGTGTCGACAGGAATAACTGAGCCATCGTCCATCTCAATCGGCCGGTCCTCTGCGACGGGGGATATAATTTTCGGGTACTTGTTGGAGAGCCAACGAAAGGCAGCGGGAATACCCATGTTGGCGGTGTTGAGGTTATCAGTCGCTTAACGATGGCAATATTTCGAAGTTGAAAGAGAGACGACCTCGCCAGGACGTAATATCGAATGCCGACTTTTCGAGGGAAACGAAAGGGCGGAAGGAAATGAGGGAGTGTGAAGTCGTACGAGCAGTAGTCGCATGGGGTATAACAGATGTATCAAATCTGGTTTGTCTGTAAGCTCAGACCGGGCGATATCGAAATAGATGCCGTTAAGAGGCAACTCGTTGCTCACCACTAGCAAATTCGGAATTCGACTCGTGGTTTGTGATTAGTTAGTATTAAAAAGTAATACGACTAAACCAAGTAATAATGTGTCAGAATTACTTCAATATAATTCACACCGACCAAACGACCTTATGCGACTCATCAGACGGCGCATTCGTAGTCATGTAAGGCGTGGTGGTCACAAAGAAGGATGTCTGAATATTTGTAAAAAGAAGGTTTGGCGAGGCCAAAAAGTCCAAGTCGCGAAAGCCTTAGCCTTGACGAGATCCACTTTCCAGTCGCATTTTTAGAGTTCGCAGCAGCGGTCGCAGTGGGCCACATTGGGTTGCAGCAGCCAATCGGGGCAGACCTTTAGTCTAGTTTTACATAAAACCCACTAAAACTTGGGGACTAGTGCCGCCTTATAGTAATAACGACCCTGAAACAGTATATCTTTCTATTACCTGCATTTTATATGCACTAAATAGCTAAGTCAAGAATATCAGAATAGGTATCTAAAGTCTAGAAGCTTATGTTAGGCTATCGATATCTGGCCAAAATATCCACCTACATTGCGTATTCTCTGTACCGTTCCAGCGATCCTTCTCGACCGACAACACTGCCTAGGCGACATAGAAGCACGACTATACAGTTCCAGCCTCCTGCAGCCATTGACGGTATGATGCGCCAAAGTCGGTAACCCCTTACTCGCCAATGGACCGCACGCGCAACAGCAAGATTAGCGAGATCGAGCAGCAGCACAAGCCATGTTCTCTACCATCACCACTGCTCCGGCTAAGCAGTCCGTCAGCGAGACAATAACCGTCCTCAGCGGCCGTCTTAGCTCAGCCACTCTTCTCGAAGACCGTCGTGCTGCCATACTTGGATTGCGAAGTTTTGCCAAAGAATATCCCGCTTCAGTTGCTTCGGGAGCTTTAAGGAGTCTAATAGGGAGCTTGTCAAAGGATGGCGAAGATGTTGATACCGTCAAGGTTGTCCTTGAGACATTGCTGATGCTGTTCAGTCCTAACCAGGATAGTCCTGAAGCTTCGGAAGAGATTGCTCTCTGGCTAGCCGACGAGTTTACTCAACGACAAGAGAACATAACACTGCTCTTAGACTTCCTCGAGACCAACGATTTCTACTCCCGATTATATTCCCTACAACTTCTCCTCGCAATCCTCTCTGCCCGCACGGAAAGAACGGAAGTATGTGTCTTCACCGCTCCTCTCGGTATCTCTAGGCTAGTGGCTGCCCTTGACGACCGAAGGGAAGCAGTCCGTAACGAAGCTTTAACCCTTCTTACCTACCTGACACCCTCTTCTCCCGATATTCAAAAGCTTGTGGCTTTCTCAAATGTGTTTGGACGTGTCTTTGAAATAATAGCGGCCGAAGGATCTTTGTCTGAGGGCGATAGAATAGTCGAAGACTGCCTGATTCTTCTCGCTAACCTTTTACGTTTGAACCCTTCAAATCAAAGTCTATTCCGTGAAGAGGGTTACATCCCTCAGCTAGCAAAGCTATTAGAGAGTACATACAAAACTGGGCAGGGGGCGGAGGAAGACGTTGCCCTCTGGGCACAGGAGCAGCGTAACAGAAATATATACGCTCTACTTGCGGTTATTCGACTTTTTCTTGTTTCCGGTGCCGTCGGTACATTGCAGAATCAGGCTGCTTTTTGGCAACATGGTGTCCTCTATCATGCGCTGCAGCTTGCATTTAGTCATGACGCAGAGCTGCCCATCAAAGCAGAGGTTCGAACTCCTCCCCATCTTAAACATTGTGCGGTATTTGTTTACATGTGACGTAGGCCATGACAACTTGTGCGGATATTATCAGAGGTAATGCCAAGCTACAAGAAAGCTTTGCGCAACTACAAGTTCCCTCAGTCCTAGAGATCGCTCCGCCGACCAATGGACAGACGGGCAAGTCAAGTGGCATTCCGGCCGTCTATGTAATCGACGGCCTCCTAGATCTAGCACTGAGTGTGCCTACGAGCCAAGCATTCGACTTGCGACTAGCTGCGTGCCAGTGTATAAAGGCATATTTCTATAATCACCCCGATGTCCGCCTCCATTTTCTACGACGGGCGATCGAGGGACACGCGTCTGGCATGGACGAAACGGCTAACGTCCTGACTACCTTGCTACGACCGTCCAATGAATCGACCACGGTGGATCCATATCGCCATTGGTTTGCGGCTGTTATCACTTTCCATCTCATATTCGACAATGCTGAAGCGAAAGCTCTCGCCATGTCCGTGACAGAAGGCGACGCCGATAGCGGCGAAGAGGTTGTAACAAGCATTCAGACGATCACCGCTCATCTCGTCAGTGGGCTTGCCAGAGGAGACGATGATCGAATATCTGTGGGCTATTTGATGTTGTTAATAGGATGGCTATTCGAAGATCTTGATGGAGTGAATGACTTCTTGGGAGAAGGAAGCAATATTCAAGCACTCGCGCAAGAAGCTGTACGGCACAATTCAAGCAGCCCCATTGCTCAAGGCTTATGCGCGATGATCCTCGGGGTTGTTTATGAATTCTCTACCAAAGACTCCCCAATTCCTCGGGCCACGCTGCACGACGTTCTCATGTCTCGAATGGGCAGGGAAAAGTACATTGACGCTCTTAATAAGTTACGAAGCCATCCATTCATGAGGAACTTTGAGGTTATCCCGCAGAAACTTGAGATTGCAGGCAATCTGCCCGATGTTTACTTTGATGCGACCTTTGTAGATTTCTTCAAGGACAACTATAGTCGTATGATAAGGGCTATTGATCGCGATCCCGGCATGGAGATTTCAGTGGTAACCAATGGCGTCCAAAAGGGGATTTCCCGCGAAATGGTGGACTCGTTACGCGCGCAAGTCGACGAAAAGGAACGAACATTACAAGCCACCCTCGTTGATATGGCCTCGCTCAGCGGAAAACTTGGGCAAGAACAAGCAGACCATCGGCGGACCAAGGAATCTTCTGATGCAGAATTGGCACGGATCAAGAGTGTCAATGAAGCCATACAGCAACACCACAACGAGGAACTTAAGTAAGTACCTAGGTGTTCTATTTTTCCTGCCAATATGCCCTTGCTAATGTCTCCAGAAAAATCGGAGCGGAACAGCGGGCCAAGGATCAAGCTCATCAAAAACAATTAGAGACTCTTCGAAGGGAAGCAGCCAAGGCCGCAGAAGCGATCCATGCTGATTATCGTGACAAGCAAGCGGAATTGCAAAGACAACTTGACTACGTCCGTAAAACTGCGGAGGCGGAGGCCGCACGTATTCAGCGACGATCCGAGGCGGAAATGGCAGACCTTCGGGCCACGATTAGCCGTCTCGAGGTTGACCTCATGAAGGTATGATTAGTTCTGTGTCTTGTTCATTGAACAAGCTAACATGATGCAGGCAAGCAAGGCAAAAACTGAGGAATTGCACGCCGCTCAGGAAGAATATGCTGCCAAGCTATCGGCTGAGCAGTCGAAGACGAAAACAGCTGAAGAGCGGTGTTCGAAGCTTGAGAAGGAATTAGCACAGAAAGATAAGCAATTGTCGCAAAAGGACGAAGATTTGGAAGAGGTAAATATGGCACCACCTTGAACATGGAAAACAGCACACTAACTATGAGCGACAGTCCCGCGCACAGTTGGAAGAAAAGGAGGAGCAGAAATCGGCCACTCAAACTGAGCTCGATGATCTTCTAATGGTCTTTGGCGACATAGAGGAAAAGGTCGAGAAATATAAGGTACGTCACCATTTTCATGATTTCATGATCAAAATTTCAGAGAATGCTAATGAATTTCTTCTAGAAACGACTCATCGATCTAGGCGAGACCGTGTCAGATGGTGAAGATGAAAATGAAGACGATGATGGCGAAGAAGATGAAGATGACGATGACGTTGATTGAATACCTTTACTTAGGTATTCGAAAGAACCATCATCATAAAGACCCAAATAGTGCATTCGTAGTTGATCCGAATCCAACTTGAGAGAAGACGTGAGTCGAAATGAGTCTCCAAATCTCAAAATGCCTATATTCGACCTAACCCTTAGTATGGGCAATAAGGGGTGATTGTATGCAAATAGCGCGTACTATATTATTGATATTTGATATTTGATATGTATTTATCCGAGCCGCTACTGTACTTCGATATTTTTCCACAATTGTAAGAATTTCTTAGGAGATTCGTGATATATCAACGTATAGTTCTCGTTTGTTAAACGATTGGCGATACACAAGAACCCGGACAACCTTAAAATATAGCTCAGTTTGCTTATATATATTAGGCCGTTAAAGGATTGGTTGAGACTTGATCAACGCATAAACAAAATCAAACATATAAACACTTCCCAACGCTTCTCAGTTCTCACTTCCCACATTGACCCCCTCAAATTATCATCTCCACACGTATATACAGACTCATTCACGATGAGTTCCGCACCGAGAAGAGCGGAGCGCCGTCCACCTCCGAGCGAGTCCGACGACTCGGACTCCCGAGACGGGGAGGACTGGAGCGACGCCGAAGACGAAGAGGAGACCCAAGAAGTCATCTCGCTACTCGACGATCGGGTATTCCCCGACGTCATGTCCATGCTTGCGCACTGCAAGGACAAGCACGGCTTCGACTTTTTAGGCGTCCGCCAACGTCTGCAGCTAGATTTCTACGGCTGTATCAAACTGGTCAATTTCAGTAAGGCTTCTTATTTTCATTATGCACTTTTCTGCGACTTTTCTGCGATTCACAATTTACTTCGAAAAGACTATTATAACAGGGATTATTCACTACTCAGATTTTACAAACTAACCTGCGAACAGTTCGCCAACGAGTGCACGAGGGCCTCCCAGTAACGGAAGACATCACGTGGTCCGCCATCGACCAAGAGCAGTATCTAAAGCCCGTGCTCGATGACGACGCCGTCATCCTCGCCCTGGACGAGCTGCCGGAGCTCACCCCGGCGGGTGCGGGTACGACGACGGCGCAGGGCGGCGGCGACAACGCAGTCCTAGTCGACGACCTTCTAAAGCGCAACAGCGATCTCCAAGAGGAGCTGGAGCGCGTCAAGGCGCAGTTCGACAGCTACCGCGTCGCCGTGCAGCAGACCCTCGACGAGCGCTGGGGCGACGTCGACCAAGCGGAAGCCGAGTCCGCCGCCGCCGCAGCTAAGGCGGGCAAAGGCAAAGGCGTCGAGAAGAAGGTGGACGAGTCTCAGTACTATTGGGACTCTTACGCCGGAGTTGGTAAGTACATACCTACCTCTTATCCCGCTTCTCATCTCCTTTATTTATTAGGCGAAGAATTAATTAACTAACCCCCCATACAAAGAAATCCACGAGACGATGCTCAAGGACGCGGTGCGCACCGACGCGTACCGCGACTTCATCTACAACAACAAGCACCTCTTCGCGGGCAAAATTGTGCTAGACATCGGCTGCGGCACAGGCATCCTCAGCATGTTCTGCGCCAAAGCGGGCGCCGCCAAGGTCATCGCCGTCGACGCCAGCGCCATCATCACCAAGGCGCAGGAGAACATCTTCCACAACGGCTTATCGTCCGTGATAACCTGCGTGCACGGCAAGATGGAGGAGGTCTCTCTCCCCGTCGACGAGGTCGACGTCATCGTCAGCGAGTGGATGGGGTACTGCCTGCTCTTCGAGGCCATGCTGCCGTCCGTGCTGTACGCGCGGGACCGGTACCTGAAGCCGGGCGGCTTGCTCGTGCCCTCGCACGCGAATCTCTGGGTCGCGCCCGTGTCGGACCCGCAGTACGTCGCCGACACCGTCGACTTCTGGCGCGACATCTACGGCTTCGACATGCGCGCCATGCAAGCCGGCATCTACGACGAGGCGCGCGTGCTCAGCTGGCCGCTCTCCCTTCCCCCCTCATCAACCACCACCACCACCACTGCTACCCCCACCACCAACAACAACACTACCACGCCACTAACCCTCTTCTCCACCCCCGAAAACAAAACCACCATCCCCGGCGCCCCGCACGCCTTCAAGCTGCTAGACCTATACCGCGTCCAAACCGCCGACCTATCCTTCACGCACCCGTACACCCTAACCCTCGCTCGCGACGTCGACGTCCTCGACGGCTTCCTAATCTGGTTCGACATATTCTTCTCGCCCACACCCCCCTCCACCACCACCACCACAACCGCAGTAGCCACATCCGCGTCCGCAGCCGAGTGGGCGTCCCTCGACCCGCAGAACCGAGTCGCTTTCACGACGGGCCCGCACGGTCCCGATACGCACTGGAAGCAAGGGCTGCTCCTATGCAAGCCTTCCAAATCCACCACCGCCGCCGCAGTAAGCGCGGAGGAGAACGGGATGGAGGCCAAGGAAGGAGGAACTGCTGCTACGGCGACGGCGCTGAAGAAGGGTTCCGAGATCACGGGCGACATCTCGTTTTCCATCCCGGAGGACCACGCGCGCGGGCTGGCGATCAAGGTCACCTGGAACGGGAACAAGGGACAGACGTGGGCTTTGCGGTAAGGAGTTGGTGCGATAGGGGTTAAAAAGAAAAGGGGGGGGAGGTACCGGGGGTAGGGTAGGTAGGGCCAGGCACGCTATTGGGACACGTATCTTAAAGGTGAATTATAGACCTATGTTTATGAAAAAGAAAAAACGCTTTACCTTAAGGCAGAAAAGAATGTCAACGCCGCAGAACACATGAACCCGTTCAATCCAGGTAATTATGTCACAAGCATGATAAAAAGTAATCATTGGTCATAAAAATATACGATTTGTAACTTAGGTAAGTGTCTCTAGGATGCTCCGATCGTCCTCATGTACCGACTGAAACTCATTAGGCCCTCCCTTTATTCCATATCGGCATATCTATTCGTGATGGTGCCAGAGCACTTCCGACACCATCTTTTGGCACCGCGCATCTAGCTTACGGTGATGACTCTCCCCCTTTCTAACACCTCTAATCGAAGATCCATAATCTATAAACTAAACGTCTGTCGTGGGGAAAGGAATGAATCATTAAGGTGCGGGAAATCCGCGCTTCTATCGCTGCTGGTAAGGATTGCTCGGTGATCGGTTCCGGTTGACGCCCGTGGATCGGCCGCCAGCCCCCGAACCGGCTGACTGGATGTTTCGAAGGGATGACTGTGGGTGTAGTGAATTTCCAGTGTGATACGGGTTTGGCCCGCCCACCTGTGCCTCTTCATCGTAGGGGCCCATATGCTGAGTTACTTGAAAGCCTGGGGTGTTCTCGCCCGGGAGCTGCGGAGGTAAAGTTTCACCTGCTCTACGACGGCCACCGCTGCGCTGACTCTCCCGCTTATGGAGGTCCAAGCGTATCGAATCTAAATCATTCGAACGTTGTCGGTCCATAGACTCTTCGCGAGAGTTCCTTGGGGACTCTTCGCGATTATAGCCCCATTCATCTGCCGCCGCTTTTGCGGGGTTAATGGCATTAAAATCGTGGGCAGCCTTCGCCTCGCGTTCCTCGGGGACACCGGTTTTGTTGGATGTCGAAGGGTTCCTGGCTGGCGTTGAGGATGTTGGCACCATTCTCTTTCCTTCTTTTTCCTTGCTAGCCTTGTCACGAGCAGCAGAAGCGTCCGAGTCCGTCACAGCAACAGAGTATGATGGGTTCGTCGGTCCGCCTAGCGGTTCACCGCCACCACCAGGTGCGTAGATTGGTACTCGCTTCAGGGCAAGCGTAAGCGCACACATGAACTTAGAGCGTCGAGTGGCACGGATAGCCTCATTATGCCAGTTTGACTTGTGCTTGATAGCAATTTTCAGCTGAAGCTTGTCCAAGTCGCCAACGCCTGCCACTCCGATGACAATGTCCGGCTGGAAGTCACGCGAATTCTCCGGCGCGCGCACGAATTTCTCCATTTCAAGTCGCAGAAGCTCAATATCCTCAAAGGAGGTATCATACGAAACATTGATGTCGATAACTTCTTTCATAGCTTTACTTCGGGTCACGTTCTCAATCCAAAGATTGTTTAAAACAATGTTTGGCACCTGGACGACCTGCATCTTGTCGATACGGTTGAAGACAGTGTAAAGCAGGGAAATCTTCTCGACGACCAACTGCTCTTTCTCCGAGCCTGCAATGTCGACTCTGTCTCCCACATCGTAAGGGTGCTTGACGAATAGGAAGATACAAGAACCCAGAAATTCTTGAGTCGTGACGGCGAAGACGAAAGACAACGAGAGTAAGGCCGTACCGGCAGTAGCGAGCGTGGTAATGAACGAACTCTGGAAGAAAGCCACTGCAGAAATATGTAAGTAGATAAATAAAAAGATAGGTTTATTGGAAAACACTTACGGAAGATGAAAATGACGATCAGAAGGACAATGAAGAGAAGGACCTGGTCGAACACAGCCAAAGCTTGGCTAATGTCCTTCATGCTGTTCCCTATAGCCTTCCTTTCTTTTCCAGTCTCAACCACCTTTCTGATCATCTCGTCAAGACTGATGTCGCCGTTTGAGTCAGCATCAATGGCAGCGAAGCATTCTTCAGCTTCGTCACGGTGTCCAGGGCCGAGCACTTCGATGATATCATCCACATAAAGAGCATCGTTGCCTTCCACAACGAACGACATCCAAATACGTTTCGCAAGAGCTTCTGAGGTTCGGGCTTTTTCGAGGGCTTCCACAACAATCGAGTGGGCGGAGTTCGGGTTGAAGACCTGCTTGCCAGTGATCTCGGAAGCTAGGTTTCCAAACACAGAGGTAACTTTGTCGCCGATTCGTCCCACATTCCCGATTAATTTCATGGGCGTGACTGCTCCGCCCTTCTTATTTCTTCTACCTTTCTTCCCGCCGGCGAGCATTATCTCGATACTATCGTTGATAAGCTCATCTTCCTCGATGAATTCAGGGCAGTACATAGGAAATAGCTGTCGAGATGCGTCGTACATCAGTCCCAGTAGGAAAACTTCTCGTTTCGAGTCCTTTATCCGGTTGGCAAAAGATCGCTGATGGTACGTTACGCTAATGAGTTGGATAATGGTCTTCTCGACGAGGAAGACGGCCGAAGAAGCGAAGAGTGCACCGAGAATCCTTCGAATTGCAATAACCCAGCTAACGTCGTTGAAATTCGTGTTGATAAGGCCCGTGAATATAAAGAATGTAGCCATGGCCCAGAAGAAGAGCGAGAGCGGAATCTCCAGAGCGCGGATAACAATTGCATACTTGCGGGTTCCGGCACTGACAACACCAGTGAAAAACATGAAGACGGGTGGTAGGAGGTGGGCAACGACCTTGCCGACCCATAAGCTCAACCACGCAAGCTCGATCCAGAGGAAAAGGTTGAAGAGCTGTGGTCCAGGGGCGTAGACCGCAACGGCCTCGGTCAAGGCGTTCGTTCGCGGGCCATGACCAACCTCAATGCTGTACCTATTTCCCGTCGCCGGGATGACGATTAGAGGGACAGCAAGGAGGAGCGCAACGGGGACGATATACACGAGATATCTCGTGACGACCGAGGCGCCAATTATCTTGTTGTAGAGTTTCCCCATGGCATTGAGAGACGCCTCGTCGGAAGTTAGGTTATCATTTTCCCCGGAAGGACTGTCCTTCTTAGCCTGCCTTCGACCACGATGGAAGAAGCCACGCTTCTCATTTTCTTCGGTGTTCTTCGATTCCATGCTGAAGCCAGTAGCAGTGCCTTGGTTGGGTTTCCTAGCACCGGTTGAGCTGGCATTGCTCCGGACTTGAGTTAAGGGGATGTCGCTGTCCATATCAGGCCTTGAAGTACCCAGTTGCACGAACCCTTTAGGAGAACGGATCGACATTACGGTGGGGGAGATATGTAGCTGCAGTAGCTACTAACGTAATCCAGCCGCCCAAAATGTGACCCGACAATGCGGCTTGGACGGTTCCCTTTATCTGTTTCCTTAAAATGGGGAAACCTGGATATACAAGTGAATGAATAATATACCACAAATATTCTTCCCTCAGGATGGCACCAGGCGATCGATCGGAAGGGTGAAGGTGGTGCTGTATAAAAAATCCGACAGGGAGAGAAAAAGATGGGAGTTAACCGTAGGCGTTTAGGATACGGGGTATGAATTTGTGGGAGAGAATGGAGGTTAAGCAAAACGAAAGACTGATAGTCAACTGACTAATAAAGGAGAATAGATCCAAAGCATATACTATGCCTATAGGGACCAAGGAATCTTCAAAGACGTTGACCCGAAAAAAAAAAAAGAGGGAGGTGGAAAGTAGAAGGAAAAAAAAAGAGAAAGATCGTGAATCGAGGTAGGATGATACATGCAGGGGTCAAAGCTTGTACATAGTAGTACAAGATTTAGTACCATCAGACTCCAAGGTGTGGAGGATTGACGCGTTGGAAAGTCCGCCTGTAGTTTTTTTTCCTCAAGGGTCCACATGGGAATCGATCTAAAAAGAACTGGAGACACTGGAGACAAATTGTGGACAGTATCCATGTATGTTGCCGAAGTGGAAAGAGCCAATGTGGCTGCTAGACTGCTAACCTCGAGGGCTGTACCTGCCTGCTGGGTAAATTTCAAGATACCTCCCTAGACATTTATTCCCCCCTATCGGATCACATTTATCACATGAATAGGTATCAATGACAACAATACATTTACACTGTTTCAGTTTGTCTTATCGATCCTATGCAATCATCTCGCCTACTCAACCCTGACAGCCTGGTAGAATGTCTACCTTCCACTCTAGGAATTCGGAATGCTGGCTTTGACCTTCAAATAGATTCCTACAATGAAATGCGCCATCGACGTTATTCAGGGGTGACGATCTAGACGTTTCAGCAGAAAATAAATGCCAACTACTGAGAAGCTCGTTGTGGTTGGTCAATCGCTATGAATTATTACCCCTACCTAAGTATGAGCTAAGGGATTTCGCAGGAAAAAGAGAGAAAAAAAGAAGAGGCGTTTGAGGTTGCCACTATTCTAGTTAAGTCACTACAATTTTCATACTAGGCTTTATTAAGTAACACTCCTTTCGTATTATCAAAGGGATTAACCCTCGAAGTCTCCGGGACTTGTTTGTTAAGTCGGCTAATAATAGGTCAGTTTTTCCAACCGCGTCATTGTCATTGTTTCAGAAAATAGGTCTATCCCGATTGCTCTTTGTGAGCATTTGCAGGCGTAGCTAGCTAGGTTGAAGCACGTTCCACTCTCAAGGGTATGAAAGTTCAGCTCGAATGTCGACAACTATGACGAAAATATCGGACGAGATATTGCCCTAGGGCTTTTTTTTTTTTTCGTTCTCCACGGCCGAATGTTCGAGATCTTGGTTACCATTCCGTCCCGTTTTTGAGATTTCCTTGGGTAGATCAGCTCACACGCATGTGATTGACAATTCACCGTCTTGCTATCTATGGAGAGAATACGCTACAATTTTCCTTGTACAATGAACGTCATCTCTCTCTACCTCGGAAGCGAATAAGATCACTTCCTAATTGCGACGGCGATCATGAAAAGATAGGGGAGAGGAGGTTGAAGTCTCGGAATTATCAACTTAGAAAAGTGGCCATGACGCAGATCTCAGCTGCAATCTCGTCCATTCAAATGGCAAAAATGGCTTAGATGATCAATGTCGACATGAACCACTATCGAACTATCGGTAGAATGCATAACAGAATCAAGCTTTACTCGCAGACTGCGTGTTCTTGTGCGCGGGGGAAAGAATAAAAAGGCAGTTGCTTATGAAAATCATTATAAAGGGGAATCCACTTGTACACTTCAAAGGCTGACAAGTGCCGTCAGCCCGAATTCCAAAACGCGCCGGGGCAAGCCACATTTGCTGATCGTCATCACATCGTCTCGCCCGAGTCTGTTTAGCGAGAAGACTAATGCTAGGCCAGCTCTATCAGCTATAACGATAGCGCCGGCTGACGAATTTCTCGAGTTCGCAAGTTTTATCACGCGAGCACATTTTCACATCGTGATGACTTCTGGTTTAGGCTCCGTGCCAAGGTCCATCTAAGAAGACACTCGAAGGTTCTTCGGCTTTTAGCACCGGTGACAAACTAGTTTGCTTATCTACTAGGTACCTAGGTATGTAGACAGGAACAGGTAGCAGAGCTGCTCATCGAGAACCTCAAAAACGAGCATAACATGAGCCTTAGGTCTAGAGAAGAACGCGAATGTGTAGTGTACTTGGAATACCATCAAAATTTTTAGGTGAGCTTCTCATCTTCAAAGGCGGGGTGTTTGTGGGCACCAGCACCGTGCCAAGAATAACGACGAACAGCAGCCGCCTCTCTCTCGGAGCGAGAAAATATAGTGATAGCGTCGGCACCGCTGGCTATAGCACTAACTTGCGCTTCCGGCGTTCCGACGTACTCCTTAGAATCAACTGTGGCCCCCGTATCGCTGGTGTCCGTTAGATAGTCCTCCACTATTATAATCGACGGGCTGGAAGTAGCGTCATCGAAGTGGTAGAGAGGCTCGAGTACAGCACCACTCCGCTGTAGGATATAGCGCCTAAACCACCATGGAACCACCTTGGTGGAGTTGTACTTGATAAATACGCTTGTAGGTACGGCAAAGACGTAATCAAGTTCCTCGAGCGTGCGCTGCTTTGTCTCGGGCATCCACAGAAAGATCATGACGAACGCTGTGACATTGAATCCTGCGTATAGGCAGAACGCACCCTAATTAAGCGTTAGAGCGCCGTCCCCAAGTGTCTGCGTTTTAGGGAGAGACTTTGCAATGGGACCTACAAGAACACCTGTAGCCGCAAGGATTTTTGGGAATGTGATTGACAGTACAGCAGCCCAGAAGAGGCAAGTCGCTACAGCCCACGACATCCCAACCTCGCGGTGTGAGAGTGGGAAGACTTCCGCGCTATACGTAAAGGGTACGGGACCCTCTCCGGGCGAATAGAAGATCGCGAAGACGTAGACGAATAGCGCTACCAGACCCACGTGAGCCCCGGCGCCCTTGGGGATCAGCGTGCAAAGACCGGCAGCTAATAAGGACCAGGCCATGTTGGGAAAGGTGAACAGGAGCAGCGAACGACGACCGAATGTGTCGATAGTCCAGAGAGCTGGCCACGCGAAGATGAAGTTTACTAAACCAAATCCCCATGACGCAAGGAGCGCACTGAAGTCGGAAGTTCCTGCTTCTTTGAAGACGGTAGAAGAATAAAATGCTATTAGGTTGATGCCTATCATAGCTGTTAATTCCCAGGCTTTGGCCAATTCTCATACTCCCGAGTTAGATGGCTTACCGCACAGCTGTTGGCCTATCATGACTACGAAAGACGCCAGTGTTGCTCTCCTGACGCGAGGGATCGTGAAAAGTTGGATGAGCCGCTTGACATAAGTTGAATCGCCGATGGCTTCATCCTCTATCTCCACTTGAGCTTTAATGGCGTAAAGATCACGAGCCGCTTGTATGGGGTGGTTGCGTAATCTTAAAAGCGACTCCATAGCATCTCGATATCGTCCTTTCTTGACATACTATCTCGGCGATTCCGGACAAAATGGGATGAGAAATGTAAGAGGAACCGCTGGAATGAAAGCCGAACCAACCTGAACTGCGTAAGTTGGACTCATTAGTTATACAAAGCACCAAGTTAGAGTAAGTTGATATGAGATAGCACATACGTCTCCAGGAAATCCTGCCGATTTGGCCAACTGCTAGATTAGCAGAACAACCAAGGAAGATACCGAATGCTGTCCACAGCTGCCAGGACATGACTAGAGCACCGCGGATAGATGCTGGGCTATTCTCGGCAGCAAAGATGGGTACAGTCGAGGCTTTGATACCCATGCCAACACCGAGTAGTATTCTAGTAACCAAGAGCTGTTGCCAGTTCTGGGTTAAAGCTCCCGCAATAGGAGTGAGCAAGCAGAATATCGCAGATATGAAGATGGTTCCTATCACAGATTAAGTCATTCCCCCTTTTAAACTGGGATAATAATAGAAAAGAGGGCAGGGGAGAGAAAAGAAAATTTTACAAACCTCGCCGGCCAAAGTGACAGTTCAGCGGATCTGAAAGCCAGCAACCGATGAGAGCCGATCCGATGTAAGGAGCCGAGTTGATCAGGCCGACTAGGAGTATATCATGGTCGGTCTGTCCCCCGATGCCGAATTGCGCGGGGAACGACAAGTTGGCCCCGTTGCTGCCTTCTTGGTCCCATCCTTGAACAGCCGCTCCGATGGAGCAAGTGATGATTGTTAGATAAAGAAGCCGAGGGACTCTCCACTTGTGCTCTGTCTCATTTCTTAACGCATTTATTTCTTCCTTATCAAGTGCTTCCGGCCCGTAAATATCCTCGAAAGCGGCAGGATTCTGGGCAACAAGTGCACCCTTGCGCATGAGCGGGATGTATTTAGCCAAACCGTGGTGCTCGGAAAACCTAGTTACCTGATCTAGGAGATATTCACGAGGGATGCCGGCCAAGGGGTTCGTGATCCTATTACCACCGAGTCGGTCAGCTTGGGGTGGCGCGTACTAGGAGAAAGGAGATGCAGACTTGGCACTCAGGTTATTGTTGAGATTGACTCGTGTTTTTGTGTCATGACGACCCTTTTCCGTAGAGCAATCATAACGGTACACCGAAGATTTGCGACTGTATAAAACCTATCAGCATAAAAATGGTCGTTAATAGAAAACTCTTTCCTTTTGATGCTTACGGCGGTGTTGGTTCAAATTTCTCCGGCATGTTAAACGTAAGTTTGAGGTGATCCTAAAGCATACTGTGATAAAGCTATTGCTAGGTATTGTATCGCAAGAGACTTGTTTCTAGGGAACGATTGGCATAGTGGAATAGAAGTTCAAAAATGGACACAGAAGATGGCCTGCACGTCTTTGGAAATTCGATATAAGTATTCTTTATTGACGTAGAATCTAGTACTGTCCATTATTGGAAAGTACAACACTGAATTATATCTCCCTCGAATCATGAAACACTGGCCTAAACACCACAATATTCACCCCTCTTCAAGTAAACTATACCACAATTATAGAGTTCATCCTAATTTGCAAGACCACCCTGCGTGTTTATCAAGATAATATAGGAAGTAGGTAGACATTCAATGTTGTTTCAGTTAAGAAAAATATTTGGAGTTATGATACGAATGTGCGGGCCCCTATTGTCTTATTTCTCTATTCTAACCTAGAGGTCAAAGATAAGCGGCGTCAAACCCTAAACCTCAGAGCACCGACCTAGAGTAAAAGGTAATTCATTAGGCCGCGGTAATATACTAAGTGCCCAACTAGAATACGCCTGCGCCAACAACCTGACTATCATTGTGTCCAGCCTAAGAGATGTGTGCATTTTGTGTTTGTGTGTTTGGGTACGAAGGTAAAATGTCGGTTCGTGAAATGAAAGATGTGGAAGCCTCCATACCTACCTAGGTAGGTATATACGAAGAAGCGAATATATGTACATGAACTGAACCATTCCGTGGTCCCGTATCTTTCCCGCTGCCGTTTGATCTATAGCTTATAACCCATATGAAAGACCCTCCCCGCGGCCTAAGACAGAGCGATTCACTTCCCATTCCCGTGTAATTAGGATGTTGTTTATATCCTCTGTATTGTCCCACCTGCTAGTGTTGTTTGTTCGAGTATGGGCGCGGACGTTAGCGAGGGGAATGCTGTCGTCGAGTCGCTCGAAGCCATGACTGAGGGGACCTATGGCGGGCGGAGTACTGGTGTCTTGACTTCCTGTTGCTGTGGACCTCTTCAGAACCTTCTTAGTCCAATCACCACTATTAGCAGCAAATATCCGTTTAAGGGAAGGTTTGATGACTGGAAGACAGGAATTCACGATTCCAAGAGTTGGTTCAAGAGTAGAGTAGATCGTTCCTAAGCCAACTCCATATGTCAAGTCACTAACGTCCCATGATATAAGCCACAAAACCCTTAGGAGAGACAATACACATATGCTAAAACCTAGCAGTCAGTCTCTGTGCTATCATTGATTTGATTGAATTACTTACACCGCCCCGAGGCTGAACATGCCGGCAACACCAAATCTCTTTAGCAGCGTCAAGCGTAAACTAAATAGCATAGGCATTGGCAATATCACGATAGATGCGTCAATAACTAGATTGGTAATCCCAGCAATAAGGTAAGAAAGGCCCTGATTTTCGCACCAGGCTCCTGGAATAGTTTTGTACCAGTTGAACTCCACTGGATGGCAAAGGGCGAAAGACTCTGCCACCACGCTGATAAAATAAACTATGGTGATAGCCATTAAGCCGCGGCAGCAATGCGCAAATCTAGGGCCTGGGAATATGATCATATATAATGATAGTATCGAGAACTTAACGCAAGTGTTCGAGGCAGCCCAGAGTAACTGGGCAGCTGTGAATGACTAAGTAAACCTAAAGGTCAATAAGCAACTCTTAATAACACTCGTCGAGCTGGTATTCACCTTCAAGTAGAGAGTAATCAGATTTGGATCTTTCTCCATAATATCCTTGACATGATGACCAATGCCTCCGGTAAAGACTTCTACGCCCATGTTTTAGCGAATACTTCGTCTCAACCGAGTTGAATTTGCATATATTACCTATCATGGCATTTGAATATACTCCAAGAGCCAGAATCGTGGCAATAATTACCATGTAGTCGTTGAACGCAAGAGGCGTTCCCATCAGTTTCCTAGACCATAGGCGGAGTCCAACGGCGATAATGGCCAGTGTGGTGCTAATTGACAGCACTATAGCAGTTCGGATGGCAATCAGCGTAAGCTCCATAATAGCTCACATTGAAATCTCGAGAAAATAACTAGGTAATCATCCACTAGAGAAGACCTTTGTATGAAACAACCCGTGCAAGTGTGAGAACTACAATTGGAAAAGGGGGCACGAGGCTTGAAGTAAAGTGTTTCGAAACCAATTACTGATAACAATAGGCCTCATTCATACACCTAACCCCTTCTTTTGTTGGCCATTGAAAACAAAATCTACCTACCCAGGTACGTACGGCATAGGTGGAGGTTTGCCGAATGGATTTCACTCTGATGATCGCAGCTTAGACATCCATAGCTACACAGTCGGTTCAGCCTTCAATTAATAAATGGAAGTTACGTTGCTCAAGCACCATCCATCATGCAAGATGGATATCAATATTGTATTGTAACCCTTCCAAGGCTGCTTTGAGAATAATCCACATACTGTTGGTCGGAACCTGCATAAGGAACATGCGAAATTATCACCAACAGGTCGCACTTTATTATGGAAGCAACTTCGCTTTCATTATCCAGGTACCTAATAGGTACCTATGTAGGTGTAAACCCCAGCCTTCATCCGCCCCCTCTCTAACATAGCCTCACATAAATCTCTCACTGTCGTGAGACGGCATTGCGTCGTTGCTTCGCCGAATTGGCGTAGGATGCGTGACGACCAACTGCATATGGGGCTTTATGGTTGTTTGCCTAGCGCTTAACCCCTTAGTTTTGGGTGTAATAGAATTCCCACTCCCAAGGTATGCTGTAGTCTATATTTTTGTTGTTTCTTCCCGTCCGCTCCAAATATTGACTTTGTTGCCCACCATTTAGACTGCCAACTTTACTATTCCATCAAGATGTCACCAGATACATATGACTTCATCGTTGTAGGTGGTGGTACGGCCGGTTTAGTAGTCGCAACTCGTCTTTCTGAAATTCCAAGTCAACGCGTCCTCGTCTTAGAGGCCGGAGCTGATTTCAGCCCAGACCAACGGATTAAGACCCCGGCTTCCTGGACATCTTTGCAGGGCACTGAGGTAGATTGGGGCTTCCGGACTGAGCCACAGGTGTGTACATATCGGGTTTCTACATATAACATCACTCGTCTTGGATATCTTTACTAAAACTTACCAAAGCCATTGCTCAACGAGAGATCAATTGGGGTCAGCCAAGGCAAAACACTTGGAGGCTCTAGTGCCATTAATGCTCAGGTGTTTGTTCCATGCAACCCGTCCGTGATTGATCATTGGGGCTCGTCTCTTGGGAATAGTGGCTGGAATTGGGAGACTCTACGCCCGTACTATGCCAAAGCTTATACTTCTCCTCCGGTCGACAGCTCGCTGGCAGAGGCGCTCGGCATTGACGGATGGACAGATCATAGTGACACGCACGGTCCTCTTCCAACCTCGTTCCCCGGGAACCCGTCCCATCCCATAAGGAAGGCTTGGGCAGACACATTTCGCGTCAATGGCTACTACACCGTACAAGATCCCTTCATCAACGGGTCTTTGGGGAGTTTTTCTTGCCTCGCAACCGTCGACCCAGTCACAAAGGAGAGAACCAATGCCGCTTCGGCATACTACGCTAGTAGTAAGACGAGAAAGAATTTGGAGGTCCTCACAAATTCCACTGTTGAAAAGATCCTTTTCGACAGCGAAGGCCCAAACAGCAAGGAGTCCATCGTAGCTTCTGGGGTTCTTTATAACTATAAAGGCGAGTGCCGAAAAGCCATCTGTAACAAGGAGGTTATACTTGCCGCAGGTGCTCTTCAGTCGCCCAAGATATTAGAGCTTTCTGGAATCGGCAATGCAAGTTTCCTGGAAAAGCACGGCATTGACCCTATCGTCGATCTCCCAGGAGTTGGAGAGAACCTTTATGATCATCTAATCGACACGATTAGCTACGGGGCGGTGGACACCCTGGAAACGCTTGACCCTCTCATTCTGGACCCATCCGTGCGTGAACAAGCCATAACTGACTTCGCAGAACGTCGGACCGGTCTACTTACCTCGATGGGAGTGTACACATACGCATATCTTCCTATCATGGAACACCTCTCTAGTGAAGGGCGAGAGCGACTAACCAAATTGCTTGTCGACAATCGTCCCACTCCGGGAGAGAATCCTGACCAGGTTAGAGCTCAAGCGTACTACAAAGTGGCCGAGGCGACCCTTCTTGACCCGAAGCAGGCTTCTGGGGCATACTTCTCGTTCCTTGGGCCATGGGGTGGCCCGATCGAAGAAAATGGTCGGACTTTGACTCTTTGCGTCATGCTTTCCCAGCCACTTTCTCGTGGAAGCGTCCATATTCGTTCCAACGACACATCGGCTGCTCCCATAGTCAATCCCAACTACTTATCCAATTCGTTGGACCTGGATCTCTTCGCGGAGCATATGCTCTACATCGAAACCATTGCCCGTTTACGCCCTCTGACTGACCTCCTGAAACACCCCATCATTCGCAGGCATTCGTCTTCAAACCTTACTGATCTAGAAACCGCGAAGAAATGGATCCAGAAGAGTGCGGCGTCTATGTGGCACCTGGGAGGCAGTTGTGCAAGTAGGTATCTCATTATCGTTGACTTGTTCCTTCAATCGCTAATATATTGTGTCAAAGTGTTACCGAAAGAAATGAATGGAGTTGTAGACAGCACACTGAAGGTCTACGGAACTCAGAACCTCCGTATTGTAGATTCGAGCGCAATCCCCCTAATCAGCACAGCCAATCTCCAATCTACTGTGTACGCGTTCGCCGAAAGAGCAGCGGACTTGATCAAGGAGACGTGGGGTTTTGGAATGAGCCAGCTCTGAACAATAGGCGTTACTTCAGTAGGTACCTAACTAGGTAGTTAAATACAGCCCACTGCAGCGGCGTCTTTGGACTGGCCCACCGTATAGTGAATCATATACCATCAACATAAACAAATGAAGGTAAATATCATATCACATACCATATACACCCTCTTAACCAGCCAGCCTATCCAGCCTACTCAACCCCATGAACCAGAAATATTTTTAGATTCCTAATATATGATAATACATGCGATCAGGGGTATCTCAGAACCAAAAAAGTATTACATATACATGAAAACTCGGCGGCTTTTTAAACCCTCAACCCAACTCAACATGAATCATGAATCCGTAGAATATACTCTTACAAGACGTAATTAATCCCGTATAATGCCCAACCCCCACGCGCTAAGACCGCTCGCTATCCTGTACTCCTTTAGCAACCCGCGTCGTATCCTCGCTCCTCTTATTCACGACGCGCAAGAGGTCGGCGTATCTCCTACGCCAAAACTCCGCGGCCTCCTCGCCCTCGGCCGGGATATCGGAGTCACCCCTAGGTTCGTCCGGCCGTTGAGCGCCCTTCTTCCACCGCGCGTGCGGAACCGTCTCCGTGAGTCGGAATTTCCCACTTACGGGGCCGAAACGAAGACCCCAAGAACAGTGGTACTTCGTGTAATCGGGGCCCACCTCCAGTCTCTGTACCGAGGTGCTGCCCGCTTGCATCAGATACTTAACGCCCGCAAGCGCTGAGAGGTTGATCAGGAAGGCCTCTTTCGTTAGAGCTTGTTTCGATATGCCCTCGACGACAACCTTAACCAAGGCCATTGCCTCGTCGACGCCAGCAGGTGGGCCTGGCTGCCCCTTTTCATCATACCAGGCCCCCTCAAGTATATCTGCAACAAACATGGCCTCGATCTCGTCGCAGTTCGTCCGGTCGCTGTCGCTAGGGTCGAAATGCATTCCGGAGCTCCCGTGATCGTCGGTCGATGTGGCCGTGAACATAGCGGAAGTGCGATCGAACACCGTGAACGCATCTTCCACGGGGGCGTCCGCCGCTTTACCGCCTCCATTGGTCCCGTTCCCATTAACCGGGCTCTTGCCGTTTACCATTACAACAGGAGGTGGGGGAGTCGCTAGTCTGACAGGGCCGCTGGCTCGTTCTGGTACTTGTAGAGAAAGACGGCCCGGTCGGGCAGGCCGGTTGCCAGGAGCAGAAGTCGGCGTTGTCGTCGGTGCTGACGTTGGCGCAGAGGTAGGTCCTGCTGACTTAGGTACCGATTCGGGGGGTAGCATCGGCGTATGCGCTATGCTAGACTGAGGTGTGCCCTGTTCAAAAGGGGACCCCTGAAATTCCCTCCGTTCATCCGGGATTGCTGATAATGGACCGTCGGAGGGACGATTTGTTGGAGGTCGCCCACGGGGCCTGCCACTTGTAGATACGCCGCCGCTTCTCCAAGCGGAAGAAACGACCTTTGCTCCATGGCGACGCCCGAGAGCTTTGGTTTTAGGACTAATTGCCGAGCGAGGTTCTGTAGTGTCACCCCAGAACGTCCCTCTAGTCGACGGCGTCATCGCAGACTGGGGATATGCTGACATTGGTTCGCGCGAAACATCGTTACTCCATGGGAAGGCTGAATTTGCTTCTGGCAATACGCTTGATCTTGGATCAACTGATGGGAACATGAACGAGTTTCTTCCATCCGGATGAGCGGTCCACGGATCTAGAGTATCCGGACGAGCGGTTTTAGGCTCCCCGCCAAACCCTGGAGACTCTAACCTGGGTCTTTGTGACGGAGATTTACTAAGTCCATCTTCCTCAGGTCTTTTTCGACCTCGACGAGGTCGAATGTGAGGTAGCAAAGCGCGCAAAGCCATGTCGTCTTCGGCAGCAACCCCATCTCTACCATCCTCACAGACTGGGTTCGGGTCCGTAGGAATTTGGGTCCAGTATGGGTGCGGATTGTCCATCAGATAATCGAAGAAGGCGTTGATATGCATGGAGTGCATCCATCGCTGCTAGGAGTAAGCTATGCTGCTATCGAGTGAACCATTATAGTTATTACAGAAGTAAAATGAATTTTACCTTTAATCGGACGGCATACTGCTGTATCTTCTGAGAGCTTTGTCCCTTGTCGTGGTCTGGCGGCTCAACACCCAAGTTCAAGGCTAACTCCGCCCACGTCTTCAGCTCCTTTGAGTGTAGCTTCTTGATGAGTTCGAACAAGGTGAACGTACTGAAGCTCTTCCCCTCGCTTTTTGGTGGGGTTCGAAAAGCTTCTCTGAGAGCGAACGTGTCTGTCTCCAAGGGCACTGCCGGGTTGCAGTAGAGGATGAAACTCACGTAGGCATCCTCGATAGAAGTAGTCGTCACGCTTTTTTGAGGTAATATTGGTCTTACCATCCCTACCGATCTAGGCGTCTCATTTTTACCGGGAGACGGAAGCGGGTTGAAGCGACGGGAACCGTTGCTCGTTGGAGTAGAGAGAGCCATCTTAACCTCATAAGATAGCGAGATATGCGATGATCCCCATGGATATTAAATGAAATGCATGAAAGGTACTTATGTAAGGTGGGTTGAAGTATCGCGGGCTGACGGATTTGATAAGCTGAAAGTTTCACGAAGTTATTGTTATAGCGCTCGCGATCTCCGTGATTTGAATAACTAACGAATAAGTATCCTTATTCTCGTAGAAGTCGTGTGTAACGGGATCTCCTCTCATCTCATAACACAATTGGCTCTTCCGTTGATTTGCTCATGGAGGCGTAAGCGTGGTCTTAGTGGCAGATAGACATTAACCCCTAGCTATTATGCAGTAGGATGTAGGATAGGCGTCCGTTAATTGATGTCGGGTTCTAACTGGCTGAGGTAGAGCTCGAATGATATGAATCAGAACGGCCTTTCCTCTATCGAAAGGTGAATGGGAAACTTATTGAGAAGAAAGTTAAAGTTCCTTAGTGACAGCCTCTTCTTTTCCGGTGGCCAATACCTATTATGCCGAATTCTATTTTGAGAAACTTCGCTGGCGGAGGCTGGTGCCACGAGCAAGAGCGCACGGCTGTTTTAGATGGACCGGGAGTTGTGCTGCACCTGCATGATGCTATTTTTGGATGCAATCCCACGTGACTCTGTCGTTCGCTGCTGAACTTTGTAGGGGAAGCTAAGGAAAGCCAAGGGGAGCCCCCAAGTATTTCCCCAATAATTTGGTGATTTGGTGATAGCCCCCAAATGACAATTGTGTGAAGGTTGCCCCTTTGGGGTGGCGTTCAACAGCTGATACTACCAACGCCATTATCGAAGAAAAGGGGGACCTGAGATGCAGAAAATCAATTGTCTGTCCCGCCCATTCCATTGGACAGATATATGTACCTCAGGCAGCTCAGGTAAGATTATAGTGGGATAATTTATAGAACCTGCACGTCAGAATTATCGTGTAAATTCTAATACCAATCAATCATATCATCAATGTCTCTTTACCTGCAGTTATGAAACTTGCATCGCGACACACGCCCTGATCTCTTCGCTGTGTTTCGCCTGAAACATACAACCGTATTTTATACATAGATAATGTTGCAATGATGGTAATTGAGGAATGAGGATATGTGACTGGCATTATCTAAGCATATATGTCTAAGTCAAGTGGCATCGAGTCTTTCAGCTGTTGGCATGTAAGATCTTATTGTGGTATGTAGGAGTAGTCTTTGGTGAATGCGGTGTATATATAGGTAAATCTGAATTGAGATATTAAGATGAAATAACAAGCATTATAAGTTATCAATATTTATAATCCAGTCTAGCATCACAAGATAGAAGAATATTAACAATAATTTCATGAGCCTCCCTCTCGCATGTGAAAATCGGAACTCAAAGAAAGTCTTTGACGAATTAAATGCGGGGCAAAAGCCGGGGAGAGCATGGGGAAAGAAATGCTGACCTTGTGCCTTACAGCGATAGGGATACTCGGTTCAGGCGAATTAGTGGGCCTCATCCCGCTAAAAGAGAGAGCTCTAGCCGCATTGTGATGCAATCGGACCTCGGCTTCCTAACCTGCCCAATGCTGGATTTACTCATCGATAAAGCTTACCTAGGGGCAAGTTCATTCGGGATAGATTACGCTTTATAATTTTAACTTTCTTCTTTGAACTTGCGGTTTCCTCTTCCACCAAAACGAATTGATCTTTAACTGAAGTCCTTCCTTGAAATCCCGAAAATAACTGCAAACATGGCGTCGTCGAAACCCGCCATTCCCCAGAACGACAACGTCGCCCACGCCCTCGCCGGCGCGGGCGGCGGCATCCTCTCAATGGTCCTCACGTACGTTCACGGCTCATCAACCAATCGTTTTTTTAGGCATCTTGCTTTAGCCCCTAACTCGAAGAAAGAAAAGAGAAATCTAACATCCCGTCGCGCCTCCAAACAGGTACCCCCTCGTAACCCTCTCGACGCGCGCACAAGTCGAGTCCAAGCGAGCCGAAACAGCCTTCCTAGCCGCAGTGCGACAGATCGTCGCGCGCGAGGGCGTCGCCGGATTATACGCGGGGCTCGACAGCGCGGTCTTCGGCATCAGCGTGACCAACTTCGTGTACTACTACTGGTACGAGTGGACGCGGGGCTCGTTCGAAGCGGCGGCGACGCGCGCCGGCCGCGCCTCCAAGAAGCTGACCACGATCGAGGCCATGATCGCCGGCGCCATCGCCGGCTCCGCCACCGTCATCCTCACGAACCCCATCTGGGTCGTCAACACGCGCATGACGACGCGCAAGGGCCAGCTCGAGCAGGAGCAGGCCGGCGGCGGCGGGGACACCACCGCCGTCGTGGAGAAGAAGAAGCCGACCACGATCGGCACGCTGATGGCGCTGCTGCGGGACGAGGGCCCGCAGGCCCTGTTCCGCGGCGTCGTGCCGGCGCTCGTGCTGGTTATCAACCCCATCCTGCAGTACACTTTGTTCGAGCAGTTGAAGAACGCGTACGAGCGCCGACGCAAGCATAACGTCACCCCGACCGTCGCCTTCTTCCTAGGCGCCATCGGCAAGCTTTTCGCCACCTCCATCACCTACCCGTACATTACCGTCAAGAGCCAGATGCATGTAGCCGACGACGGCGAGAAGCGCGAGGGCATGACGCAAGCCATCCGTCGCGTTATCAAGGAGGAGGGATATGCTGGTTTGTACAAGGGTAAGTTTGGCTTTATGACCTGAGAAGCTGTTAAATTGGCTCGTTAATCACGCTAACTCAACATTACTTCTAGGCATCGGTCCCAAAGTCACGCAAAGCGTCCTTACGGCAGCCTTCCTCTTTGCCTTCAAGGACGTCCTCTATGAGCAGACTATCAAGCTCCGAGGGGCTGTGGCGAGAAAGGCCACCAAGGCGTAGATACTCAGATGCTTGGTGAGAAGCCTCTGTTTAAACCATAGAGATTACGTTTGACTTTGCTTTTGAAATTGTACATATTGTGTTGTCTACCTGCCATGAAAGTGTCTTTACCCTGTACGACTTGGATGGACGTGGTCTTTCAGCCATTCCATTTTGCCCGACTTGTCGTATTGACAAAGTTGTTGCAAGAATGGCCGAGGCAAGAACGCTGACGAAATCGATTGGTAAATTATACGCGAATAGCTACAGGGAGGATGAGAAGGGAGAGACGACATTTGTATATCACCATAAGAGTAACGTGCTTGAAAAGTTGCCAAGGAACTAATACCCTTGAATAGAATTTCGTCTTCAGTACGGCCTAGGTGTCATGTTATCCTAAAGCCCGTAAGATTACTTCTCAGAAACCCTGAATCTACTCTTCAGCTAAAGACGTAGCATAGTGCGTAGGAAAGTAGCCTCCATTAGACATATCCTAAAGCCAATAAAAAGTATCATGCCGTACGAACCAGCTTTGGGACAATCCACCAATCATGATAACCCTTGCCCGTTTCTGGCATTTCGACTTTCAATGCCAAATTTAATGGACCTTGACCTTCATTACCACCGGCCCGCTCTATCGCTCGTTGAAGCGTCGACACCGCAACACCCGCCGCAATCGCAGCTCTGAGACAGTCCTTGATGTTACCGACCCAACGACCATGGGTGTTAGCGCTGAAAGCTTGCGCCTCCGACATCCTGCTTAGGGCCTCGTACCCCTTTCGTGCGCCGCCTACTGCGTTCTCGGCGTACTTCAACAAGTCGTGTGTTGCGGTTTCAGGCTGTAGAGTCGCACGTGTAAACTCGTCGAATGTCGGCAGTGCTGGCAGCGAAATGTTCCGGAAGGGCTTCATACGCAGGTCGTAGCGCAAAGTGTCAGAACTATAGGGGCGCTGCGGCGGGGCGATAAGATTCAATCGTAGTAAGGCCGTATACAAACAGCACAAACCATCTGCGAACTCCCACGTGCAAGCTGCATCGAGCATGGTTACGCGTAGATACGCCACCGACGTCATATACTCGCGGTCTTTAGCGGCCGTGTATTGGGGTAAGTGCTGGTCACCAGAGCCAGCGAGACCGTCGCGCGCTTCGTTTAAGCTACGCATTGTGAACGTTTTGATGCGGTCTCCATGCTGCGCACGTGTCTTAGCTAGGTAGTTCAAGTACCAGTACATGCCAGCAAGCTCGTCAGTCTGGTAGACTTCCAGCTCGAATCCAAGCTGGACGATCCACTCCATCTGCCTGAGCTTGTACACGTAGGCCCAAGACGAAAGGGGTAGCGAAAAGTTGATAGGATCCCCCCCGGTTATCGCGAGAGGTTTTTCATCGAGGACGTTCTGGAGGAGCTGATCGATCTCTTCCACGTCACCTTGCAGCATCTCCCATTCTTGGATGTTATGGCATAGGGTTCGTCGGACTCTACACCTGTTCTGGCAGAATATTCTGAAGATTTCCAAGTAGCATTCAGCCACACGTTGCCGGAAGATTTCCATCTGCGCTGAGATCTGATGTCGGGGATCGGTTGGTACCTCAATGGCATCGTAGGATCGATCTATTTGCGGCGCGCAGGGAAGAACAACAATGGAGAGGTCATGGTCGAGTATTTGCCGGATGCTATAGCTGCCTAATACGATCATATCTTTGCAGATCATACTTTGAAGTAGGGTTCTTATATATACTAACGGCTGAGGTTTTCGTGCTTGAAATAGCAGAACGAAATTCTAATAGAAGGTTAGTAATTTCTTTTATGTAGAAGCTTTTCGACCAACTTACTAAAAGACTTTGCGGTTCGGTGTATTTCAAGACGTCCATGATATCAACACCATCTTGAAAAAGTCGCTTAAATTGACCATAACTTTCTTCGAAGCTAGGTTGGACCATGGGACGCGGAGGCATGGTACTAGCTAGCCGCCGCTGTAACTTGGTACTAAAAGCCTCCGGGACGGGTTTCCCTAGTTCGTGCTGCTTTTTAATGTGCTCGATTAGGCCGCTCATCTGCGTCCAAGGCATCTTCAACGAATCCGGGTTGTTTCTTCGCAAGCTTGCAAGGTCGATAGCTCTTAGAAAAGCGATGCGTAGTTCAAGTCGGAGTTCAAGGGCAGTAGATATCTCCTTAGGAACATCATTGCTTGCTAGCCGAAGGTCACTGCGAGCCTTCAGCAGTAAACTGTTGATGGATGCTAGTGGTATGTCAAAAAGAAGGTTGCGGTCGTAAGTGTTAGTTACGAAGTCTTCCTCCTACGCCTCGTTAGTACTCTCAATAAACATGGTGCAATATAAAACATATTATCCTTACCTCGTAGTAAAGCTCTTCCTTGACGAGCTCATTCACAAAGCAGCACGCCTTGAGGAGCCCCAGACAATATGCGCGTAAGACAAAAAGGAATTTGGGCTGCTTCTCATGACCCTGGCTGTCTCTAACGAAGTCAGCCTCGTCTATGTTAGTAGGGCGAGGTTTCATGAGGGACTCTATATAGACGCTCGTGAAGAGAGTTTGCGAAAGAGGATAACCCTGATGCCAGGCCATCTAATAATCACCTCAGTCAGAACATCTCGTATTTACGATAGAAGTTAGATGGGTTATATAGGACGTACTTCTAGGCAAAGCAATTGGTCGATGATACCAAGAATTTCTTCTGGCAGCAGGTCGCGAGAGACGTCATATTCCTGGTCTAATGATTCTCCTTCTGCTAGGACGCCACTATCCATTTTTGGGTCCATGACCTAGCAGAGCCGTCAATAGGTAAGTTATAGAACTTGTAGACTAAGGTAAGTATAGGCAGAGTACTTGCCTCGAGAGCCGCGACGGACTCGAAAAGCGTGAAGTGATCATCTTTAACAAGTTCACCGGGTGCCAAAGCTACTTTTTTAGTCAGCAAGTGATTATTTGTATGAGACTTGGGATAGGAGGACTATGAGAACATACTCTTGACAGCAGAGGAAAACTTTCTAGTAATATCGGTGGCCACGACTCCTGGATGGGAGATGTTTGGAGGCGATAACGGATCAAATTGTTGCTGCATCTCGACTATCGGCTCTCCCGGTCATATGATGGGATGAGATGAGTTGCAGTACTACCATTAGTCAGCCCACATTGCCATCATATCGAGTTTGAAATATCAGATGAATGGAATACGGCCGGTTATTACTAACGTTAGCTTTGAGAGACGTCGAGATGATAGTCATACAAGACGGAAAAAGCAGGCTGAGACAGCCACTGTACCTAGGCAAGTGACTTTCAAATATGAATTTGGTGTCATTTGATTTTAAGTGCCGTAACCAGTGGTGATGAACAGATATGCGAGTTTGATTTGCGGTTGTCGCGGTAGAATGAAAGACAGGATAGATGTTAGACTTTGAATCAGGAATTAATGATAATTAACAATTGAGGGTATAAGATTTAGCGTCAAAAAAGCGCAATATTTGTCACAGCTTTTTTAAAAAAAAAAAGTTGGACAAAGCTCTGTACAAACGTAATGTATAAGATTTCACTTCTAAGGTTTTGAATTACATGATTCTAAGTTCAGTACCTACCTAGTACATAGAAGGTGACACACAGATAAGGCATTGGATCGATTTATTAAGTGGAAGCTCCAGTACGAGGTGATTTAAATGTTGCAGTTACATGGATCCCATCCAATAGCTGGAGGTTGCCCTTTGAAGAGGCTACCTAATCGCCCTATCAGGCTATCACTAGCCGGTTCGCCGTAAGCCGCCTATAGCAACTACTATACCAAACTGGAGGGCACCCTGTCGGGATGCCATAATAACTTAACTTTTAGGGGTTTTTCCGATCTTTTCCCGTATTCCGGGTAGTTTTTTAAATCCAAAAAATGTAAACTTTATTTAATTCGAACTAATATATTTAATCATTTATTAATTAATTAATTTTTATTTTTTTATATTTATATTATTAATTTATTATATATATTTTATATATTTAAAATTAATTTTATTAACTTTTTTATATTATTTATTAACCGATATGAAAATTTAAAATTTATTTAATACTTATAATTTATAAAAAATAATAAGTAAACTTTATTTAAATTAATTATACGGGATAATTAAATATATATAATAATAAAATTTAAATTATTTTTAAATAATTTTTAATTTAAAAAGCTTAAAAATTTTACTTTTAATATTATTCCTTAAAATTTAAAATCCGTTATCGTAAACGTTAACGTAAAAATAAAATTAATTTTTTTAAAAAAATAATTAATTTTTTTTAAAACGTTAATTTTTACAAAAAAAATAAAAAAAATATTATTTTATAAATTAATTAAACGTATATTTTTTATTATTAAAAATAATAATAACATTATTTTCGAAAAATTTATTATTAAAAACATGTTATAATTTAAATAAAAAGTTAATTAATAAAAATTTAAAATAAATTTTTTAATTATATATTAAATATTATTTATTATTTTTAATTTTTAATAATTATTTTTAATTATATTTACCGGCATTTCCTTTATAAAAATAAAATAAACCGAAACTTTTAATTTAAAATTATTTATAATTTTATATATAATATATAATAATATTAATTTTTCACTTTTTTAAAAAGTATAATTTAATAAAAAAATTTATATTTTTTAACTTTTTTTTCTTGTAAATATTAAAATTATTTATAAATTAATTATATAATATATTTAATTTAAAAAGTAAATTATTTTTAATTTTTTATTTAATTTAATATTATTTATACGGGTAAAACAAGTATTAAATAAATTTATATTATTAATTATTTATTTTTTATCCCGTAACCGGTAAAAAAAAACTATATAAATAATATTAATTATTTACATTTATTAATTAAAAAATATTATAAATTTAAACTTAAATTAAAATTAATAAATAAAAATTTATTTTTTATTATATTTAAGAAACTTTTATTTAATTTTATTATATATAACCTTATTTATAAACCTTTTAAAATAAAATAAAAAATCCCTTTATATAAAAATAAATTAATAAAAATTTTCGTAAAACATAATTATTAAAATGCCGCTAAAATTTATACTTAATTATTTTTTTAAAACTTATAATTATTTATTAACTTTTAAAAAAAATGAACCAAATATTATTAAACATTTATTAATTATTAAAATATCCGTATTTTTTTATCCGTTAATTTTATTAATTAAAATTATTTTTTTAACCGTTTTAAAAAAACTTATAACGGAATGAATTATTATATTATTAATATATATTTTTATATAACTTAATATTATTATAACTTTAATATAATAGCGGTTATTTTTTTTTTTTAAGGTTTTAATTAATATATAAATAATAACGTTTTTTTTTATTTTTTTTTTATTATTTAAATAATAAAATAATTAAGGAAGTTTATTTAATTATTTATTATTATCGTTATTTTTCTTAAATTACGCATAATTAATTACGTTAAAATATCGAAATATAATATTTAAGGATATTATTTATTTAAAATTTAATTTTTTACTTTAAATTAAAACCGCGTTAACGTTAATTTATATTTAATTAAAATCGTATTTAATTATAATACGCATTAAATAAATAATTAATTTATTAATTAATTATATATTTATTAAATTATTATTTATTTTTAATAATTTATAAACTTATATTATTTTTATTAACTTAAAAAATTTAACATTTATATTAATTAATTTATTTATAACATTTATTATTTCGCGTAACTTTATTATATTAAATATATTAAATTTATTTTTTTAATTTTTAATATTACTTATAATAATTTTAATAATTACGTTATTTTTTATTATTAAACTTAATATTATAAAGTTATTATTATTTAATATATCCGTATATTAATTTATTTTAAAATTAATAAATATTTTATTTACTTTTTTAATATTATTAATTATAAAGCCATATATAAATTATTATATTTTAAGTTTAAATAATAAAACTTTAATTATAAAAGATTTTTAAAAATAAATATTAACGCTTTTTATAAAGTAATTAAACTCTTTCATTTTTTTTTTATTCCTAATTTCCTTATTTTTTTTTTTTTTAATATTATTTAAATTTTAAAAATTATTATTAAAATTATCGTTTATATGTATTTATTTAATTTTTATTTAATTAATTTATATTTTTTTATTACGTTATATATTTTTATAATTTTTCCGTAATAAATTAAAATTATTATTATAAAATTAAATCCGTTTTAACGTTTTTTAAATAAGTTTTTCCCATATACTTATAATGGTACCGGAATTTTTTAATAAAAACCTTTCCTAAAGCATAAATAATTTTAATTAAATAATAGTAAAACGATAATATACTTTTTTATTTTAAAAACTTAATAAATATATACCTATTATTATTAAAGTAAATATTTTTTTTTATTTAATAATTTATTAATAAAATCATTTATTTTTTAAATCGTTATAAAACTTAATATATTATTTTATTTAATATTTAAGTTTTAATATAATATTAATAATTATAATATAATTATATAAATATATATTTATAAATTAAAAACTTTATTTTTTATAAGTTTAATATAAGTTTAATTTAATATTAATTATGAAATATAATATAGTTTTTTCCGCGGTTAAATTTTTATTATTATTAATTATTTTAAACGTAAGATTTTATAAATGTTTTTATTTTTTTCGAATAATAAAATATATTATATTAAAATATATTTAACGTTATTTCATTTTTAAATAATAAAACATTTTATAATTTAATATATAATTATATATTTTAAGCGCGGAAAGTTTTTAATTAATAAATATTTAATTAAAAACTTTAATTATAAAATTTTATATTTTTTTAATTTAATTTTATAAATCGATATATTTAAAATATTTTATTAAAAAATTAAAATAAATAATTAAGTTAATAAATTTTTAATTAATTAATAAATAATTTTTAATTATATAATTAATAATATATTATAATAATGTTAATATTTTTATAATAATAAAAATAAAAATAAAATTATAGTTATAATATAATATTACGATAATAATTTTATTTTAATGGGTATAATTAATATTTTAACAAGTAATTTTTAAGATTCCTTTAAGGTTAATATAAGTTTTATCGATTAAATTCTAGGGGTATCCGAACCGGTATAATTTATTATTTTTTCCTTTTAATTTTCATTGATTATTTATTAAATATTTAAAACATGTGGGTATACATTTATATAATTAAGTTATTATAATAATGAAATAGGTTTTTTTTTTTTATTTAGTTTTAAATTAATTTAAATTATATTTTAATTTTTTCGCGGCTTTTAATTAATTTTTTATTAAATGTTTCTTATTTAATATTTTATAATTAAAATTTTTTTAAAAATGTTTATTAATATAATAAATAAATTTATTAATTTTTTTATTAATCCCGTGATTTATAAAATTAAGGAAAAAACTCGAAAAATTAATATTATTAAAAAATTAAAAAAGCTTATGAAAATAAAAAACCTTATAATTATTTATTTTAATAATCTTAAAATAATTACTTATAAATTTAAAAATACCATCTTAAATTAACATGTAAATAATTTTATTAAAAAACGTTTAAATGTAAATATAAAATTATTTAATAAATGTAATAAAATTTTAATTTATTTCCTTTTATTAAGTATAATATTTATTAATAATATATTTATTTAATTATTTTTATAATTATTTTAAATAATGTTTATTATAAAATTTTTTTCCCATTTTTATTCGTATTAATAAAAATATATTATTAAAATTTAAAATAAATTATATTATAAGAAGGCTATACTTTAAAATTATATTTTTAATTTTATCTTTTATTTAAATTTTTTTTTCATTAATAAATAATTATTATTAACTAAATATTATAATTTATTATAAAAATATATTTATATTTAAATTAAAAATTTTATATATTTTATAAAGTTCTTAATTTATTATTAATAATTATTTTTTAATTATTATTTTATAAATTTATTTTATAATATTAAAAAATAATTTATTTACTTGTGTTTTATTAATATAAATATTATTATCCTTAATTATATAATTAAAAATTAAGAAAAAAAATATAGGATATATAATAACGGCGGTTCCGTGTTAACGCAATTTAATTATTACTTAATTATAATTATAAAATAATTAATAAATATACATTTTAATTTATTAATAAATTATTAAAAAAAATAAATTATATAATTTTTATATAAAATTTTTTTTTTTATATTTTACTTATTTTTTTTTTTCCATGTTATTTATTATTAATAAATTATTTAACTTATATAAAAAAATAATAATAAAAGTTAAAATAAAATAATAAAGATTTTTATAGTTTAAAAATTATATCCCTAAAAATATTTAAAAATATAATTAACTTTTATACATTTTTTTAATAATATTTTTTTAATTATTATTAATTTAATAATTATAAAATTCGGTATTTATAAATTATTAAATAAATATAACTTTTTATATATTATTTATTTTTTTAATAATAATATTAAAAAATTTAAAAAAAATTATTATATAAAATATATTAACGCTATTCCTTTTATTAATAAAACTAATAATTAAATTAATATTAAAAATTTTATAATTATAATTAATATTATTATTAAGTAACATATTTTCCACTTTTTAATAAACTTTTTTCCATTTTTACTTTATATTAATGTTATTTATAATTTGCGGCTTATTAAAATTAAAGTATTTTTCTTTATAATTATTATACGTTAAGTTTAAAATATTTTATTTAAAAATATAACCCGTTTATTTAACACGTTTAATTATAACATTTTTAATATAAATTAAATTTAATATTATATTAAATAAAAAAATATTATTTTTTTTAAATTATATATCCTAAAAATTATTATTTAATTAAATATCGTAATAAAGGTGGTTATATATTTTTAAAAATAAAAATGTTTTTATTATAATAAATTTATATAAATTAAAAAATAATAAAAAACCTTTCGGTTTAAGTTTTTATAAATTATATTATATAATATAAATTTCCTTAAATATATTTTAAATATTTTAAAATAACACTTATATAATATAAAATATATTATTTATAAATACATTAATATATCTTTTTATTTTTTAATAAAAAAAATTTATTAATTTATTTAATAATAAATTAAATATTATCTTAATTATTATTTTAAAAATATATTTAAAAAATAAAAATCTTTTTTTTAATAAATAAAGTTTTTTTATATAAAAAAAAAATAAATGTATATAAAATACTTATAATATATTTAATTAATAATTAAAAAACATTTAATTTTTTTTTATTAATTACTTATATTTATTACATATATATATAAGTTTAATATTTTTAAAGAAATAATTTAAATAATTATATTAATATAACGTTTTATTAAAATTTAATAAAAATATATTAAAATTTTTTTTAAAAAACTTATTTAATTTATTTTAAACTTAAATAAATAATAAATTATAAAATATAATATAAATATTATTAAATAAATATTAAATTATATATAAATAATATTAATTTAATAAAAATTTATTTTCATTTTAAATAATATATTAAAAGTTAAAAATATATGTAACTTTATAATAATTATTAATAAGGTAAAGAAAAGATTTTATTTTAAATTTTTTTTTTTTTTTTTTAAAATTTAAATTTATATTTTTTATAATATTTTAAAAGATATTTTTAACATTTATATTATTAAGTTTAATATTATGTATTTAACGGGGTTATTATTTTATTTAATATGGTATTTTTAATTATTATTTTATTTAATATAATGTTTTTAATTATCGTTTTATTTAACGTGATGTTTTTAATTATTATTTTATTTATTATAATATTTTTAATTTTTATTTTATTTAATATAATATTTTTAATTATCGTTTTATTTATTATAAGGTTTTTAATTATTGTTTTACTTTATATGGCGTTTTTAATATTTATTATATACGTATAAAATTAATTTATATGTTTTTAAAAATATATAATATAAAATATAATTAATATTTATATTAAATATTTACTTAATTATTAATAAAGTTATTAATGTTATGTAATAGTTTATTTATAATAATTTTATTATATTTTTATAAATTAATATTATTTAATTAAATATTTATAAAAGTATAAATTAAAAAATGTAATTTAATTTAATAATATTTAAGAATTCGCCATTTATTAATTATTATAAATGATTAATTAAATAATTAATTAATTAATAAATATAAATAATTTATATAAGTATTAAAATTTAAAAATAAAACTTTATTTATATATAAAAAAAAATCTTTTATATAATATAATTAATATAAAAACTTTAAATATAATGTTTTTTAATTTATTATTATATATTATATTACTTAATTAAAATATTTATATAAATTAAAATATATATGTTTTATAATAATAAATATAATTAAAATTTATTATTAAAAAATATAAATATAAATAAATATTATAATAAATTTTATACATTTATATTTAATTATTATAAATAAATAAAATTATATTAAAATATTAAAATATATTTTAATATTAAAATTAATTACCTGGTTGTAAATTATATTATAATAATATAATATAAATATTTTTTAAAAGCAAATATAAGATTAAAAAAATTATTTTACGCATATATAAAAAATTATATAAACTTAAAAATTTTTTAAAAAAATTTTTAATTTTTTATTACGTATATTTTAACACTTTAATATATATATTTTAATATTAATTTTTATTAATATTTAATAATTTTTTACATTAATTTAAATAATTACCATGTAATTATTATTATATTTTTAATTTTTAATATTTTTTTTAAAATTAATTATAATATTATATATATAAGATTAAATTTTAAAATTACGTTTATTAATAAAATCATGTTAATTAAAAAAAAAAACCGTAAAAAATAATTAATTAAATATAAAAGTTATAAGTTGTTTTTTATAATATAAGTTTCGTTATTATAATTAATTATCATTATTATTAAAAATTAAAATCTTAATTTATATTATTATTTTAAAAAGTTAAATAATTTTATTTTTATTTATATATTTAATTTTAATAATTATAAATAACAATAAAATAAATTAATAATAGTTTAAAAAATATTATACCCGTGGAAATTTTAAATAAAATTTAAAGATAATTTAAAAGTAAATAATATTTAATAAATGTTAATTACCACGTTTTTTATAAATATTTAAATATAAGTTTAATTATTCCCATTTATATTTAAATTAATTTTTAATAATATATATAATAAATTAATAAATGTATAATTATTTAATAATATAAATAATATTATATAAAAATAATAAATTAATTACTTATTTTAAAATAAGATTTATTTATATTTTAATTTTATTATATTTTCTTTAAATAAAAATTAAGTAAAGAAATTAAAAGATTACGGCATATTTATAAAATTTTAATTTTATTTTAACTTATTTAATAATTAAAATAAAAATAATTTATTTTATAAGAAAGTATATACTTTTTATATATATTTTTTATTTAATAAATTTATTAAGAAATAATATATTTAAACGTTTAAAAATAATAAATTAATTTTTATTAATAATAAATATATTTATTATTTAAGTAAAATTATTAAAAAGTTTAAAAAATTTTTAATTATTAAAGTTAGATATAAGTTAAAGATTTCGCTTAAATATTTTTTTATTTATATGGTTATTATTAAAAATAATTTTTATTATTTAATGGTTTAAAAAACTTAAAGAATTTTAAAAAAATTATTACCGCCGATTAAAAAAGAATTAGTGTTATAAAAAAAATTAAAATTATCGGTAAAAAGTTAAGTATTTTTAACGAGTTTAAGCGTATTTTAAACATATATTATAATATTTTAAGCGTTAATAAAACCTGCGTTAATTAATTTTAAAATTAATAATGTGTTTAACGTTAAAAATAATAAAAATGATAAAAATATTAATTTATTTCTTTTGAAATAAAAGCGAAGTATATAAAATTATGCGGTGATATAAATTAATAAAAGGTATTAAGTAATTAAAATTATAGTTTATAATTAAAAATTTTTATTTATTTTATTAAATAAAAAAAAATAAAAAATAAACATGTATATTAAAGTATTAAATAATAAATTTAATAATTAAATTATATAATTTATAAGTTATTATAAAAAATATATTTATTTATAAATTATATAATTATTTTTTCCCACGTTTTTTATAATTTTACTTATAAAGTTTTTATTTTTAATTATTTAAAATAGTAATTAAAATATATTAAAATGAATTTTATAAAAATTATATCCGGTATAATAATTTATTAACGGATAATTTATATAACATGCGTTGTAAATATTTTTTCGCGATAAATTTTATAAATAATAATTTTTTTATTATTATTTATTTAAAAATATTTAATACATGCGTACGGAATTTTAAATAATTTTATTTTTTCCGGAAATGGAAATTTTTTATTAAATAAATAATAAATTTATAACTTTTATTACTTTTTTTTCGCTAAAATATAAAGAATTTTATTTTAAACTCGTTTATTATAATATTAAATATTATAATAATAAAAAAAAATTAATTTAAATTTTTTAATATATTATTAAATTTATTAATTATATAAAAATTAATAATATAATTTAAAATATATTAATTTATAATCATTTATATTATATTAATATAATTTATATTAACATTTTTAAATTTTATTATAAAAAATAAATAATTAAAAATATCGTTCGTTTAAAATATTTATATTTTATTATTTAAATTTTTTAATAAAAATATATATAAATAATTATAAAATATATTTAACATTAAAGCAGGAAATTTTAATACATTTATAAAATTTAATAAAAAAATAATTTAATAATTAATAAATATTTTATTTATAACCTTAAATTTAAAATTTTAAATTAAACCATTATTTAATAAAATTTAATTAAATATAATTTTAATATTATTTTTTAAAAACGTAACTTTTATTTATTTTTTTTTTTATTTAAATTTTTATATTTTTTTTTATTTATAAATTTATATTTATATTTATTATTATTATTTTTATATTTATATATATTATTATATATTTTTTAATAAAGTTTTTTAATGGTGTTATAAATAATAGTTAATTATTTTAAGTTTAAATTAACTATAAGTTTTTAAAGGAAAAATTATTTATTATATTAATGTAGCTTTAACATATGGCTTTAAGCTTTGTGGTTAAGTTAAAGTACGAATGTATTTTATTAATTTTTCCGGTTTTTAATAAAAAGAAATTATGTTTTTATAGTTACGTTAGTAAGTTTTTTAAACTTAATTAACGCTTTAATTAAGCTTTTATTAAAAATATAACTTAAATATAATATTTTTTTAAGGAAAATAAAGGATTTAATGTGGTTTTTAATAATGCGGTATTTAAAAATATAAAAATAATTTTAATATTATTTCGAAAAAATATTTTAAACGCTAATAGTTTTAAGTTTAATAACGTTAAATTTTTTATATTATATAATATCATACTCGTTAATCGTAGTAATATTTAAGTTTTATTTAATATTGTAATCATTAATTATAATATTAAAATTTTTAATTTTTTTAATAATAATAAATAATATCGGTTATATTAATCGATAAATTTTATTATGTTTTTTATTAAAATTTCTTTTTAATACCATTTATTATATACATTTATATATCCTTTTTAATGTATTAAATACTTTAAACATTTTCATTTTTTTTAATTATTAATTCGGCGGTTTATAAACTTTTTAATTTTATATAATATTTATTTATTTATATCCTTTTATATTATAACGCATTTAAGTATTAATAATTTTTTATTATAAAAATCTAAGCTTTATAATACTTTATATAACTATAAAATATTTATAACTTTATATATATACCATAACGGAAACACATTAATTTTATATGTTAAATTTTTAACTTTTTTTATTATAAATAATAATTTTATTTTTTATGTTTTATACTTTTTAAATTAATTTCCTAATAATTTATAACCGTAATATAAACGTAAATATATAATTTTATTAATCTTAAACTTTATAACTTTATAAGTTTTATTATGTTATATTTTAATATTTATTATTATAAAATCTAAGGTTTTTTTTGTTTTTTTTTAAAATTACTTCCGTATTATTTTAAAATTAAGGACATTTATTAATATATTTAATATAAATATAATTAATCTCGGTTTAAAACCTAATATAACTTTATTTAAGCTTTTCTTTAATATAAATAAATATATATTATTAATATTATATTAAAATATTAAAATAATTTTAATTTATAACATTTTAAAAGTCGTTTAATAATAATAAATTATTAACTTTATTTTTTAATTTCATTTTTTAAACTACCCGTTTATTTAAAAATAATAAAACATGTTTATTATAAGTTTAATATTTATTTATATAAAAATATATTATTAAATCTTAAATATGAATTTTAAATTTTTATTTAATATTACTTTTATTAATATTCTTTAATTATAAAATAACATTACGTAAAATAATTATTTAATTTATTATTAAGCTATATAATTAATATTATTTAAAATAAAAATAAATTTTTTATTAAATTTATAAATTATTATAAAAAATATATTAAAATATTTATAACTTTCCACTATCCATGGATTTACTTTTATTTATATTTTTAATAATTTAATAATAAAATCCCATGCAATAATATAATATAAGATTATTAAGGAATTTATAAGTAATAATTCTCTTTTAAAACTTAATTAATCGGTTTAATTTTCCGTATATTTTAAGTATTAATTAATATATTTTTTAACTTTACATGCTATATTTTACATTTATATATTTATTAATTTATAAAACATTTTTATTAACTTAAAATAATGTTTTTTATTATAAATTATTTTAAATATATTTTTAATATAATTTAAAAAAATTATAAAATGTTAAAAACTTATATTAATAACATGGTACATTAATTTATCTTTAAGTTTATATTAATATCATTTCATTATATCCTTTTAATCTTGTTTCACATTTTTTAAAATCTTTTATATCCGTTTCAAGCATCGATTATATTAATATCCGTTAATAATTTTTTATCGAAAATCATTTATAATTTTAAGTTTTATTATTATATATACATCCTTAACTTTATTTTATATTATATCTTAAACTATATTTTTTAAAATAAATTTACATTTATCCTATTTTTCCTTTTTATCACTTATAATCATAATCGTTAATAATTTTAAAAAAATATTTAATATTAAATTTAATTTACTTAAAATATAATATATTTATAAATTAAATTATAATAAATATATAAAAATAATAATAAACCGTAGATTTATTTTATTTAGGTTTAATATTTTTAATAAAGTTTAATTTATAATGTTAATTATTAATTAATAATTCATTATTATTTAAATTAATAACTTGTATAATTGTAATTAAATTTTATTTAATTTATATAACTATATTAAATATATAATTTTTAACTTAGGTATATTATATCGTATTTTTAATTTCGTTAAGATTTTAAAATAATATTTAATTAATTTTATTTTATTAGGGTTAATGCGTTAATTATATTAATTTTTATTTAAATAAAATATTATTATATTAAATTTTATTTATTTTAATGTATTAATATTAATAAATATTTATTTCTTAAAATCTTAATATATAAAATATAAAAGCTTATTAAATTATAATTATAAAATAATAAAAGATTATCGTTTTATAAAAATCGGATCGAATTTTATTTATAAAGTATAACTTTTTCGCATTAATATTATAAATAATATTTCCTTTTTTTTTCTTTTAACGTTTAATAAAACAGTCTTTTGATTTTATAATAATTATATTTTTTATTAATAAAACGGAATATATTTTTTTAAAAATCTAGTTATATTAATATATATTTTAAAATTTAATAAAATAATTAACATTTTTATTTTCCATATTATTATAATTTTGTTTTTAATAATCCATAAACTAATTTTATTAATTATAAATTTAAATAATATAATTATTAAAAAACTTAAAAAAGATTTTTTTAATAATAATATTAACTTAATATTTACGTATTATTTGAAAAGCTTTTATAAATATTATTAATATTATTTCTTAATGTTTAAAAAAATTATTATATTATTTATATAAGTTTTCATAAATAATTTAAAAAGTTTAAATAAATGGTTTATAAATTGCTACGTGTATGTGGGGGAATTTTTAAAACTTATTAATATAACATTTAAAACTTTTAATTTTTAAAGTGAAATAATTATTATTTTATTACGATCTTTTATAATAATAAGTAATTAATAATAAAAAGTTGTCCCATTAACAATAATAAAAAACTTTTTATTATATATTTATTAAATTATTTCTTTTTATAATAATAATAAATAAATATTTACTAAAACATATTTATTTAACTCCTTTAAATTAATTATAATTTATCCTTTTTTCTTCTTATTTATTATTTTTTATATAATAAAATACGGATATTTAAAAGGAATAAATTTTCATTATTAATCCATTTTTTCCTAATTATATATTTTATTAAAAGTTTTATTAATGAATTTTTAATCTTTAATTCCAAATGAATATTAATATCCTATTTTATATATTTATTCCTAACCATTAATTAATGTAATTATTATTTTATTTTTTTTAAACATTTTAATAATATTTTTATTATTTTAATAATTATATTTTTTTATTAATTTCTTTAATTATTTTCTAAAATCTAAGTTTATTATATAATAATATATTCCATTTTTTAACACCATTTTAAAAATATTCATTAATATAATAATTTTAAATAACGGTATATTTATTTCCGAAAAATCTTTCTTTAATTATATTATATATCAAATATTTTATAAACTTAATTTAATAAATTATAAAGTAACATTTAATATATCATTTATTATAAAATTTATTAAAAAAATACACCTTTTTTTAAACTTAAATATTTATATATTATTATTAAAATTAAGGATAATAATTTAAGTTATATTTACATTTTCCTATATTATATTATAAAACATATAATTAATTATTTCCTTAATAATATTAAATTTTATATTCCTTAAAATTTATATTTTTTCATTAATATCATTAAAAAATATTATTTTTTTTACCGAATTACGTTAATATAAATTATTACACACACTTAAATAATATAATATAAATAAAAAATCTTAACCTTTTAATAAATTAAAATATTTTATAACGATTAATATTATCGTGTATTTTAATATTATTATTAATTAAATTACTTTTACTTTTCATCGGATCGATTTAAATTTTATAACTTATATAAAAATTTATATTTATAAGTAAACCGAGAAAAATATATTTATTTAAAAATAATTTAAAATAACTTTATATTTAATAAGAAAATTATTATTTAAAAATAAATATACGGATAAACTTTTTTTATATATCCATGTTTTTATTAACATTTAAATTATTAATTTTATTCCTCTTTTTATTTTTATTTTCATTTATAAAAAAAATTATATTTTTTGGTTTAATATTATGCCTTTTAAATTTATCTTAATTACGTAATACAAGATTTTTAACGTAAATATTTTAAAATCTTAAATAAATTTTTCTAGCCATTTTTAATTTATTATTTAATTAAAAGAACTTAAATTGGTATAAATTATTAATTTAATCTTATATTTATTTATAACGTTAATCTTAAAACTTAAATATTTTTTTAATTTATTTTTTTTTTTTTTATAAAAATAACATTAAAAATTTAATAACTTAAAAGTTTTTATATTTTATAACCTTCGTTTATTATTATACATTATTATTTTAAATTAATATATATTAAATTTTTATTTCCATTTCTTATATTAATAATATCTTATAATTCTTTTCTTTTTTATAAAATAATAAAATATATATTTTTCATTTTTTTTATTATAAAATAAATATAATATATATATAAATACTTTTAAATTATAAATAAATCCGATTTATTTTAACATTTAATATTTTAATATTTTAATTTTATATATTTTCTTAAAATTAAAGGTTAAAAAGAATTATAAGGTTTTTACTTTATAATTTTTTATGTTTTTTTTAAGGACTTTTTAAATTATATAAGCTTAATATATTTATTAACATAAATATATATAAAATAATTTAATTTTATATTAAATATTTTACCACATTTTTAACAAGTTTTTTTAATTTTATTACATTATAAAAACTTAACATAATTAAATTTATTAATTTTATATTTAAAGTTATAAATATTATATTTTTTAATTAAAAAAAAGTTATTTTTTATTAATTTTTTTTTATAATTTTCCATATTTAATTTATTAATAATATAAATAATTTTATCCGTTATATAATATTATTTATTTTTACATTTTTTTTGTTATTTTTAATAATAAAAACGTTATGGGTAATTGTTTTAATAATTATTATTTTGTTAATATTAACGATAATATTTTTAGTTTTAATAAAAAGATTACTTTTAACCGTGTCGATGTTTATGGTTGCGGTTATAATTAGGTAAGCAATTATTATACGTTTTATAATAATTATTATATTTTTTATAACGATATTTATAATTTTTTTAACGTTTATTACGGTTATTATAACGTTTATATTAATTTTTTTATTATAATTATAAATTTTTACTTTAATTTTTATTTTTATAACTTAACTTAAATTTTTTATTAATAATTATATTCGTAATTTTATTAATTATTTTAAGCTTAATTATAACGTTACTTAATATCTTATAAATTTAACGTTTTATTATATTTATAATTAAAAGATTTATACTTTTAAAACTAAAGTTTTATTTTTTAATGTTAATTATTTAATTTTTTTATACTTTTTAACGGTTATATAAATATATAATATATTTATTTAAAATAACATTTATAATTAAAAAAAAATAAATTAATTATAAATCTTTTATTAATGCATTATATATTAATAACTTTTAATATTTCATTTTTATAAAATTAATAACGTAATATATTCGAAATAAATTTATAATCTATAACTTAAAATTAATATTTTTAAAATAATTATTTTTATTATACTTAATTTATTAAATAATTTCCATCATTTTATAAATTAAAATTTTAAATTATTTTAACAACATTTTTAAAACCTTTATATTATTTTTTAAACATTTTATTTTTTTTTTTTATAATAATATACTTATTTATTATTATTACGTAAAGCTTTTTAAAAGTTATAAGAATTTTTCTTAAATTACGTTTTTTCGTATTTATAATATTTAAATAATTTTAATAACATTAATAAATAAATATATAAATTTTTAATAAGTTTTTTTACTTAAAATAACAATATTTAATAACCTAATAATTATCGTATTTAAATTAAAGTAAAAATACCCGATATTTTAAATAAATCATTTTTTTAATTTTATTTTTTTTTTTATTATTTTTAACTACTTTTTAATAATTATTTATATATTTTTTATAACATTATTTATATTATTTATTATTTCTTTTAAATTAAAAACTTGTTTTATAGCGGCTTATATTATTAACATTATTTTAATTAACCGTTATTTTATTTTACGGTTATAACGGGAAAATAAAAGTTTTAAGTTATTAAAACTATTATTATTTAATTTATTATTAACATTTACCATTTTAAAAATTATAATAATATAATATAATTTAAAATATAACAATTAAAAAATAATAATAAAAATTAATATAAAGGTAATAATAATTTAAGTTAATTATAAATACGATAATATAATTTCGTTTAATAATTAAAAATTAAAATTATTTAATAATAAAATAAAATTTATAATAATATAAATTAATTGCGATTATAATAATATAATCGATATTTATAATATTAATACTAGGTTTATAATTATATAACTTAAAGTAAAAAAAAATAATTAAATAAATGATTTTATTATTAATATAAATAAGCTTAATATATTAATTAATAATATTAATATTATTACGGGTGGTATTAAATTTAATATTAATAATATTATTATTAATGGTATTAAATTTATTATTAATAAGTTTAATGTTAAAATTAAAAGCTTTAATGTTAAAATTAAAAGTTTTAATATTATAACCAATGGATTTAATATTAAAATTAAAAGCTTTAATAATAAAATTAATGAATTTAATAAACGTGAAAATGTAATAATAAATAATTTAATTACTTTAAAAATAATTATTTAAATATATTATTAAATAAGTTTTAAAAAATTTATAAATTTATTAATTATTATTAATAATTTAAATAATGGATAATTAATTTATTAAAAAATTAATAATTAAAAAATTAATAATTAAAAAATGAATGATTAAAAAGTAAATAATTAAGAAATAAATAATTAAAAAGTTAATTATATAATTAATAATTATGTAATTAAAAATTTTAATATAAAATGTAATAATATTAATATAAATTTTTATAAAATTAATAAAATATTTATAAAAACTTATATAAGTAATATTATAATAATTTATAAAGTAATAAAGATTTATATTAATAATATATTTATCGTTTATTTTAATATTAAAATCCGTGTTTAAATATTTAATATTATCGTTAATAATAATATTATAATAATTAATGTTAATGGAATTTAGCTTTATTTTCTTTTACTTTTATTACATTTTTTATTTAATATAAATTAACTTTTATTTTTATTATTTTAAAAAATTTTTAAATATATTTTTAAGATTTTTTATAACTTAATATTAATTTTTTATTCGGTTTAATTTAAAGTTTAAATAAAATAATTAACTTAGCTTATAAAATTTATAAAAAGATTCTTTAATATAAGAAATAAATTAATAATAAGTTATTAATTTTTTAAAGTTTATAAATATTAAATGGTTTATTTAAAATTTTTTCGAAATTTAAAATTATTAACAATTTATTTTAGGTTATATAAAAGTTTTAAATTTTTAAATATAATATAAGTATATTATTAAACTAAGATTTCCATATACATTAATAAAGGTTTTATTAATTTTACTTAAAAAAATAAATTTAAGATAATTTCGTTTAATATATATCGTATATATCGGAAAAATCGGAACTTCGGTTTTTTAAAAAAATTAATAATAAATATAAAATTATTTTTTTCCGGAATTATTAATTATACTTAATTAATATAAACTTAATAAACTTAATATATTAATTTAATAAATTTAATATACCATTTAATATTAATATATTAATATAATGAAATATAATTAATATAATTATAAAATATAACCGATATAACTTTATTAAATTATTAATAAAACTTTTTTAAAACTTAATAAATAACCGAAAAAAACTTAACTTAATAAAAACTTAAAAAATAATTAATAAAAACTTAAAAAATAATTAATATAAACTTAAAATTAACAAGAATTTAAAAAACAATTTAAGTTTATAACACGTTAAAAAAGATAATTTAATTTTAAAAATAAAGTTAATAAATATTTTTTTTTTTTTATATAAATTAAAAAAATTATATATATATAACATAAAATAAAATTCTTATAATAACTTAATAAAAAATTATATAATAATTTTTTTATTAAAATAAGTAATTTATTATACCGAAAATTTAAAATAAAAAATAAAAAAGTTTTATTTAAATAAATAATAAAAAATTAAATTAATTATTACCTTAAAAAATAACAAGAATAAAATAAAACTATTATTTAATAAAATCTTTTAATAATATTATAAATAATAATTAATTATTTTAAATTTAAATTAATTATAAGTTTTTAAAAAAAGAATTATTTATTATATTAATATAATTTTAACATATGGTTTTAAGTTTTATAATTAAATTAAAATACGAATGTATTTTATTATTTTTAAATTTTTATCGTTTTTTATATTAATTTATTTACGTTATAATAAAATTAATAATTTTATATTTTATTCGTTTTATATTTTAACTTTACCACTTAATTATTTAATATTTTATAACATTAATTTTATACGTTAAAGTTTTTTTTTTAATAATTTTAAAAATTAAAATTATTCGTTAATAATTTAAAATATATTTATTATATTATTTAATACGTTTTATAATTCTTTGCGAAAAAATATATAATTACGTTTTAATTTATTAACTTAAAATATAAATTTATAAATAATATTTTAATAATTTTTAAAAATAAATTAAAAAAATTTATTATTATTTATATTATTATTATAAAAAATATTAAAAATAAATAATATAAATTTTAACGTGAAATTTTTTAAATTAAATAAAAGTTATAAAAGTTTTTTAAAAAATAACGGGGTAAAGTTTTTAAATATTATTAAATTATTTATTTTAAAAAATTATAACCATATAAATATAATAAATAACGTAAATATTTTTTAATTAATATAATTTTTTAATAAATGTAATTTATTTAATGAAAAAAGGATTAATTATTAATAAAATTATTCCGAAAGTTTACACTTTTTTTTAAAAAATTAATTTTTTTTTTTTATATTATTATTTAATTTTTTAAAAAAAAAATTTTAATTTTAATTTTAAAAATATTAATTATACTTTTTTAAAATAATTATTATTATTATAATAAAATTAAATAAAATTATATATAAGTTATAAATTTATTATAATATTATAAATAAAAAAAAATTATTAATAATTATATTATTTAAATATTATTTAAATAAAATTAAATATTTTAATAAATGTTTAAAAATAATTTTTTTTTAAATATTAACTTAATTAAATTATATTATTTAATTAAAATAAAATAAAATAATTAAAGTTATATTATAATAAAATAATTAAAATAAAATAATATTATTAAAAAAAAATAATTAATTAAAGTTTATTATATATTATAAATTATATAAAATGTTAATAATTATTTATAATTATTTATAATTATTATTTTTTATAATTATTTATAATTTTTTTATAATTATTTTTATTTTATATTATAATTATTATAATTATTTTTATATAATTATAAATAATGGTATTTATAATTCTTTTTTACCTACCTTAATAATTTTACTAGTTTTAATCCGGAAAAAGATTTTTTTTTTTTTTTTTTTCTCAACCTGTGATAATAACCCTTTTAAAAGTTAAGCATAGTACCTGTAATTATATGAAGCGGGTTGTATGGGTAGAAAGGTTCACATCTATACGAATATCGTGCAGCTCACAACACTAGTAAAGAGGTATCGAGTAATTATTGTCTGACCCTAAGGATTTAATTCGGAATGAAACTGTGTTTATTGTTGTACAGCTATACACAAAGCGGCAAAATAGTGATCATAGCCGTTCCTCTTGTCTATCCGCATTCGCATCCGCATCCATAGGTATTCCTGGAATACCAATCCCTCTCATTTGGAAGCGCCCGTGCATTTCGTGGTTTATGATGAACCTTTAGAGGCCGACTCGACTGCGGCAGCGGCGTTGGCATCGGCTAGAGATTTCGGATCGCCCATCTTGCCGTTCTGTGAATTGAGGCATAAAACCCATCAGTCACTAGTTTCCTCAACGTTTATTTTTCGCATGCCGTATAGACGGATGACTTACATCCCACTTAGCAAATCGCAAGTCCGACTCTCCTCGTCGTTCGGCAACTATTCTCTTTTCCTCTTTTAAGCTTCGGCGCACGACGCGGGCTGCGACGGCAAGGTAGCGGTTGTAGCTATTCGGCCGGACGGACATGTTAGTAAACCGGAAGTCTTCGCATAGCTGGAAGGCTTGTTGAAATAATACCTTCCTAGAGGGAGTGCGAATTGACTTACGACAGACCGGCAGCTTTCCACGCGAACACCATTCTGACGGTTGCTCGAGGATCAATTGGGGTTGAGGATTATTTGAAGGTATCGTTGATTTGTACAGAAGCACAAAATGTAGCTGCGGCAGTCGATGGAATTGAGAAAGACCCGCACAACGCTAGTAAGCGTTGCCAGTAGTGGCCTAAGCTTTCACGTGATCAAGTATTGAATTTCCCCATCGTGAAACCCCCTTAGAGAAATAATTCACTATAATTATTATTACCTACATATACCGCTATATCCTACGTCCCTGCTCATGAGACCTATTGAGGACATTATATAATTCTTTCGTAGTCTATAGTATATATATACTCTAGAAAAAAATCATGGAGTGTGTATGTCAATGAACACACTACTTCGGTAGATATAGTAGGTAATACAGTATGTACCTGGATAGGTACTCAAAATTTCAAAGAAAATTCTAGGGGATTTATTATATGCACAGAGGTAACTTGACTCTACAGCAGCGGGTTGATCTGTTGGTACACTTTTGTTTCCCGATTTCCCTGTCTATACCTTCAGTCCAAGCTCCTCCGCAAATGGTAATGCGTGAAGGTCACCAACTGCCGCTACCGAAGCCTTACCATCGATTAGAGACTTTGCGGTCTATATCTACCGTTAGCGATGGAATTATGTAGGGGTAAGGGTATACACATACAGTTTTGAGCTTGTCCGCCGTGACACCGTTGATCGACTGGACGGTTTCGGCAATCTGGAAAGGCTTGCCAGTGTGGATGATACCCGAACCGGCAGACAGGAGGGTCGACACGCCAGACTGGCTACCCTCCAAAGCGTCGAACTTCGCCTTGGCAATTGCCTTGGTCAGGTCTTCCTTGCTCACGGTTCCCTCGGCGATGCCCTTAAGGGCCTTGACGGCCTCTGCACCGGCAGCGCGAACTGAATCCGCAGCTCCGGTGATCTGGATGGCTAGTAGGCCAGCATCAGAGTAGGCGAGGTTAGTTCCCGAGGCAGCTACTCCAGTCGAAGCCGCAGCCTTAGACAGGAGGGTGAAACCTGATGACCATTTCACGTTTGGTTGGCCACCAAGCAATGCGGCCAAAACTGCAACTTCGGGCTTGAAGGCATTGAAGCTAGAACCGGGGAATGCGATAACCAATGAGTTTCCACCTGTGTGACTTATGCGCGTCTCACCACCGTAATACGCCGTAGGTTCCGTGTAGAGTTTAACACCTTCGGGCTTTGTTGCACGTACGTTCTTAAAGAACTGTTCCGTCCACTTATGCAGAGCAGTAGTCGCAGCACCGTCTCCGATTAACGCGATATTGGGCTTACTATAAGCGGCGCTCGCGTAAGCGGCGATGGTGTATTCGTTCAACCTTTTTAGAGGAGTTGAGCTGGTCGGGTATAGGGAAGCACCAAGGCCACGGTGAAAGGCGACCGAGTGTGCCGAATCGAGAGCGAGAGCGGAAACATCGTGGGCGAGCTTAGACTGCTTCACCTTCATAACTCTCTCGACATCCTCGTGGAATTCGAACGCTACAGAACAAGTAAGTATGTTATCGAGGGCCAATGGCTTGAGACAGCTCACTGGTGTACTTAGTTTCACTGATAACCTCTGCCAGCAGTTCGGTAAAGTAGGGGAGATCTTCTCGCAAAAAGCTCGCCTCGATAACTAGTGCCTCTCGAGTGTGATATGCGAGTAATTGACCTCCTAGAAGTTCGGCTTCGCGGACGATACGTAGAGCCGATCGCTTTGTGGTGTTCTGGGGTGATCACAACTAATTAGCTCATGATAAAAAGGCCAAAATATATGGGCATCAGCTCGACTTACCTTGAAAGCGAACTCCTCCAAACCGACAGTCAAGCCGGGGACTGGCTGATACCTAGTACCTGCCTTGGCGACTACAGCGAGTTTCGTAGTCGGGCCATGGGAGTCTCTGGTAGCGACCTTGATACCAGCAACTTCGGCAGTATCATATGTCAATGCGGACGGAGCAGAGGATGCGGCGGCAGCGTAACCTCGACGCTGAGCAAGCTGCGAACAGCCTTGCCTACGTGCAGCAAGCTGGGCACCTCTAGAGAGAGCCGATCTTGAGAACATTTTAAGGGCGATGCCGTCGACAATGGGCGATTTGAGGTCTGCGACAACGACTTTTTGGGTTCGCAGATCCTTGAAAGCTTCCGAGTTCCAAGCAAAAAGATGCTCAATTTCCGGTAAATTCTCGGTTATGATCCGTGAATGAGGTACTATGGTACGTTGCTGAGGCTTAATGAGGCTAGAGTTTGGTCAGCCACTTGCAAACGGCTATGATTGGTTAGTGAAAAAATTCAGGGCGGGCAGTGGCGGGTAGGCGGGGGAGCTATCAGAATCCATTTGGGTAAGAGGGACTGGAGGGGACATTGAACCCCATCCATAAAGTTTCCATGAACCTACCATTAATTCATTCCCCGCTATCCTAAAAAAAGTAGTTGCGCTGAAATTTATTCTTACATACATACTATTCGCGCTTGCGCTGCATAATCTTCCCGTTACCAAGAACATTGAACGAACAATAAAATTCACAACTCTTCTCGCGCTATCTCCACGTCTACTGGAGAACTTTTCTTCTTTTCTACTCAGCTTCTAATGAAGCTGCGGTAGTAATTGTAGTGCTCTAGAGATAGTGAGAGGATCTCTAGAAGCCAACCACTTCGACAAATCCCCAAATCCTATCTACCTATCTATTCCCATCAAGGCTGAGTCCAAGTTCTGTCAGCCATGTTAGTTGTGAGTTAATCTCCCTTTTGAACGCTGTCAATTTTCTTTTTTTCCATGTTGCGCTAAAAGCTTTATTTATTTATTTATTTATTTACATATTCTCTTTGCACAAGATAAAAAAATACTGACAAGAACTTCAACGCCAGACAAAGAACGTCGCAGAACTTTGTGTTCTGCTAATCAGCGAGCTCTATGGCCAGCTCCCGTCGGTATGGTTATTTCCCCAAGCAAATGGATATTCTCTGGGATCTCCACCAACACCAGGCAAGTTTGGTACTGACAAGCTTGATTCTTATAGCGCATATTCGCAGACCTTCTCGCACGAGGCAGATCTACTGTCGCACAATTAGCGCAACACACATCCGTAAACCAACGACAGGTGCGCCATGGAGTCGCCGTACTCATCCAGTTGAATCTCATCTTCCACCTTACCGACCAAGACACCGGTATCACTCACTACGAAGCAAACCACCATGCCGCATACAACCTCGTCCGAATGGGAAAGGTATTGGATATGGTACGCACCAAATACGGACACCATGCGCATTACCTCGTACACGAAGTTCTTATACACGGCCATGCGAAGATCTCAGATCTCGTCGAAGCGTTCAAGAACAAACACAACACTCGCAACGGGAGTCTCAACGGAACGCTGCAAAACGGCCATAATCATGTCAATGGCCATAGTAATGGCATCGCCAATGGTTCAGATAAAGTAAAATCGGAGGATGATGCTGATGATTGGGATGACCAAGTGTATGACACACTCGCGCAGCTGATCGCCACTGGTATCCTTGAGCCAGTTATGCCGACAACGTATCAGTCCCCACAGGATCTAAGGAGCTCAGTTGAGCAAGCATACCTAGCAGACTTCCCTACCGGCATTCGAGGGTCCAAGCAAACTGCCGAATTTGAGAAGAGCGTAAGAGAGAGGCTGAAGGACATCCAAAAGAAAAACACATATCTGAAGAGAAGGCTCGAAGAGGAGATTGCGCTCGGTCCTAGCACGAAGCGCCGGAAGTTAACAAACGGTGCCATGTCAAATTCACATGTCGGCGACGGGGCTAGAAATATCGTCGCGCAACAAGTGAGTTTATCCTACAGACAGATCCGATGATAAAGCTTACTAACAGTTTTCCCTAGTTTGACACTGCTCTTCGAGTGAACTACGACAAATGCACGGTCGAGCTTCGCAATCTGAAGCTCGAGCGGTACGTAGAGGATCTGGTCGGCGACACCACGGCAAAGGTGTACGCAACATTACTTGCGGTACTGAGCAAGAAAGTCTCTCGTTGTCAAGTTGATCGATCAATAGAAGTTGAAGACGATAATGATGCCGCCGCAGAACCTCGCGTTACCAGTCAGGAGATCTTCGAGCAATTGAATCCTTCTATTGATTTATCTGCTGGTGTTGGGAAGCTACACGGCGAGGGAACCATCGACATTAAATATGCGGAGAAGCTTCGACGATATCCCCCGCAACTCAAAGGCTCGACTCTCAAGGAGACGCTAGAGGAAGACGAAGAAATCATAGGGTCAGATGACGAAGACTATGACCACAGCGGCGAGGCAGCGGACCACTTTGGACTCCACGGACAAAATGGAACGAATGGCGTGGAGGTACAAGAGGATGATGGTGTCCCAGTCGGCTCGCGGCGGTTACATGAGATGCGCCAACATCTCCTTATATTGGCCGAGAGCTCACAGGGATTCGTACGTCATTGTGGTGGGAACGATTTCGGCGAGTGGACAGTCGATTTTGAACCGCTAATACAACATCTAAAATTCCTCGAGCTTGATACGATTATCGAGAACCGTTTTGGTCGCCAGGGTCTGCGTCTCACTCGGATTCTTAGAGAGAAGGGAAAGATCGACGACAAGACGTTGCCTGGTTTGGCCCTTATGAAGAAGCCGGACGTACATGTCAAGATGGCAGAAATGGAGATGGCAGGGTTCCTTGACGTACAAGAAGTACCTCGGGACAACAATCGAGCTGCTGCTCGGACGATTTTCTTCTGGTTCTTCGACCTCGACAGAACATTGCAGCGAATATTGGATAATACCTATAAGTCCATGGTACGCTGCTTTCAACGACTAGAAGTTGAGCGTCAAAAGAAGAAGGGTGTGCTTGAGATGGCCGAGCGCAAAGACGTACAAGGCGTGGAGGAGGATAGACTCAGGGGCGACGTATATAACGACTACATCCAGTTACTCGACATCGAGAAGAAGCTCCTCGGCCAAGTGGCGAAACTCGACGACATTGTATCCGTCTTTAGGGATTTCTAAATTTCATTCTCCCATATGATACCAGGATTGGGGGGGAAATGTTGCATTTGCATTGGCGGCGTTGGTTCACGGAAGTCTGGCCCAAGGGCTTAAAAGTGTCTTTGCGTTAAAGATTCGACTAGCCATCGATTCTGAGTTTTGGCATATATAGGATCACGTCATGGATTCTACATGTGTCGCGATAGTTGACAAATGTAATTATAGTTGGCTAGGTAGCATAAGAAGCTTTCTAGTTATTAGGGATAATGGCTATAGCTTCTTTCTACAGGCTGTTCTATTTTACGCTACTTTATTTGAATGTCGGTGGCTTTGATCCAGCATGACATGGCCGGCATCTTACCTCGGTAGTAACCTTCCCAGGTCAATAATCTTTCTAATATTGGCGCCCATCATCATAGTAACTATTAGGTACCTACCCCTATCCTCCAGCTTCCGCATCTTGCACGGCGCATCCATGGATGTAGCTTCTTAGAGGGGTAGGTAGGTGCGGAACCTTATCGCCGGGTATGATAAGCCTAGATCGTCCCAAGGACCCCTGAAGCTTCCCCAAGCTCCCCGCTATTTTATCTAGTGCGGTGCTAGAATTGGTCGCAAATATCGAGATTTTTTTTTCCTTATAAATCTTCGGCGCAATTGAAATTTTACTCTTGTGCGCTTCTCCCCGCCGAGTCCGCAGTCGTTGATATCCTCGCAGCTCGTCCTCAAGGGCCCCAAGACAATTCCTCTAGCCTTTTATTCCGTCAAATCTAGGTAGCCGGACAACCTATTTCCTAAGAATATAATAATATTCGACGGAATCGTCTTACATCCCCAATAAGTCACAATGGCGCCTATGGTCACTGGCAAAGAGCGCGAGTCGAATCTCGCTCGACTCCTCGGCTCCGGTAAGCTGGATAGTATGCTAGATATCATGGCGATAGCTAATTGAATTGATGCAGGCTCCGCCGGCATTGCCGAATTGGGTGTCTTCCATCCCGTGCGTGCTTATGCATCTCGAACCGTTGCGTCGCAAGACTAACAAGTCCCAAGGTCGATACCATCGCGAAGCGACTGATGAGTAACACGACGAAGGTGCGAACAACCGAACTGTAACACTGGGATATCATACAATACTGACCGCGTTGTAGATCAGGAATGCTAGCGAGCTGAACAAGGTTATCTTCAAGGAGAAGGCAGAGGCGCCATTTGGTCGCAAATTCTTTTCCCTCTTTCCGGGTCTCGGTTATGCCGCGGGATACAAGGTCAGAATTGCGCCCGTATCTCATAGTGAGTGGAAGGGTAACTAGCTAAATACCCGGATTAGGTCTCCCAAAGAATCTACAAGTATGGTGGCCAGCCAATTGCTCGGGACTACCTTGCGGCGCACTACGGCAAGGACTTCGAGAGCGCATTCGGAAAGAAGACCGGAAAGGCAATTATGCACTCGACTGCTGGAAGGTAAACTTTGAAGTAAAGAATTTTTCAAGTCTGGCGCACTCATTGACGTGTTTTAGTCTGATCGGTATCGGCGAGATCGTCCTGCTTCCCTTGGATGTGTTGAAGATCAAGCGGCAAACGAACCCGGACGCATTCCGCGGACGTGGTATCTTCAAGATTATCGCTGATGAGGGCTTTGGATTATACAGAGGTTGGGGATGGACCGCAGCCCGAAATGCCCCTGGATCGTTCGCGGTACGCTTGACTACACAGGTTTACCTCGTGCTCAACTAACATTAGACAGCTTTTTGGTGGCTCGGCCTTCACGAAGGAATACCTCTTCAAGTTAAACGACTACAACAAGGCATCATGGTTCCAGAACTTCGTCGCTTCCATTGCCGGTGCCTCAGCTTCTTTGGTCGTCTCCGCGCCCCTGGACGTCATCAAGACTCGTATTCAGAACCGGAATTTCGAGAATCCCGAAAGTGGTTTCCGAATCTTGTCTAACATGGCCAAGAATGAAGGGTTCTCCAGTTTCTTCAAGGGATTGGTGCCCAAGGTAAGATTTTCGTATTATTTTACATGTTGCTTGTGCTAATCTTTTATAGCTCCTCATGACTGGACCGAAGCTTGTATTCTCATTCTGGCTTGCCCAAACTCTGATCCCTGCATTTGACACAATGCTGAAATAGAGTGTCTCCTGCAGTATTAGGGAGCGCATGGGATTTGGAAAGTGTAATGATAGATCTGGGCACCAATAGTCCGCTACATGTATATATGACGGAGCCGGCGTTTTCGGTCGTGGATACTAGCGATTCGACCGGTTTGGACTTATTAGATGGTCACAGAGACTCTAAGAGGATAGATGAGGAATTTCTCTCTACAGGATGAAATGAACAAATAAAAACTCGACTCTAACCAATATCCCCTAAGGGATGCCTTTTATTATTTGAGATGTTATCATCGGAATTATGAGTATCGTACGATACGACGAGACCTTGAAGATATAAATGAAATCGACTAGGCATATTAACTCGTTGTTATTCCTTACGTACCTATCATCATGTTCATGTTTGCCCTTCTCTTTTTCAAATCCAAAGCGACCAATCTCTCCTTTGACATTCTCTCCCCCTTTTTAGGGACGCAGCAATATCAAATATACAAAGCATTCGAGACCTTGTTGTCATCACGTAATAGAGCGTTTCTCTATTCCAATTGGACATAAATTTCCAAGTTCCTGGTGGTGATTCAGAAACTATTAATCTTATTATGGTCAATTCCCGAGTTAAGTCCTTAGGTTTGCATCCGTCTCTCCTTGGTCGCTTTCGACCATACTATGAGGAAATACCCGGCGATTATCCGACTTAAAATACAACTAGCGCACACAAGCTTTCAATATAGGATCCAATAAGAACCCCTTTAATCACCAAGGTCCGTTGGCCCAATGGTAAGGCGTCTGACTACGACTACCAGCAGTAATCAGGAGATTCTGGGTTCGACCCCCAGGCGGACCTTCACTTTTGCCACTTTTCTAAGCGATCAATGGCAAGCGCCTTTCGTCTCTTTTTTTCGTTAAGTAATTTAGGGCAAGCTGTTAACAACAATCATGAAGGGTTCTCAGAAACACTAACGGGATTACTTTATTGAGGAGTTTATATTTCAACAGGCATGATCCTAGCGATGTCGGTTCCAACCAACCTAATGAACTCAACAACTGTAGTAGAAATATTCATGGAGATTCTATGTTTGCTATAATGCTTACATGCTACCATACGATTATCAAGCTCTTCTCATTAGGCCACCAAGTGTCTTAGTAATATAAAACAGAAAGCGAAAAAGGGGATCGGGTACATATTGTATTAGAGAGCGGAGATCTACTTCCCAAAGACAGATTCACAATGTACTTACACCGCATTGTTTTATTCCATGGTCATATTCAATGCCTAGGCGTTGAGGGATTGAATGAGAAACTTAGAATATCCTTATGGCTATCCCACATTCATTGTAATCCGTGCAGTATTATATACATAGACTACCATTGCTATCAGGGATCGAGCCCTCAGTTGTTAACTTGGTTAGTTTCGAGTGAAAGGTAGATACAAGAGGCCTGCGAGTGGCTCGCAGGTAGTAGTAGTATTAGAGTTGGTATTGACGCCGGGGAACCGCTACTTGAACGTAGCTATCCCAAAGCCTCCTTGAGGGCATAGGAGGTGTGCTAGGGCTCACATTTATACTCCATCCAACGCACAAACGTGTATCACATCGGCGTAGCCTTCTCAGCAACCTATCTAACAACCCAAGTCCGAAGATGCGCGCTGTAGCGATTCATGCTGTGGGTAGGGGTTGGTAGTTGACTACCTGTATTATTAATAGATAATGGAGCGTCTACTTTTAAGGCGAAGTTTGAGGTATTCATAGACGGAACTTCAGTTCTATGACACCATTAAAATGCTATAAAATAGGGTTTTTGGCGACATTGTAACGTATGATTTTCTATATAAGTATTGTCAGGAGCTCAGAGAAAGGGGCTAAATACCAGTTAGTCAACTGCTGCCTGTATGATACCTAGGACGAATATATAAGGGGTCGAAGGCCCCAAATAGCCTTAAGAAAGGGACAGGTGTTAATCAAGGTCTTCTATTACATATAAGCGAGCCAAAGGCAAGCTACCTGCTACTCTCACTCACTGTGACACAGTTTTCAACGACGGGCCCACCCTTGACGAGTCTTGAGCTTATGATTGGAAACTTTCCCAAGCGTAATATTATCATCATTCTTCCTGGCAAAAGGCGGAACTAAAGAGAAGGGGAATAACGACGTCGTCGCGCGAGGATCTCTAGACTCTCTTGTACAGGGGCTACGGTATACGTACAGGAAAGGCCATTTGTCCACCCTGCCCTTAGACCAGCTACCACCAGGTCTCCATAGAATCTCCTACGGTCTCCCATGGGTCGAACTCCCGTCCTTCTAGAGCCCTAGCTACTAGCCAACTCACCAGACCAAAGCTGTGACACTTCCTAATATACCCGCACTAGACACCACCCCTAACCCCTTTTCCTTTACACTATCGTGTACTGCTTGATATAACCCATTCTATGGTCTTGCGGCTTCCACGCATGAATAGTTACTATCAAGTAAATCGCCATTTGTTTAAGTTTCCAACTGATTTATAATCGTACCATCTTGCTGTATCGAAGAATATAGTCAATCCCAACCGTTTAGTCGACTCAACATCAGTATTTTTCAAATCGTCAAATACCTAATAGTGTATCGTAAATACCTATATTCGTCAGAGCTAGCAAGTTCTATGCTTCCCTTTTGTCCCTAAAGCTTAGAGCTATAAGAGTCACTCAACCTCAAGAGCAAAGTTGCGCAACGTGACAGTTGACAGGGACAAACAAGCAGCGACCTTATAACGAATGCATGAATTCCCTAGTAGCTTCGTCCTTTGGATTTCTAGTTTGTCCGTTTTCGCAAAAGGAAGACCCTGAATGAACTTTGCCATTATGAGCCAAGAAAACCGATATTATTTGAATATGATTTAACCCCGCAAAATTTACTCAGTCTACTTTCCAATACGGGTAACAAAAGGGGGTAGGTATCAATCTAGCAAAAAATGAAAAAGAGAAGGTCCGCCTGGGGGTCGAACCCAGAATCTCCTGATTAACAGTTGGTAGTCGTAGTCAGACGCCTTACCATTGGGCCAACGGACCGATGTTAAAAGCGATAATTATGATTGCATATATCTATTTGTTGCAACTATCTGTGGTCCGAGGATTTTAGCGCATTTAGCTGTAATAGACAGTATGAATTTGCGTGGTAAGTATACTGTGGCCGGATTTTTAGGTAGTAAAAACGATATTAATCTACATGTTTTTGATGATGGTGTAGCCCCGAGTAGGCATGATTCAAGAATTCTCTTACTTCCCTCGAGCAAGATCAAAGAAGCCCACTTGGCCAATGATAGCACACTATGCGAGTCTCACCGACTGTTCTACTGTTCTGGCTAGGTTCTTAACCTGCTGTAATCCTTGGTGATTCGAATCGGGCCAGAGGGAATAAGAAAGCGTAGTTTGAAAGAAGTTGCTCGAATTGTTTAACAAGTGATATGTAGTATTCGCAATCTTCATTCCATAGCATTTTTGATAGAAATGATAAGGGGTGATTTGATAGGGGACTCCGAGTTCTCCTCCGTTTATCTTGCACGGGGTTCCGGATCAGGCCCCGGGTTGTGTTCGGAAGACTCCGCCAGGCATGGACGATACCTACCTATCCTAAGGGCAATTGGACGCATGGTAATCCTTGGTAGATATCGGATGACCTGACTGTTAATTCCGGGTCCTTCCTCGAGGTTAGTGTAGGATTAATTATGAACCGGCCGTAAAGATGACTTTTGCCAACTTCTATGATATAGAAACATCTATCCTTATCTTCTAAAGTTGTAGATCGTGGATTCAAAGTTTTTAGGCTAGCAGGTTCGAAAACATATAATGCTCGCGAACGGCTCTTGATTTACATGTATACATGGCACCATATTTTCGGAATATTAATCTAAATAAGATGGGGAGATGGGACGCAGGTGGGGGATATCTTCAAAGTGGATTCTAACCAAGTCATGCAGGTTATGGTATCAATGTCTTTGTAAACAATCTGACAATGTAGTAAAGTGCGCTTGAGAGCCAACAGAGGCGATGATATGGTGGAGCTTGTGTGGTGAAGGTAGTAGATGAGTAATTTATTGATATTGTACAGTTACTACTCTATGGCTGGACGTGTGCTGCGTGTGGTGATGAACCGTAGGGCACGATGTGACGAGAATGGAAAATTGAAAATCATTAAAAATAAAATGCAAAGAGCGGCAGGGTACATCGGTACATAGGTCTCGCTAAGTGGTTGCGTATGGTTGGCCCAAGCTTTGGTTGCTGGGGCAGCGACGTTGTGACGTTGCAGATCAATAAAACTTGATTGGGATTGGGCAGGCGCTCGATTGTTTGTCCACACAGTCCCACACAAGAAAGTACGCAAGAGCGGGACAACCGTTAATAATAACAATAGCAGTTAGCACTATGTATGTATGTAGGCACAGAGCCGTAGCTGCTTCCCGTCGTCACATATTACCAGGAACCTTCTTAGATGAACCCCCATGCTCCGTTTTTTTCTTTGTCTAATCTTCAAATCCATCATATCCATCATCAATCCCACTTCTCAACTTAACAGTCATATTTGACTGATTAAACACTAAACATCGATTCTTTGAATTCCCGCTTCGACGGGATTAGCCTAGGCTAATTATTTACCACACAATTGCTAGATATCTCACATAGTGATACGGCTTCTGGCCGCATCGCAAATTCGCAAGTCGGAGACTCAACATTCCATCCCATCAAACAGAAACAACAGATGATGGCGCCGGTCGAGCGTGACGCACCGGTCGACCGCCCTCTAAGACATCAACATTCTTCTTCAATCGGAGCTATTGTGCCAATGTACGTTTCCTCTTTGTTTCTATCGCAGGTATTCAGCAATGTGGCTGTATCGTAGACTTACCAAGAGTTCTAGGTGGGATAGCTCTGATCCGGAGCGGGCGCCGCCCCCTCTACCAATGAATCCTCAGTCGCCAGGCGTAGGACCATCGCGGAGCGGCACGTCGCTAGCTATCCAATCTGCGCACGCCGCCCTGACTGAGAAGGCGCGCGAGCACGCACTTGTCCCCTCGCTCGCAAAACGTATGAACGACACATCACCTGATCGCGCTCTCGTTCAGAGAACAACAAGTCCTCATAAGCGAATGCAATCTGTGCAACCAGGCAGTGTTAGAGACCTTAGCCTGATGATCGAAGGCTCAAGGGATCGCGACTCTGCGAACTCCACCCCTCGAGGCTCACCTGAGAAAGATAGGTCTGCGAGATCACAAACAAGACCACAAACACCAACTCGTGGCAGGGACTACGAGAGAGAGGCAAGGTCGGCTGAAAAAGAGAACACAGCCCCTGGCACACCTACACCCATGGCGCCAAATCTGAGCTCGATGGTTCGCCCCTCTTCGAGGAGGCCGCCGCAGAGCATCCTTGGTGAAAATACGCCACCGCAATCTGCCACCATGCTGGCATTGCAAAATATGCCTTCCGTATCATCGCGAGATACTGAGACTCCCTTAGCAAACGTCACAAACAATTCTGCTCCTATGATGAAGCCGCATCCCTCCACAGAACATCTTTCCAACCAACTTCTCACCCTAACCAACATTGCAACCGCTCTCCAGAAGGAAATGTCTCAGCTTAGCCGTCGAAGTAGAGACAATGCTACAGACTTGATGAGCCTCAAAGAGGCTACGCACGCTAGAGATGAAGATATTCGAAAGAGTCTACGCGAGCTAGCTTTGAATTCTGGTTCGGAGACTTCTCGGTATCATCGAGACACCTATACTGGCGGTTTGTATCTTGACAACAAGCCTTTCAACAACATGTCGCCCGGACCAGGGAAGATGGGAAGACCAATCTCACTTCCAAGGATCCCGTCGCCGAATAGTTTCGCGGCCTCCATTGATCGAGAGTCGGTCTTAAGCACACCATCTCTTGTGAGCGGAGAATCTTCGCCTGCGACAATGGCCTTGCTCGAAAAGATCATCAGGGACATGGGCACAAAAGATGGCCAAGACTCAATTGTTGGCCGCCTGTCTGAATTAGCCGAGAGATTATCTGGTATGGCTTCAGCTGATAAAGTGGAAGAGCTTATCCACCATCTGAAAACATCCAGCGAACACACAGTCCACCCCACAAATGGCGGCCGACTGGACAAGGCAAGGTCTATGAGTTTCAGTAGTGATGATTCCGGATCTAAAATCAGCAGCGTGGTGAACCACCGAGTCGAAAAATTGATGAATGGCAAAGATCCTCGGCGACCATCGGTTACAACACGAGTAAACGACGTTTTGAATGATGATATTGTCAAGGTTATTCGTGCTGTTAAAGACAGCGTTGCTCAGGCAGGAGGCATGACGGCTGAGGTTAAAGCCCTTGTCCGGGAGCTCCGGGGTGAAGTTCTTGGGATGGGAAGGGAAATCAGCAGGAAACTGGATGACTGGCACGGTAAATCCCCCAGCAAAAGCGAAACTGCTAGTCGGGCGGAGCTAGCGAGAATTGTGGAGGAAGGTTTGGAACAGATAAGGGTTTACATGGCACATCGTCTTCGAGATCACAGACGAGTATCATCTGAGATAGAGAAGCCTGCCATCGATTACCAGGAGATCTACAACGCACTAAGGACTGCTCTGAGCGACTCAGAAGCCACACGAAACCACGACCCAAAACTAAGCCGAGACGATGTCATTGAGGCCGTTAAGGATGCGTGGGAGAATTATAAACCTGAGATCGAAATCCAACAGATTGGATTAGAGCGGGACGAGGTTCTTGATTGCCTCAAGGAAGGGCTGGAACAGTACGCTCCACGTCAAGATACCCCCCAAGGTGCGACACGGGATGAAGTATTCCAAGCAATTGTCGAAGGGCTTAAGCATTTCGTGCCCCCACAAATTGATACACCGGCTAGTATCTCCCGGGAAGAAGTAATCGAGGCCGTTAGGGAATGTCTCGAGGACTTCGAGTTCCCAATTGCACCTTCGACGAACGATCTAACTCGCGACGATGTATTGGACGCCGTCAAAGAGGGCATAACCTCCACCCAAAGCACCGCGCTGGTGCCTCATGGCGGTGAAAATACCGAGATTGCTGAACGACTTCACGATATCATGCAGTATATGCGGGAAGAGTTCAAGGCCGTTTCCGAGGAGGCGAAGCAAAATGTTGCTGCAAATGGAAGAGACACAGAGCAGGTCTTGGACGCCACCCGGGATGGGTTTGATCAGCTACGAACGCATATGGAAGGTTATATCAACCAAGCCGTCGGGCCCTCCAGCCATGAGGAGCTTATGGCTAACCTAGAGAATGGGTTTGAACAACTTCGCGCACACATGGACGAGTTTGTCGAAAAAGTCTCAGGTGCATCTGGCCAAGACGAATTAATGACAAGTATTGCTAGCAACCTCGAGAAACTACGGGCACACGTAGAAAGCTCCGCCGACAAAGCTCCTAGTGTCTCTACTTCCCCGGACCAGGAGGAGCTCATGATAAATCTCACCACCAATTTCGATCAGCTGCGAGAGCACATGGAAAGCTACGTCGATAAGGCTTCTGGCGCTTCCAACCAAGAGGAACTCATGAGTAATGTTGTCAACAGCTTCGATATCTTCAAGGAGGAGGTATCGGAGCTTGTTGCCAAAGCCTCGGATGGCTCCAGGGACATGATCAGGCAAGAAATTGAGTGTCTTCGAGATACAGTGAACTCTTCACTTGTCCCTCACGTACCACAAATGAGCGACAATAGAGATGTTCTGGAAGCAATCCGTGACAGTATCGAAAGAATTCGCGGAGAACTACTCCGTCCCCATGCCGGTACCACGGATATCCTTGACGCTTTACACGAGGGCTTCAGCGACTTACGACTCAGTATCGAGAAGGTAGCCGACAAACCGGCTGACCTGACAGCCAATGACGAAATCCTTGATGCGCTTAAGTCCGGATTAGATGGCGTTCAAACAAACATCGACTCTCTTCGTGAAAACAACCAGGAAAAAGCCGTGGCTACCGTGGCTCCTGCTGAGGAGTCAACAAGCACTGCTCTGATTCCTGCTGATCTCGTCAAGCACGACGACATCAAAAACCTCGAGGTTATGATGATCCAACTCCGGACTAAGATGGAGTCTATGGAGGCACCACAACCCCCGCCAGCAGCCGAGGGCCTGTCCAAAGATGATCTTGCTGAGTTGGAGGAGATGCTCAAGAACGGCTTGTCTAAAGAGGATCTAAACGAAATGGAGGAAATGCTCCGGAACATGCAAGAATCGATGGCCGGTATGTCAGGCGTGTCAAGCAGTAGAGACAAAGACGGCGAGCCTTCTGGCCCCCCAGCAAACCCCGAAGATGCTGCTACCAAGGAGGACGTGCTGGCCATTGAAACAATCCTTCGAAACGCTAAAGCTCGCCTTGATGAGTTAGTTGACGGCGAACAAGCTGTCCGAAAAGATCATGTTGATGCAGTTGAGGCACTGGTGCTCGAGACCAAAGACTCTCTGGCGGTGCTCGCTGGACAGCTAGAGACAGTTTCTCGAAAGGAAGATATTCTCTCTGTCGAATCTCTTGTTACCCAGATAACCACTTCATTGAATGAGGCAAAAGAACGTGCCGAAAAATCTCTCGAAGACCCCGACAAGGTTACCAAGACCCACGTTGCTGCAGTTGCGGCGGCCGTCCTCGAGGTCAAGTCGCTTCTTGAGCAGATGGTTAATTCTAACATCGCAGCTCTTCCCTCGAAAGATGATATCAGGAATCTAGAGGACGTTGTTAAGGAGCTTAAGGAGAACTCTACGTCCCTTGCCGAATCCAATGCGGTGGCGTTTCAAGAACAACAAGAAGGAACCGCCGATGTTGGTGAGCGAGTCACGGAAGTCAAGGCCTTCTTGGAAGAGTTCCAGGGCTTGGTTAAGGAAAGACTCGAGACCGGCGGTAACGCTGTTGAGTCCTTAGGCAAACTTCTCGAGGGCATAAGCGAAACGGTGCACCAGAATTCCGACGTCGGTAGCAACCTAAAGGAGATGTTTGAACTAGTGAAAACAGAATTCGAGGAATCTAAGTCTAGCGTGGTGGGTGCTAAGATGGACACCGATGAGAAAATCAAGGAATCCACCGAGGCATTAGGATGCAAGCTCGAAGAGAAAATCAGCGAGCTTGTGACGAAGTATGACGATTTCCAACTTGTTTTGGAAGATAGGTCGAAGACTTCGGAAGAGAGAGACGAAGGCATGAAAGCGGCAATGGTCAACACAAATACGATCGCGGAAGAACTTAAGGTCCTAATCGATACTCTTGGGTCAACTGTCACCGACTCCCTCGAGAAGATGGAAGAAGCATCGAAAACTGTCTTCGAGAAGGTCGAAACACTTTACGGCAAAGCCGAGGAAAACCATGCGGATGGCAAGAACGAGCATCAAATGACTCGCGATCATGTCAAGCAGGCCATCAGCGCTGTAGAGGGCCTCCAGGGCCATGTCGGCGATTATCAGCCAAAGATCCTTGATTCGATTAAGGAAGTACTTCTCATTGTCGGACAACACTACGAGCATTCGAGAGCTTCGGAGAATGGCATCTTGCAAAAGATTGAGGATGCCAAACCTGAACCCCTACTCCTGCCCCCTCCTCCCGAGAAATACGATGATAGCCTGGTGCAGTCAAAACTTGACAAATTGGACAGCGAGATGCTCACGATTCGGGAAAATTTGGACAGTGGAATGCACTCGAAGTTAGACAAGCTAGTCGACCACACAAACACTGCTAACAAGGCTTATGCCCAGCTGTATACTCTCGACATGGTGCACCAGCAGGTTGTCAAGACAGCTGCTGATATCGCGGAATTCCTTTCGTCTCAAAAACAGCGCATTAATGACGAGCATGATGACCGTGAAAAGACTCTTCAAGAGACGACAATCCAACTGGAGCGTTCGAAAGCCGAGAAAGATCAAGTCGAAACTAACCTCTTGTATCTCAAAGATGAGGAAGCCCAATTGCGCGATACCATCCTCGCACTAAGGGCTGAGCAAGATTCGCTCGTCCGACAGAAGACTCGATTAACCGCGGACGTCTCTTCTCTCGAGACTGCTCTACATCTTCGACGGGAAGAACTCCACGCTATGGACGCACGGGCTGAAGGCCTGGAGCGTAGGATACTTGAAGGTGTCCTAGACCATTCTCGTGCCTTACTCATGACGAAGTCCTCCTTCAAGGGCCGCGAAGCTATGAGCCGCAAACGAGTACCCGGTGCTAGATCTAGCTTAGGACCTTCCGACGACCTGAACTCTACTCCTAAACAGGCCAAACCTCGGGCAGTTAATATGGCTATGAATAATGGTCGAGCTAGTCTTGTCCCACAAAACCCTGCAGGCACCGGTCGCCGGATTCTGAGTCTCAGCCAGATTACAAATAACGTACCTACGGGTGGCCTTAAGCGCAGTCAGAGCGTTCGTACCCCGGCTGGTACAGGAGTACGAAAGAGCAGCTGGGCACCAGGGAAAAGCGGTGCTCGTAAGGACTATGGCGACCTGGACATGGACAAGGAGAACGTGGACCTAGTACGCGAGAGTGATGAGGAGGCGCGCGAAGATTCGCCTGCTGCCGAGTCAGAGCCTGACACACCTGTAGGAGAGGAAACTGTAATAGTTGGAAATGATGCAACTGGCAAAACTCCGGCCGAGGAGGACCCTACGGAGATGTCACCCGAGCCCGATGGTGAGGACGTCTACGACGACGAGGAAACAGAAGGAGGAGAGAGCGAGGCTGGGACGACCGTTATGACAGGTACGGCAACTGAGAGCGGGTACATTAGCGATGACCAAAGTCACAGTGAGTGGGCTGAGAGCGCCGTCGGCGTAGACAGCGTCATCTCTGAAAGCATTGCCGATACTGATAGTATCACAGGCGATGGGGAAGTTTTGGTGTATAATACCTAATGGATCTCTTGTATCACTCGACACGAGATTCTAGCTCTTGGGGGTCAATTGGGGAAAGAAAGGGGCGGGGAGTTCTGTTATGGAGTACGACGGGACGGCTTCACCTGCTTCTCTTTTTTTCCCGGTCACGTTTTGCTCATCACGGTCGTTGGATGAGGTTGGGGGGTGGTGGGTTCCTTATGCTTGGGAAGGGGACGAGGTTTTATGTCTTTGGTACGTCTGCTTGTCTTTCGTCGTATGAGGGCGTCTGGCACGTGGATGAACGAAAGAGGTGTCGGAGGGGGTGAATGGAAGGGATATCAATTTTGTTATTTTTTTTTTATCGGGGGGTTTTTTTCCTCCTCACTCGTCGTCGTTTGCGTTTTCATCCCTCTTGAATTGGTTTTACGTCTACATACCTAGTAGTAGTTTAGTCACGCTACGTATTCAAATGGAAACGGGGCATGGATCACACTGATTTAAACATATACCCGTCTAACCTAAGGCTTTAAAGTCTAGGTAGGCAGGTGGCCTGCTGCTCAAAGGGGGGAGAGAGATTATTAAGATTGTTCAAATATCGGAAAAGCAGCAGCAGAAGGGGTCTGGAGGAGGTTGTATGAGTAGGAGTAGGAGTTGGAGTAAGAGGAGACGGAGGAGCAGGTCCTGCTTCTTCATACCTAGTCTTTAGTACATAGGCATATTCATGATAATGACGACGAACGATATTTCCATTATTTTTCATATGAGCGACGTTCAAGTGACTTACCCCCTTTTACTGTTGCCATTGCCCTTGTGTTATTCGTTTGCTCCATAAGAGATGTAGATACTGTAATTCGTGCTATGTGCATCATGCCTTGCTCCGCCTTCCCGTCGTTGTTTTAGGAGATATGTAATTTACACAATGTTTGCCCACTTCGCCATTACTATTCAACCACAATCAAGCTTTTATTCAGGTAAAGGTGACTAACGAACCTATTCCTTCCCTATGTACGTATGTACGTATGCATGCATGTATGCATGTACCTACCTACCCACCCCCTACTGCCGTCGATGCTTCATCTCAATCTTCTCCCTCCCACCCATCCACGGCCGCAGGATCTCGGGTATAGTCACACTCATATCCGCCTCATCCCAGCCGTTCTCCAGCACAGCGGCCAAGACACGCGGGACAGCGAGCGCAGTCCCGTTCACGGTCCACGGATACGTCATCTTTTTTGCCGTCCTCAGCCGCGTGGCGAGCCGGCGCGTCTGGTAATCCGTGCACACGCTCGCGCTCGTAACCTCGCCCCAGCCATCGCGCTCGCCCCCGACGTGCTCCGGGTCGCGGCGGCTCGGGAAAAACGCCTCGATGTCGACCTTGCGGTAAGCAGAAGCGCCGAGGTCCGCCGTCGGCATCTCGAGGACGCGGCAGTGCAGGCCGAGCCCCCGCAGGATCTCCTTCTGCAGGCCGAGCATCTCGTTGAAGACGTCCTTCGTCGCGGCCAACTCGGGCCGCGTCCACGCGAACATCTCCACTTTCGTGAACTCGTGCACGCGGTACAGGCCCTTGGTGTCGGCGCCCCGCGCGCCCGCCTCGGCGCGGTAGCACCGCGACACGGCGACGTGCTTGAGCGGGACGTCGGCCTCCTCGAGGACGGAGTCGGCCTTCATTCCCGCGAGCGGGATCTCCGCCGTGCCGGCGAGGCAGAGCTCAGGTTTCTCCGGCTGGCCCTTGAGCGCGTAGATCTGCTGCTCACCGTTCTGGTCGCGCGGCTGGAACCCGCACGCCGCGCCGATGTGGCTGTACACGATGCTCGGCGGGGACACCTGGCGCCAGCCCAGCCCCTTCTTCGTTGCGACGGCGAGCGCGTAGTTGACGAGCGCCTGCTCGAGCTGCGCGCCCTCGTCCACGAGGAAGTACCAGCCCCACCCGGACGTCGTGGCCGCGCCCGCGAAGTCCAGGATGCCGAGCTCGGACCCGATGTGCACGTGCGACCGCCAGACGCGGTCCGACGACGAGGGCTCGGGCTCCGGGTGGTCGTTGATGAAGCTCAGGACGCGGGGCTCGTCGCCGCGCGGCGTCTGAGCGCTCGTCAGGTTCGGGATCGCGAGCGCGAGCTCGGTCGCCTGCGCTTTGTAGCGGTCTTCGTCTGCTACGATCGCCGAGAGCTTTTTCTTAACGATGCGCGCTTTTTCGATGAGTTGCTCTTTGCTCATGGATTTGATGTCGCCGTCTGGGGTTGTGCCATCGGGTGTCTCTCCCGACTTAGACTTCGATTCCGTCTCTTCGTCCTCTTGTTGGATGGTTGCCGCTATCTGCCGGCGCAGAGCGTTGCCTCGTTCGCGCAGGCTCCTGCTGTCTATCCGGCTGGCTTGCAATTGCGCGAATAACTCAATTATGCGCGAGGGGTATGCGCTCTGGGCCTTATAATTCCGCTCTTTGCAGTTTTTTTTGTACAACGAGGGGTTCCCCCGGATGTGTTTGATATCTATATTAGGCTTTGGGGCGGTTGGGGGTCGCGATTGAATGAGGATGTCATTGGATTTGGAATTGGCACTGTCTGTGCTAGTCGTGGAGTTATATCTACGGCTAGAGCTAGAGAGTAGACGTGTTGTTGTGAAATCACGGAGGAGTCGTTGCCTTTTGGGAAGCCGAACCAAATGGCATTGAAGGCACATAAAAGGTGCTTTAGGAGCCTTGATCATGGCGACAGAGATATGCAGTGAAAATCTCAACGCATTAGAGATAAATGGGAAGTAAAGGTATCGAGGATTAATGGCGCAACGTGGGACGTTGAAGTTGAAAAGCTGAAAAGTTCAAACCTGGTTCGATTCGCGGATCTTTTTTGGAGTAGCTTCCTTCACTCCCCGCACTTTACAGGGGTAGCTCTGTCTCCACATCCACATCTCCGGGGCCACATGCTGGTCGTGAATGCCGTGCCATATATAACCTGGGTTAGGTTCACAAGGCAGGAATCATGTAGGTAGGTACGGATGAACGGGTACATGTATCTACGGAATAAGAGTGAGAATTGTCCATAAATACCCGAATATCCAAGAAATTCAATATGTCAAGTCGCAGAACAAGGCAGGAATTAGGAATAACCGGGCTTTAATAAGTAAAGCTTTCTCTAAAAGTCCCAAGACATGTGACAGGGTATCTCTACAACCAAAACTCGTAAAAGTCCCCTTTTCATCGTTTCTCGTTATTCGGAAAGACATAATCATTTCTAATCCCTTAAACGTTAAATAGAACCCCATACTCCCAGAGTCCAGTTGTTACTGGTTTGGGAGGCCTGACCCCTAATCAGACCTCCTGCACCCATACTCTGCCTCTGTTGTGCCTTAATGTCGACTTCGCTAGGACGGCTTGCCCCATTGACGCCTTGTTGGAGCCAAAGCTCGCGGTCAATCGTAGCTAAAGCTGGGACCTTGAGCTGCGCTGCCATGCTAGCACCACACCAAGGGCCCAGTGAATCGAGAACCCGGAGCGTTCCTTGCACAATGGGCTTATAATTCCTATCCTTTTTGATCAATTCCTCTACTTGATCAACCTCAGGGGGTGCATGGGCCGGATTAACAGGCGGCGCCGTTTCTCCCCCTTCTGTATTGCTACTCTCGGCCTGGACAGGTACAGGAATGGGTCCTTCGCCCGATTGACGACTGCCATTCCGTTGTAATTTCGGGTTTGTCTTGTATTGTTCAACCCCTTTTCCCCGAATAGGGTCCCAGCCCTGTTCTTTAGCCAACGTGGAAACTTCGTCAAAGATGCGCCCTTTAAGTCCAATGATATTGGAGCAGCCGCCTGTAAAGATAATACGTGACATGCAAATTGCGCGTACATCTAATGGCAGTTGTAGAAGAGCCCTGTAAGCGAGTAGGTGCACAGGAATCTCATGATCGTCGAAGCAACATGGGGAAAGGTGAGGTTCGAAAAAGACGGCTTCGCATGGTTCGGCCAATTCCGCGAACGGAATTTCCACCGTCTTTGGGGGCTTGCAAGAGTTGAGGGTAATTGTCATAGGAGAGCGATCTTCCGACGGTGCTACTGTTTCGGTCTCGTCCTGTTCGTGAAGCGTTGCCAATCCTTCAGGGGTGTCTTGTGCCAGTTGTCCTGGGGCCCGTTTGCACCAGAGCATACGAGTTGCGAATTCCTCGCACTCCTCGAAGCTTACAGCATGATCCTCTAACTTATCCTCGGGGTGCTCTGTACGTGCTGTACCCGGCCGCCCACGGATAGTATTAGTCAGGAATTCGAACGTCTCTTCTACTAAGAGCTTGCCAGCTCTGACAGTCCTCCAAGTATGCACTTCTCTATACTCATAAACAGCAGTAATTGTCGTCTCATGCCAACCAATATCGATAACAAGGGCTGATCGAGAGCCCGCGGCGAAGGCAGACATGACGGGAGACGAAAGAAGCGATATAGTAGGTGCCTGGAAGCGGTTGAAGACGGTGTCGAAAACGGAGGAGATGAGTGGTATAGGGAGTGTCGGCGGTAATACTAGCGTTATTCTTCTCGGTCGAGAATCGATGAGCAGATACCTAGAAACGAATATGTCAATTCCAACGACTTGAATAATATAAGAGTATCAAAACGAGCAAACGTACTTGGTGAAAGCATCTCTAAGCTCGCGCTCAAGTTTATCTCCGATTAAAGCCAGATCCTGGCCCCTCACGTCTAGTTGCCACAATTCGTGATCGGCTCCCCAAGGCTTTCCGGAAGCCCTCTTGCGCCAGTCAGCCTGGTAGCCAATATCCCAAGCCCTAAAATCTCCGGCACGTCTCTGTTGCTCCGGACCAAACGACACAATCCTCTTAGGAGCTGGGTCGCCCGCAAAACCAATACGCAATTTCCGCGATCCTAATTCGATGATGATTAGTTCATCATCGGCGCGTAGTGTAGAGGGCGATCCAAAGGACGAGGGCACAATCGTTCGCGGAGGCGTGTGCGGCGTGCTTGGTAGCGCTTGAACTGACGAACGGTCGCCGGCTCGTATACTAGATACAGTACGGTGGGGGAGACTGGCTCCTGCGCTCGACGACATTTTGGATTTATTCGTGTGTAGTAACTTTGAAGCTTCCTTCCCTACGCAGGTTACATGTTGGAATTTAACAACGTGAGCCCATTGTGTTTCGTTTTATTTCATTTTATTTCTGGTCGTTTGCAGGTTTTAGATTTCATTGCTTCAAACCCCCTGTACCTGGTGCTACCCGACCTAACAGCCTAAGCATGTTATGCACGTACCGATGGGCGGGTCTAGCTTGCTTGCAGCAGATGTTCCACTAAAGATCCCTGCACGGACGCCGTTGCTAGTGGATACCAAAGACGTCAAAGTCAACATTAGAGTTCAAAAACTTCAGTCCTTGCATACCTAGCTCAATACTTCACCGACCTAATTCCACTTTTACTTTTTAAACCCTTATTTAATTGTCTTAATCCCGTGACTATTACACGTCGAAATACTCATACTGCAAAGTTGTAGTCTTCAATTCTTATTATCAAACCACTCCTCGAAAGCGGATTCGTTTGTAAACAACGCCCATGGCTAGGTAGCTTGTCTCGCCGATTCGGTTAAAGGGCCTTCACAATGGGGATCAAGGGGTCGGTTCTAATGACAATCTTGAGCTACACATTACGGATTATTGAGCTAACATCGACATAGGATATATAAGGAGATTGGCACTGGAAAGCGGATATCTCTAACGAAGCTTGCCGTCGAGAAGCTCGAAGAGACAGGCCGACCCTTCCGTCTAGCGATAGACATATCCATTTGGCAGTTTCAAGCTCAGGCTGCTCGAGGTGCGACAGTTGACTGCTAGCTCATACTTAACTGGTATACTAACAACACCAGGCGGCTCCAACCCCGCCATTCGGACGCTGTTCTACAGACTTGTAAGACTACTCGGCTTGTCCATACAGCCTATCTTCGTTTTTGATGGCCCCAACAAGCCAGCTTTCAAGCGGAACAAGCGGTCTGGTCGAGGTGATGGCGTTGCCACCTCTATGGCTAAACGAATGATCAAATTGTTCGGCTTCAAAATACATGACGCCCCCGGCGAAGCAGAAGCTGAATGCGCTCTCCTGCAGCAAACAGGTATTGTTGACGCAGTTCTCAGCGAAGATGTCGATACCATCATGTTTGGATGTACACGAACACTTAGGAACTGGTCTTCTGAGGGTACAAAAGGAAGCAAAACACCCACTCACGTCTCCATGTACGACACCGAAGGGCTACAGAAGAGCGGAGCCGGACTGGATCGAGAAGGGATGGTCCTAGTCGCACTGATGAGTGGTGGTGATTACCTTCCAGAAGGTATTCCTGGTGCCGGTGTCAAGTTAGCTTGCGAGGCTGCTCGGGCAGGATTCGGAAAATCCCTCTGTAGGTTGAAGAAGTCTGATGCGTCCGAAATAGCCAGCTGGAAAGAGTGGTTGACTTTCGAACTGCGGTATAATGAGAGTGGTTTCTTCAGGACAAGACATAAGGCCCTTTCCGTACCTGAGAGCTTTCCAAATTTCGACATTCTCGGGTACTACACTCATCCTGTAGTATCGCGCGCGTCGACTCTAGATAGATTGAAAGGCGAATCCTGGGATCATCCGGTTGATATTCAGGGGTTACGCGAATTCGTGCGAGAAACTTTCGACTGGAATTATCGAATAGGGGCGATCAAGTTTATCAGGGTTCTAGCACCATCTTTGTTGGTACGAAAGATGATGTCTCGGAATACCCAAGGTGGCAACGGAACAAAACCAATTGAGATCCTAGAGAAGGAAGAATCGGAACTGGTCAGATCGATCACAAGCAAGCGCGCTCATTTCAGCACGGATGCCACACCGGAACTACGAATATCGTTTATTCCAACTAAGATCGTCGGTTATGATTTTCAGGAAGAACCGGACGAAGTAATAGAATACGGGCGAGATGGTCTGGCACTCAACAGTGACGACGAATTTGATGCTATGGCTGAGGAAGAAGGAGCAGACGCCATTGCGAAGAGCAGCAGCAAGAAGCCATTCAATCCAACTGAACCAGATCTATCTTGGATACCAGAGACTATAGGGAAACTCAGCATACCTATCACCGTTGAGGACTGGGAGGAAGCACAACGAGCCAAGGTCGCGAAAGCCGCAGCTCGCCAAAAGCTAAAGACTACGAAGCCAAAGGGGAAGTCTGCGGGTACGACCGCCAGCTTAGACAAGTTCGTCAAGGTCACGAAAAATATCCCACAAGGTGAAGAAACAAATAAGACTATTGCGCCAACATTCTTGGGACCGCCATCTCCAGTCCGGGCTGGGAACTCACGTGGCACTTCTGCGGTACCTTCGCAGATTCTGGCACCCCTTCTCTCCTCTAGCCAGACCTCACAAAACGCGCGGCCTACAAGATCCAGTAAGCAGTCCAAATCCAAGTCCAAACCCAGGAATGCTTCCCCAGCATCAAGGCCGGACCCGAGCATCAACCCCTGGACGATTGCTGGCTCACAAACCAGTCCTAGAGTTGCCAAGACCAAATCTACCAAAGCTTCCGAGCCCATTACCATATCCTCTAGCCCCCCTACGTCGCCTACCGCGGGTCATAATTCCTCTATGAGGCGACCCGGGAACCCTCCCGCAGAAGAGACCCCCCCAGCAGCGGTGTTGCCCTCGCTGCCGAGGCCCCATAGTTCTGTAACACCAACGAGAACGCCTCAAACGAGTAGTAGACTACTAGGTCGCCGTACAGCGGTAAGAGCCCTTAGTCCATCGCCCATGTCGAGCGAGAAGAAGCCAGTACGGAAGTTAGCAAGGACGGAAACGTTGCCCGTTACAAGATCACCTACAGAAAGTAGAGGCAGTGAACGGCAACTCGCGCGGGCACGGACAGTAGCAGTTGAAGCTGTACAAATTTTAGACTCGGAAGATGATGATGATTTCGACCTACCGCCACTTAGCAGCATTCTCGGCCCACTTCCAACACGCTCTGGTAGGAATCCATTCAACTGTCCTACTGTAGCCGAAGAACAAACGCCTCCACGGCCAACGAAGCAGAAGCAGCAACCAGGAAAGCAAGAAACGAAACAAGCCACGCTAAACAATACGTTCAACGCCACAAAGCGGACGACAAAGCTGTATATGCCTCGCAAAAGCGAACCAGGTTTCTTTAGGGAGTTAGAAGTCGACGTCGATGAGGCTAACGAGCTGCTAACGAAGGCCCGAGGTTTGGATGGTGCGGAAGCTAATGGTGGGAGAGGAGCGGCATGGAGGCGTAGCGATCTCTCGTGTATCGACTTGACGGGCGAAGATTAAGATTCACTTGAACACCTAGTCAAGGGGTACGATAAATTCAGCATATTGATGGTTAATACTACATGGACGCATTCTGGTGCGAGCATTTTTACATAGAACGCATGGTTTGGGCGACATTTGCATAACGGAAATCGGGAAATTCATAGATGCATAGAATACACTAGGATAGGGGTTCACGGCACACATAGAATTGCATAGCTAGATCGACCAGGGATCAATCTAAATTCATAATAAGGATGATGTTTATTTTTTGATAGTAGTGAATACATAGTTCCATGCTGCGTAGGCAATGTTGATAACTTCTAAAAAGACGTATGTCTTTTACCTCTCCTGTGTCAAGGGTTGAATCGATTAGACTTAAAGAAATTAAAAAAAGAAACAATTGTGCAACCTCACAATTGCGGGGATATACCCCTCCATCCCACATTAGACCGGAACAACTATATACTGTCACTCCAAGGTGACCCAAGCTCCGGGCCAACCGTTCCAAGCTCTGACATGGCTTAGGCCATGACATCCTAGAGACACCGGGGAAACGATCCCAGATATGTATGTACGGTATGTACAACATTCGTGGCTGTCCAGATTATCTTCTATGACGGAAGTGTTGTAGAGAGCTCCCTGTTGGTTTGACTTAGGTAACGCGTTATAGTAAGACAAGGTTAAGTGCTAAACTTAGGGTTAACTAGCCTAAGTGGCCAGTCCCTCATAGCTGTGGTTTGTCTGTCGGGTCCACATGGCTGTGGCGTAATCCCAACACTCCCAGCGATTGTAGTTGATTTCTTTATGGAATTGGCCGCCAGCCCGACGCATCCATGATTATCTGGTTCGGTGAACGGGACAATAGATAGGAATGCATGCTGGGTAGGATGCCGCACACATAGGCCCTTCGAGGCATCCGTCCTCGTTGAACACCTCAGGCGACATTCATCGAAATGTACAACCTCGTGATTCCAATCCTCGCCAACGAGGTGTGCTATGGCAAAGTCGACAGCTCGTACCTTAGCCTTCTCTTTCTCGGCTAGCGAGGCTGCGAGGGTATGACATTCAATTCCCACTCCTTACTAGTTCCCTTCTGGTTTCTGGCTTAATCGGACTTGATGATAGCCCTTCACGCCGTATACCCCTATTATAGATCTACGAGAGAAAGCCAGCGCTTCTCTCCGGTCAGGAGGTTCTTGTCTCTAACCAACTAACCAAGTATTGTTTATCTTCAGTCTGACTTCGCGTTTGATGCTGGAAATCATCGATGGAGCGATAATAGGAGGTCCGCCATGATGCTGAATGTCTGCGATATCGACGCTAAGTACGGAAGCCAGCATATGGTCGCTACCAAGACGTGGCCTTGCTTAGCAATCTGGTCGGCAATCTTTCTCTATTTGCCACTCCTTCTCTCCTCCACCTCCAATCGCAGTCTTTGAGTTGCGCTTCGCTGCGATGCGATGCGATGCGACGAGACAAGGACACCGATATTTGGTTTCCTCATTTAGCTTTTGTTCCATCACAGACTGGAGACGACCATCGTCATCTGGGCAGGTCCTGGTAACTTTAACCACAAAGTCCGTTTTAGGTACATGAAGACAATCTCGGTGTCTATAGTGAGGGTAACTTATCGGTCGACCCATTCAAATTCGAAGATGAACGGGCCTCGATAAGTTGTGAGTCCTCATAGACCAATGTGAAATCGAGGTGGCAACAGCGCAGTGGAATGCTTGACCGCTCATTGATATTATTCGGTTCCAGTACATAGGCTCTCATGTAGGTAGGCTTGACTCTGTGAAGCTACCATATGGAGCATTCGGCCAAAGGTGGTTGTATTTTCTGTGTCGCACGTGGAGTGCGCACACTGTTAAGTTTACCTAAGGTGGCTCTGGCTTCTTCCCCTTCTCAAACCATCCGTATCAATATCTGACATGAATGAAAGAGCGAAGAGAGCCTTTTTATCACTCTCTTCATTAATCGAAAAGTTCATTCGAGGGATAGCATCGGTTGTCGCCCACTTTCTTTGCGCAATTTTCCACGAGGAAAAGACGTCCTTGTTGTTGATCGTTGCGCGCTGAGCTCACTGTTTCACGAAATTGAGTGCTTTTCTGGCTGTCCTGCTTCTTGCTAACATTACACGTCCGGGTAGGACCACATAATAAGTGTCGTAGTTGGTTAAGAGCTTTGTGGAAATTTGAAGGCTTGAAGAGGTTATCGGCTCCGGGTGAGAAGACTTCTTCGCGCATGGTAAACGAATATATTCATCTTCTTAGGCGCTGCCGTCTATACTTAATCACTAGAGCGTTCGTGGTTGCTTGGAAGGATAATGGCACCCAAATGTTCCCTCCACAAGGACGGCTCTTATTGTATTCGGCACAGCGGGTTCCGCGCACGGCGTGTCTTGTTCCTTTGATTGGGGCCTTCTTCGTTGGTGCCATTGCAAGCTGCCCTCTCTTTATACCAGTTGCCCAGGGAGATGCGGCGTCAAGATGCCCACCACACAAAAACGGCAGAACAGTCGTCCTCAGGCCCACATCTTCATGCAATTTAACAAGCGCGATTAAAGATTCTTAAATGTACGTTGAAAGAATCTCATCCGCCTAGATAAAAGAAGATGAGAGGTATCCCTGAAAGATCCCAGGTTGGGTGTACCATGAATGTGGGTCCAGGAGCGTTTTCTCTATTCCAGGGCATCCTGGATAATGTTGAACGATGATCGCCAACTTCCCTGTGTCTCTCTTCCTCTGGATCTTCAGTTATCTATTGTAACTGATGGTTCTATTCGAAGCTAAGCGCCGATAATTAACAGGGACGAGTTAAGATTGATAAATCTTATTAAAGAATAAGGAGAGGGTCGTTAATAACGTCTCCATCCTGTTTGTTAAATATTAGTCGTATACGCCATACAATGATGAAGCTTGACGCAGTGTTAGTCGATTCCCTTGATAGGTACCGTATCAAGGGGGTTATATCACATTCTTAAATGTGAAAGCTTCCTTTGCGAGCTGGGAGAAACAGATGTCCCTTTCTTTAGCCCAAGGCACAACTCCCGACAGCTTGAGCGCAGCTTTCTCTTGCTGGCCATAGCCTTTTGTCCAAGGTACTTCCACTGCAGGTTTCGCAGTGCTGTCGAGCATTTCTCCGTCTCTTGTATCATACCGTTCAAGTGGCCCGTCTCCCAAGTTCACTGTTTTCCCGTCTTGAGAGTGATCTCTTGGGATGTCTTGGGAAGCTTTTCTCATCGTCCTCGACGTTTTATCGCGCATAATGAGAACGTCCACTAGGTACATATTGGCCAGTGATGAATCTGTTGGAGTAGTATCCTTCGGCGTCCGGGTTAAGGCCACGTAGGTATGTACTAAACGCCCAGCGATTGGTCGCCATTATTTTCGGATTGGGCAACTTCCCAAGATCCATTAGCATCCCGGTGGTTTTATTAACCGTTGCCAGTGGTTCTCTGTCAGGATCCCGGCAACCAAGCCGATATGGCCGAGATGGTCAAGGGCCGTCATAAGTATTTCTAATTGTGCATAAAGACCCGAGCGACACTTAAATCGGATACGGTACTGCTCACTCCCTGCCACCTCCCTCTGCCTATGATGGAGGAAGCGTTCTGAGGTATTGGAAGCGCTCTAAGGATAGTAGAGTGAGCAGAATAGTATTCCACCAAGCCTCTTGTCGTTCTGCATCATGTATCCGCTTATAGATAGCCTTTATATATGATCATGCCTCGCAATAAATTAGCATGAGTTCCACATACTCCTTCTGAATAAAAGAGAATAAGAACTGCTAATGTTTCTAGGTCGTGTAAAGCACCGCATTCAATGTAAGCTTTGGCGAGCTTCGACCCTTTGTAGATAAAAATAGCTTGAGCTGTCTTGAACGTGACCGAGGAAACATGAATAGTCTGTTGGTAAAATACCACACTATGCTGAAGAGCTGTGGGAATTTGATAGCTCTCGCGTTGAGATCCGTCGAGTGTACTGACCGGTTCTGATTGCTTCGTCCAACTTGGTGGCATGAACCACACGTCGTCTAGGTTCCATGGAAGGTTCCGGATTGGCTGCGTCGGTGGGCATGCTGAAAACCTCACTGAAAGCACAGGTTGTTGCGGAGTTCATTCATTGGAGGGATCTGTCAACTACAGTTTTCCTCACTAACATTAGACGCCATTGTGAATTTGCGAACACAACGGCCCAGCACGCCCTTGATGCTTGAAGGCGAGACACTCCTCTCTTCCGTAATCTTGCAGATGTTGCAACGTGACTGTGGAGTGTGGTCGAAAGTCACCGCGGAGAATTGACTTGAACGGGCTAATTGTTGATAGGCGCTACAAATGGGCGCCGGTGTTCTCAGACTGGCCTTATCTGTACCTAGCAAATCGACAATGCCGGTAGGATGTAAGTCGATGGTTGCAGCTATCCACTCCCAGGTGTTTTGTTAAGATCATCATCGATGATATGGTGGAGTAAGAAAGTTGGACTAGGATCAAAGTTGTAGTCGTCTCTGCTTATTGGGGTCTTTATTAAGGTAATGATGCCCGCGTTCATCGTGCTTCTTCTTAGGCACTTCTCCAAGATGGAGGATTATGAAGAGAATATGGTGAGAGATGTAATCGTCAAATTCTTCACACAGCCTCCTACTCATCGCAATCTTTCTGACGCGACGGAGTATGTAGGAAGACGGAACCGAGGAAACGTGAGTTTTTAGAAGATAGTATGTGCACAATTAATAGAATAAATTACATTATTAATAGTTTGACTCGGCTTGCGCGACTTTTTTTTAGATAGGTATTATACAAGGATAGGAACCGATTTTGTGAGTAGGAAGAAGAATGTAAAGGAAAGCAAGTTCAAGGATCTGGGGCTGTTATATAGTTTTCACGTCTGGTACTTTATAGCAGGGCAGGTGACGACAGCCACCGTATAGTTTGATCCCTAGCGCCGTGTAAATAGATCACAGAGGGAGAAAGACACGATATCGCTGTTCTATCATACTAAATTGTACACAAGCATAGTGCGAAGTTACTTTGAACAAGGATCAATTATCCTTAAGGTAAAGAATGACGGTTATAAAGCTAGGTATGACGTTCAACATGGGACAACTACTGAACTTAGACAAGATATGCTCATATAAAAGCATTGGGAAATAACGTCATTATATAGGATTCATCCCATTTGCTATGAACTTTACACGCACGGTACCCTTTCTGCCATTCTCTCTGCGGGGAAAACTTCTCATGATAGTAAAATTTTGTCCCTCATGACCTATGTTTGTCATATTTAAAACAGCTCATGATATATAATTACGTAAATAGCAAATGTTCCTAATGGACAGTTGTCATCACTGCTTGCCAATTTCAAAGGATACTTCAACTGCTTATCATTGATACATCTTGCTCAACCTAAGAAGATTCTCCTAGCAAAGCCTATACGGGTATTCCAACCTTAACTGGTAGTTGTATATAGGCGGGGTTTTATAAGTAAAATGCCATTCATCTGACACGTATCTATTCTAAACTAATCAGAACCGAGGTAGTATAGACTTCTGTTTGGTTACTATGAGTGCTTAGGTGTATCATGCTTTAGTACTGAGCAATTATATAAAAACAGCAACCAATCAAGTGGAAGTGTAATCATCATAAGAGCCAAGGCGAAAGTGGCTAACTAAAGCAATACACACATAGCATTGCTTGTATGTTTCAACGTCTTCACAATTTCATTGAATTAATACTTAATCTTCTGATTCAATCATTATATTAAGAGATTGCTATAGCGGCTCTTGTTTCTACATCCCCTATGACTTTTATGTGTATGGTGTATGTGTAGTGAATACAGTAGTAGTAACATCGAATCTCAGACGACCCAATCGTGTTTATTCTATGACACACTTTGGGTGCTGAAGAATTACCACTTCTCAGAAATCCGGCGTATCAAACACATTATATTTGCTATTCAATATGTGAAGGGTGCTTAATTCAGGAGCTGTAGGTAACCAGGAAAAGGGGTACCACGTGACCATGATGGGCTTACATAATAATAAAAAGTTTGGGCGTAATATGTCCTTCGGACGGAAAAGGGGGTAAGTCCAAATTGTTACATAACACTCAACGGCAACAACTTTGGGTAGATCAAAAAACTATCAACATCTTTCCAACTCAAAAGATTTCATTTATTTCGTATTCTAAATAGATATAAATGTGGACATAAAAAAAGCAAAAATAAATAGATATACGTATCGGTGGGTATCCTAAAAGCGATTTTTTTCATAAAAAAGATTCCGTCCATATACAACACATTGTAACGCAAATCCCGACCAAACCTGGGCCGGGCTTCTAAGGAGTAATACTGCGTCATGGTGCTCGAGGACACGTATCGCGTCCGCCACATGTAGCCAGTTTATATCGTCAACTTATATTGTTGTAAGAGAGATCACGGTGCGTGATCCGCATGTCAACGCATCCCTCGCCCAGCTCGGGAAGACTGTTTCTTCACGTCATTTTGTTTCATCTCAACCCGTGCCGTCTCATCGTATCATTTCATGTCGTTTATGGGTATGGCTCCCATAATCATCTTGTTCCGAATTTTGAATCGGTCCCTCGCTAGTCCTCAATAGCCCAAGGAAGGTCCCTTTCCATGACGCGAACACACGTTAGATAACTCGTCATCCCACTCGGGGATACGTGAACGCCAGGCCCGCCGATACTAGCGGTACTCGGCGTGGCGGCGCCGCGTTCTAGCTCGAGCTCTAATCCACTACCCATAAGCGGTCGGACGATCTCGCGAGCAGCGTGTTTCAGCTCGTCGATGCGCTTCTCGAATCGCCGAAGATTGTCACGGGAGTATAATTCGGGCGTCAATTTGAGGAACCGCTTGCAATCGTCGTGGCTGAGATATCCGGCCGCAGACCCGAGAGTACGATAGGTGCGGCCTAAGCTTGCGAGGTTTGGTGCTGTCGGTGCCGAGGCAACCACGGCATTACTTCGAGGATTACCACCGTCACGCGACGAGTGTCCCCTAGTAGAGGCGGGAGGGGGCAAAGGCGCCGGTGAAGTGTTATCAGCGAGCCACTGACGAAAGAAAGATACGGCGAGCCAATCGAGGTAAGAAGTACTAGGCGTGATGCGCTCGCCCCGGGAGTTGGTTAGATTGAGGCGGAAGAGACGACTTTCGATCCTGGATACCGTTTCTTCAAGCTCGTCTACCTTGTCTTCGATAATATCGAGTACGATATCTGGAAACGATTGTCGAATGCTCCGCTCGCCGGCGGGCCACTGTCCGACAACGTGTATCAACGCTTCTTGGAAAATGATTTTGCTCCTGCTTAGATATCCTAGTCGTAAATAGCTGACAGGGTACTTAGCGATCTGCTTCCATAACCTGCTTTGAAACTGCAACAAGTGATGATCGACCCGTGGCCCTACAACTGCTAACGCATCGTATTGGTCCGCTAATGTTAGCAGCGATTTACATTGCACGTAGGCATCGGCGATGTTAATGCTGTCTAGCATCGGCGAGTAGTTATAGAATATACGGAAGAGGTTGTCGTAATCACGAAGAAGGTCGGCGTCGGCTTGAGAAAGAGGTAGACCTTGATCGACCTTGGTTGGCACTAGAGAGAGGTTGGCGACGGAGCGGAAGAACGAGTTTGTGGAATGTGTGTGTGTATGGCTGGCCGTTCTTCGTGTAGCAGGTGTGTTTGCGGCCGTGCCTCCGCCTCCGAATATCGAATTTGATTGCGTGGAATCGGTAGAGCTAGAGGTGTTGGCTTCTTTCTGTACCAGCATCGGTATATCGTCCGCCCCACTCCCAGGATCTAATTCATACCGCCACCGTTTCCGCGGGATAGGCGAATTTGCACCCGGACGCGTAACTTCACTTCCGCCGTTAGCCGCGTCTTCTTCCCCTATCCTACTCAGCTCTCTCGAGGAGGCTTCCGGCAACGGCAACAGACTCGCTTTGGACCATTCCTGGCTCGTGCTTGCCTCGAAGAACCCGGAACATCTCGTCAACGTATGCCTATGTAGGAGGTATCTATTCTCCTTCCCGCCAGCTCTTATAAGTATCTCGACGTCTCCTGAGTGACTAAATACGGGGAATTCATTTTGCGGGACGTATGAGCTCCCTCCGGCGTGGGAGCGGTTATACCGCTTACTGCGAGAGGACGCATGGGGGCGGGAAGAGGTGCGCGCCGAAACGACGGATGAAGGGCCGCGGAGGGTAAGAGACTGATCTAATTGTGAGACCATGAATACTGGTAATTAGACGTAAATGGGGAAAAAGAGGAGCAGGCGTCTTGGATCGATGGATAGAGTCGGGACTCTGGACTTGGAGGCTTGTGAGGTCTCTGTCGTGCTCGATCCAAGTGGAAATAAGCTCGAAATAGAGACCTCCACTCGCAAGTTGGCGAGCCAGCTAACTTGTCGGTCAACTGGCAAGTCGATTAGAAGTGTTGGCGGTATGCGTAGATCGTGGATAGATCCGTCTGGTTGCGATCGGAGGAGGGAGGCGCAGTCGTTGTGGCGTACGAGATTAGCTGAGACCGTCTCTTCTCATAAACATGTAAGTTGCCTGGGTAGATTAATCGTTGATTCCTTGGAGCTAGCTAGTCCTCAATCCGAAAATGACAATGGCATTTCCCTATGTGGCTTATATGGGTCTGAATAAAAGGTGATGAGATTGAAGAATAAGATTCAAGCAAAAGAACGACCTGTCAATTCCCTTGCTTCTGAAAGTCCAGTGTCCACAGCTTGAGGCAGCTGAATGGATACGCAAAAGCACGGGACAATATGTATGCACAATATGCAGCGGGGCCAACTACCCCAGTAGCATCACGAGCGACCAGCTACCAAGTTCGGACTGTTAATTGCGCGATTGTTGTCGATTGATAGGCCGCCCGCCCTGTTGCGGCTGTGCAAGGATGCGCAAATGTTGTATGGTGTCTCTCACGATTTCGCCACAACAAGCTGGTTCATTAAGTACTGTATGTATATATGCAATTTGTTGTAGGCGGCCTCCATGAAAGGGCCAGCAATTGAAACGTTCTAGAAGAATGCCCGGAAAAATCAAGCAATAAAAGAGAAGTTGGTTGGGGAACGCGTTGTAAAAGTCGTTACGGACGAAAGCCAGATCGTATATAAATCTGCCAAACGTCGCGCTTCTTTCTGCCGCGTCCTTGTTTATTGTATTACCTACTCGAGTTTGTCTTGCACGACATGGACGTGAGCATCTATTGCTTCGACGCCTAATGCATGTGTCTTTAAAGGGATTTGAATTGGATGGTGGTCATAGCTATAATGTTGATATCTGACTTGCCCCTCGTCGCTTTCAGTGGTGGGTGAAAGCATGGATCCCGGATGCAGCGATCGGCCAGCAACGGATATCCTATCGATAGGAAGATTTATTAGCGCGAGTGCTCCGGCCACTAAGAACCAGTTGCTTGCCCGTCACCTCGACGACCTCGAAACCCGGCTCCTCATTCCTTGGAAGTGGAGGGGGGAGCTCGTCAGCCTAGCTTTTGCCTGCTTGCCCTAGTTGGTAATGCCTCGCCATGATTGGTAATCCCGGTAACGACATATTGTCTGCATAGAAGACGTCCAATCGCGGGTGGTGCGGTCGAAGCCGAAGAGATCCATCAGAAGTTGTTGGAAAGGACAAAATCTATTTGAGCAGTGGACGGAACAATGATAAATATGGTTAGGTAATCGCAACTTATAACTACATAATGTCTGTTAAATACTTAAGCGGAACCGATTCTACGTAGGTAGATTTATCGTATGATCAACTCTTTTTAAGTTAATATCTATTTATCCAGTTATCCGCACAGCGAAAATCTGCCTTGCCAAGTACATACAACGGTAAAGTTTCTTAGCTCATGCTGTCCTTTCTTCATGGCTACAAACCTGAATTTAAAGCGATATATGATAGGATGTCTATAACCATTCCTTGTGGTATAAGGAACCCTGGTCTGATCCTATTGTCTACTGGATCTAACGCTTGACATCCTGCATCCCGATCCGGGTTGGTATTGGCTTGAGTCTTGAAAATCTAACAAACGAATGCGACGCTATTGTCGCCCAACTACCTTTTTCGAATTGCTAAGGCAGCATTCCATGGGCATTCACTGGTATAAAATCTATTGGTATGCCGAATCATGGGTTAAAACTGATGAAAATGATTTCTCTTGGGCGAAAATCAGTGATGTAGAGTTCTATCGTACAAGTTAAGTATACAAGCGCCGTCGAAAGGAATAGAACTCCAGGTCCCGCGAAACTTTTTGTGGCCCAATATCCATCGGCTCGAAGTCGTGTATGTGGATGAAACCGTTAAAACCGTTAATAAAAAAGGATTAATTCAAATGAACCCGGGCCAGAACCAGCCAATTTCCAAGTTACCTCTCGCCAAGCTACGCCGGCATGTCCTACATCAAAGCAATCAGTGACCTTCTTCTCTCAGTGGTTTAGCTCATATCCATTTCGATGTCCAATGGGGCAACAGCAGACCCTTGGGGCGACGAAGCTCTAACTGGCCTGGGCGATTCAGCAGCAGACATAACCTCAGGTCCTTCGAATGTGGGAGGGGACGTCTTGAGGTTGGCGAATGTTTGGTTAAGGTCCTTGCTGACGAGTTGGCCTTGACGTAGATTCTCGGCGAATAGGAAGAAGCCTTCGGCAGCCTCAACAAGGTAGGATTGGAGGCCTTTGCTTTCCAACTGAATCTGAACATTGGTGACGGGGAAGTGGTTTTCGATGTATTTCGCCCACCCACGAGCTGCGGCTTGGATGTGTTCGTCGGTGCTGATGCGGCTCCATCCGATCCCAAGGTAAAGTGTGAAGTTGTCGATGATGGGTTGGCTGCTAGCGTCCGCTGATAGGCCGGAGGTGGATGTAGTGGGATCGATGTCACGGACTGGGCTGGAACGATTGATCTGAGGCTCGCTCTGGGGAACTGAGATGGAGTTCATGTCTAACCGCTGCGATTTATTGCTTCTTAAGGATGGTCGCCATTGTTGATTGATGGCACGGGCTTCCTCGTTCTTGCGAATATTGTCCGAGGCTGCTTTTTCTTCAACCCAGGTACCAGACTGGCTTCCTGCGTCGGCCACGTATGATGAGGGTGATTTGATGAGCACCATTCCCTCGCCATATACCCATTCATCTTCGGGCTCCTTGACGGGCTCAATCGTTTCGAGCTTAGCCTCTTCGACGTCGAGATTAACGCCAGCCTCGTCTCGGGATCGCTTGCGACCAGCGGTCGAGGAGCGGTTGATGGGAGATTGGGACCATGGCGAAGGAGCACCGAAAGCCATGGACCGGCTGAAAGGAGAAGGTTGATGCGAGAAGGGGGACATGCCGAACGCACCATGATGAGCGGCGCTTGGAGACATGGTAAGAACTGGCGACGAGGTACGTTCGAAAGAACCCATTTTGAAATCGGTTAGCACTAGATGTCAAGTGAGATACACAATAAAAACTGGTTAGAAATCAATTCCAAGTCGACGACTTGTGTGGTGTGATGGTGTCGCGTGCTGGAAGAACCGCGGGTATGGTTGGTGGTAACTGCGAGGCGGCCGGATCAAAGAACAAGAATAAGAATAAGGATGACCAATTGATCGAAGAGAAGTGAGTAGGGCTCTGGAAGATAAATATAACCTCGACGACGTGTGGCTCGACGATTATCGACAGCCTGGAGGAATTGGGGTGCAGATGGCCGCCGGCACAGTTAAGGACGAAGAGGAAGAGGTAGAGGTAGGGACGGACGGATGTATAAGTATGAGAGGGTGTGACAAGATAAGGAAGAAGCGGTATGGAGATGATCTATGTATGGAATATGTCCTGCGGGAGAGGTCAAGGACGAGGATGGGACGGAGAAGACGAGGACAAGAGAGAGGGTGAGCTATGGTTGGGTGGTGGGAGAATCATGTAAGAAATAGGGAAAGAAGAAAAAGAACCTTCAGCAGCAGTAGCGAAGCTTTCATGCGCGCATGGGACGGGACTAAATGGGAGTAAAGAGACAGGTCAGACAAGGATGGCTTGTGTTTCCAAGTTAGTGCTAGATGACGGGACCTGAGAGGAAAGAGGCACCAGAGCAAATAGGTTACACGACTAGCAGTAGCGTAGCAATGAAGGGACGTAGACGAGGAAACGGGTAAGAGTCGCAAGTAGGCTGGATGTAGGCAAGTGCACTGCTGCTATATGTGTACATAGTATTGTATGCATGTAAGCTGTGAGACGATAGACCCGGGCGGGCTGAGACTAGACCGTGTGTGAAGGTGTGACCCGCGGAGGCGTAAAAGAGAAGGTAGTGATGGGCAACGGCGCAAACGATTATGCCTCCGTCGGCTGTCGCAAACGAAGAACAAAGTACCTTTTCGCACTGAAAGTGCTGCGGAGATACATTACGTACATGATCTTAGTAACCTTAGTGAGGGTGGATCCCTGTTGGTGTGCAGCTGCAGAAGGTACGTCAATTTGCTCTCTTTTCGAAAGGCTGCTCAGACCATTCTCATGTTGAGCCTTGGAAGGAGGATCGGCGAATGCAGAGCATTCGGTAGGGCGATGGATAAACTAGGGGTACTGAGAGGACCCTGCTGGTCCTGATTGGCTGAAGGCTACTACGGCTTTGCACTAGTGTCAAGCTTAGCTTCTTGGCAATCTGGGGCCAAAAAGTTCCCACAGCAACCGGAATCTTATTGGCCGAAAATTGGCCCCGTTCTGCCCCATTCAAGAAAACTAAGACTCGTTTATTCTTAACAAGAAGAACATTGAATTATCCACCGGTTATGCCCATCGAATCATGTTGATCGCGATTTGCTGCATCGTTCCTCAAGCGCTCGTGCCAGTTTTCGTGCCGGTCCCGGAAAAAGATCCGCCTTTACCTAGGTACTCAAGTACTGATTCCAGGAAAAACTGATTTACCGATTCTATTATTTATGTACCTCGGTACACGAGTTAGGAGGGTACATATGTACAAGCAACGATTCCCACCATTACCAACATCACCAATAGAAACAGAAGGATCGTCGGAAGGATTACATTGAAGGGAAAAATGGAAGAGGTCGCGGATACGGATCTAGTGCCCGCTTGCTTCTCCTCATCTACTCTTCTCGATAACAACCCATCATTGACGATAGTATTTAGATCCGGTTTGCCCTCCAAGCTAGCTGGGCAACCTGGGTATGATCTGTTTGCGTCATCTCTTTGTAGCATTTATGCGTACCTATGCCTGTCCGCATGTTAAATGACGAGAGAGTGGGGCGGTGGTGAGATGAACACATTCATTCCGCAACAACAACACTTTTGGGGATCGTCAAATACATATATAAGACAAAGTGGGTTGCGGTCGCGCTTATGCGGCGGGCTCTGCGTGAGAAAAAAGAAAAAAAAGCCGAAGGTTTGATGGTATGCTAATGCTTAAGCCTGCTGCTGCTGCTGTTGTTGTTTCTTCGTCGTAATAATGCTGTCTTGGCCGGAACATATTCATAAGCGGTTAACCCTCAGGACACGTGATTCAACTCCAAGAAATACCCTCGCATTCTTGTTAACCTTACTCTTCTTCTCCGAAGCCTTCATCCCGGTATCTAGACGCTTCGTGGAATAATGCCGAGTCTTCACTATTCTCCAGGCCGCCGTAGAGGCCTTGAAATCCGGGTGTCTCGAGACCCGATGTACTACCAGTAGTATCCATCATCGTTCTATCGACGCTAGACCGGTGGGAGGATACCGAAGTTGAACAGTGATGAGGTGCAGTGTATGATCCGTAAAGACGGCTTCGATGACGTGCTTCTGGAAGATTGTGTGGCGTCTGCGGTTGCGATGATGCCGGAAGGGCGTCGTTGTAGATTCTGAATCCAAGTTCGGCCTCTCGCGCCGACGCATCAGAGTCAGGCCTGGATACGTGTGGTGACGGTGATGGCGATAGTGAGGTAGAGCTGTGTCTAGGAGAAGGAATCATGGATTCCATGAATCTAACCGCCGAACTGACAAAGCGCCTTCTACCTCTTAAGGGCTGAGGTAACATAATTAGTTATATCTCGCAACGGGTCTTCGTAGAACCCACCGGCGAGCTCGAATGGATCTCGGTGTGTGCCACTCTGAGAGACGACCGTCTGGGAGGAGTTACTGGCGGCGCTTGACTAACGTCACCGTGACGAGGATGTCCCTGAGTGCTCTGGTGGGTCTATTTGATAACCTGGTTAGATGTATTGAGAGCTTGGAAGAGTAGCTGGAACACACCGAAGGTAAAGACTGAGCATCTGATACAGTTCTCTTCTCCGTCGAGAATGGTGGTGGTAGAGTCATTGGTAAGTTTCCCCAACCAGTAGGTTGGGGAGTATTCAACGAGCTTGGAGTCCCGCTTGGAGAGGAGTGTGCTAAACCTAGGGAGCCGCTCTTAGTAGAGTCACCACCCGATTTTGGTGGACGTCGAGGGGGGCATGATAGAAGCTTTGGACTGTCCTTGACTTCAGTGATAGATGAATCTTGAGGGAGAACTTCCGAGCTTGGTCGGCCTACATCGCCACCTTCCGACCCTGTGCTCTTTTGAGCAGCGGTGTCATCTTTCTTGGTACGAATAGGCAATTTACCGAAGGTGTCCTCTTTAGCAAGATACTTTTTGAAGCGAAGATGACGCTCAAAATCTTTGACCTCCGTTATAGTCAAGGAGAGCGTGGTTGGTGATAATCGTAACATGTCGTCGGTCGAGGGCCTTGGATCACGAAAGCTGATGAGATTCTAAATATTGGATTTAGAAACGAATTAGAAGAATAATCTGCATCCAAATAGTTATTTTGATTGGTGATTTTGGAAGCTGCGAATTAGACCAGCGTTGGATATGGGTATAGCCACTTTCAATGTTGTGTTTTATCTGTGATATCAGTCGTCCCCGATATCGAGAGGAAGCAACTAGCAACAGCCAACACAATTATCTACCCAGGCGAGAGCGATTTGCTTGGCTGTTTAATAACTCTGATGTATTGAGATTGACCTTATTAATGTTCTTTCAGGCACTTGAGGTTTCTAAGTACGTAATCTACTATGTGTATATATATACTTCTATTTATTTGGGTATACCTAGAATTGACGTTTCCTAACGCATGTCGGTTTATCAAGAGAAGCGTTCGGAGATACCATTTTACTGAGGACATGATTATGATCGAGATTTCCTATTCATGAGCCTGACACTGTATGTACCTAACAGAGACGAGTAAAAAGACTTTAAGAATGGAGAGAAAAAATGCAATACGATTTCATAGATTGAAGGTTAATGATGATATTTGGTGATGCGGCTGGTGATGCGGCTTTTACCAGTCCAGCATAATCGGGACTAGCCGCCAGATAAGCACATTGGCCAGTCACTTAAGCAGGTACTCGTAAGTGCGTAATATTCAATTAATTTTCTGACTTATATCTGCTAATTGACTATTTTGCTATTTGCTATTTCGTTATCAGCTCAAAGTATATTCTTATGACGAAACACGTATGCCAAAGTAATATGTTAAGGAGCGTATCTTCTTATCCCGTACATCCATTGTACGACCAGTACCACGTATCCGTCTCTTTACCTTCTCACCTCCACCGAGGCACTAAGGGCACTAAGGTGTTTTTAGCACGGAGCCCCCTGAAGAAAAAAAGCTCCAGTGGACCGCTAAAGAGTTGCGACTAACAGGTTAATAGGCTTCTAGGCCTTGGAACCTTGGAACCTCGCAGCTTTGCCTGACCTGCCACTTTTCGAAATTAGCATCGACCAAAACCGACCAATTCATGCCATTCGCCTGCTCTCCCTAACCCCATGCTACTTTTGCTCGAGTCTGCCCGTCTGCCAATGTCAATGTCGGTGCATGGGAAGAGCATTGGATTTTGAGATTTGAATGACCTTGTCTACTTTTTTTTTTTTTTTTCGTCCACGGTTTTCGTCCACGGCTAAGCTGCCGTGTCGAAAATTACTTGCGGAACAATCGATGTACGATGTACGTGCAGTAATTACAGACATCGAACCAATACCAATACCAATTTCGATTTCGATGTTCACTTTTTACTCTACTCTGCACCTTTACCTTCACCTTTACTCTGCTTCATTCCTCCTTCTACCCACCAAATAATCCCTCCGAGCTATTCCTGGATTGGACATGCAGGTGTCCTGATGCTATCATTAGACGGTCCCAACTTAGAGAACGCCACGCTAGGTACCGCATCTAGCATTCGTCTGCGGTCGGGTTTTCTTAGAGACTCGAATCGGCCCTGCCAAATCCGTACAACCTATTCCCCGGTGGATGGTAACGCGGATCGTTTAGGAGGATAGGAAAGAGGACAGGACAGGACAGGTCAGAAAGACAAGAGCACCGCCCACATTCGAGCATCATCGATGGTCTGAGGTCCATGGTCTAAGCCTATCGACGACAAGCCGTGGATACTTAGACATTCGTAATACTATTCTCCGTCCGATACGAACCGGCAGGGGCATCGCTCATCCGCCGCCGCACCGCCCCCCCTGATATTCCAACATTCCGTTTCCCACTTGAGTAATAAACTTAACATATAGTTAACTTACCCATTGCCCGTTCCGCATTTCGGCTCTCGTCGTGACCATGAATAACGATCTTAGTCTTTCGAGGGCTTTGGGCGGCCTACGCATTGCAAACCCTGACGATGCTGAACCGATCACTTCTGAAGACGTCGACGAAGACGCTAATGCACTTACGTCAAGCCAGCCCATCTCCGATCTTCGCCTTGCCGACCCCGACCTGCACACCACGCAAGCCAGGCCGCAGGCGACAGACATGTCAATGGGAATCTCCGGCACACCACCCGACCCCCAAAGTCAAATATCCGCATACGCACAAAATGGTGCCATGCAATATGGGAACCTCTCCCCCTCCCGTCCTACCTCTGCCCTGTATGCCGCTACCACGGCCGCAGAACGCGACCAAGCTGCGAACTCTTATCACATCCTAAGAACCGAGCCCTCCAAGACACCTATGTATAATATGTCGGGTAAGATTGAGTCGAAGGCGCCGTCAGAATATGCGCCGAGTATCCCCTCCCGAGAGTCGAGCCATCGCGAGCGATCGTACAACCCAAACCGCCAACTGCAGGCCGTAGCCGGGAGCGGTCCTTTACCCCCTAGGAGGAGTTCGAAAGGCATGGGCGGTGGATACGCCTCAATTCCCGGTGTCCCTACCGTACCTGAACCGCGCGGACTCGTATCGGATATGGCTGTATCCCAGAGCAGTGAAGAGTGGAAAGACAAGGGGGCAGCCGTGTCGATACGAAAGGAAATAGATGCCAATGGGAAAACCGTCATGAGGCCAGTGAAGAAGGGCGTCCGGGACTTCTCTTTCGGTCGAGTTTTAGGTGAAGGCTCGTACAGTACGGTATATTTTGCTACGGATCGGCAAACGCTAAAAGAGTACGCGATCAAGGTCCTGGAGAAGAAGCATATCATCAAGGAGAGGAAGATAAAATACGTCAACATTGAGAAGGATACCCTCAACCGCCTCACGGAACACCCTGGTATCGTTCGACTTTACTATACCTTCCAGGACGAGAACTCGCTGTATTATGTTTTGGATCTTTGCAACGGCGGCGAGCTTCTCGGTGTTTTGAAAAAGACGGGTACCTTCGACGTCGAATGCACGAGATTCTTCGGCGCCCAGATTTTGGATGCTATCGAATATATGCACTCTCGTGGAGTCATTCACAGAGATCTAAAGCCGGAGAACGTGCTTCTGGATGACCAGTTGCATGTCAAAATCACCGATTTCGGTACGGCGCGGTTATTAAGCGACCCGAGGGCGCCACAGAACGCCCCCAGGCTTGAGGATACAGGAACCAGCTCCAGGGGTAAAGATTTCGATGATGATAGTCGAGCGGCGTCCTTCGTGGGCACCGCTGAATATGTTAGCCCTGAACTTCTTACTAACAAGAATGCCTGCAAGGCCAGCGATCTGTGGGCCTTTGGTTGCATTGTCTACCAACTGCTAGCTGGTCGACCTCCGTTTAAGGCTGGCTCCGAGTATTTGACTTTCCAAAAGATTGTCAATCTAGATTATGAGTTCCCGGCAGGGTTTCCGCCGGCAGCGAAGGATCTAGTGGAACGGTGTCTAGTTTTAGATCCGGCAAGGCGACTTACTATCGAGCACATCAAGAACCATGAGTTTTTCGATGGTCAGCAATTCGGCAAGGGTTTGTGGAGAATGAAGGCACCTCGATTGCGTCCATATGTACCACCATCTCAGGAGCCTAAGATTATTCAACTTAATGGAACGCCGAGTAGTCAGCAGTCTTCGTCTAGACCCCCAACAACAGGGAACGGGTTGAATGGACCCTCTCGCGCGCCAGGGAGGATCATTACTGATATCCCTCCACCATCGCAACTAGACATTGAATGGTCACCTGTATTGACGAGGACAAACGAGAGGATATTGCGACTTGGCGATCTTATGGTTATGTCATCGCCGATTCCGAATAGTCCACACGGGAAAGGCGACGAGGGGCATAGAAAATTCTCTAGGTTCTTTGGCGGCAGCACTACGAAGAAGAGGCAACGGCTAGTCATGATAACGTCTAGTGGGAGGATCGTCTTGGCACCCGCAGGGGGTGAAGAGAAAAAGGCGAAGCTGGAGATCTCACTCTTGGCACCGGACTGCTCGTGGAAGACTCAAATAGATGCGAAAGGGCAGACAGTGTGGTGTGTCGATTCGGTAAAGTTCCTTTATTCCGTTTGAGGTATGTCTATGCTCACAAATCCCAGGCTGGTATTCACTATACCTTCGAAGATGTCAAACCCCCATCTTCCCTTGAACCGCCTCGACCGACGGCAGATGACTGGCTCGAGACTTTACAACAAGCTAGGGACTTTGCAGTATCCCTTAACCTCAGTCGTTCATACACTAGCGACAATGCGTTTGGAGAAATGTCATCGTCGATGTCAAGCCCGGCGAGCACCTTTGGCCCGGAGGGTTACAATATCAACGATAGGTCTCATCGTAGCCACCTGAGTAAGAGCCAAGCGAGCTTGGAGGATACGGCGACTACGAAACGCAATCGATTTAGCAAACGACAATCCAAGCAGGGATTAGGCTCAGCTTTCTAGTGGCGGTAGCTTCATTAACCACAGCTTGGAAAGTCTTAGATATCCAACATTCTAACATTAACACGACCCAACCAAACATGACTAGGACCTACCTAGCTTCCCTTTCTAAGCTTCTTCGTTTTCTTTCATATGCGGCATGTTCTAGCGCGGCGTAGGCTTTGGTAGCTTTTGGTGATATTTGAAAGAGGGGTCCAAATCATGAAACGAAAACACATGCATTCTGGGAGTTTTCCTTATCACCAGTCTGCTCCTCCCGCTGAAGCATACAATCGGCATCTCATTTAGAAGGATTAGAAGGATTACACCACGCATGACCCACATCTCACATTCCCTAATATAATATCCAATTCCAATATCCAATATAAAATTTCCTTCGCAACCCCCTAAGTTGGCGGAAGGGAGGGGAAAGGGGAGAGGGGAGGAGAGCAGAGGAGGGTAAAGAATGTCGAGCCCGATTGATCGTAACCTTACTTAGGTACTTTTCAGGGCGAGGAAGGGGATTGAGAGTTGCTCATGTTGCTTTGCATCGAAGGTCTGGAACTGCGAGGGCAAAGGTCCAAGAATATTATACCTAGTCTGAGTGGTCCGAATGGACCCAATACGCTAGTTGTCTGAAGGGTGACATAGCTGAATAACACTGAAATGGCAAGATCGTAAAGACCAAGTTTTATGGTTTCAACTGACTTGTTGATTTGTCTTGGATGTCTTTGCAATACCTCACCACCCAGTAGTCTAGGTACGGCGTTGGACATCTCTTTGCTCTTGATTGTGATAGGGGTTACGTAGGACTACCTATGCAGGTTTCTGTCTCTTGTACTGGTATTGTATATTATGCACTAATTGTCTTATGTAATACATGAAATATTACGTAATACGTCCAGTGCGAGTTAAGGTATTACATAACATCACCAGCCACCACCGCCACTTAGACTAACTCTTAAGCTTATGGTTGACCGGGAGTTTTATCTTTCAATTGCGCTTTTAGCCAAGCCAGCCAAACTCGAAAACTGGGATTTACCTACTTTCTCCAATCATTCGAGCATACCGCGACGAGGCGGAAACGCGCTTCTTCGACGACTATCCAAATCTCCGGCCTAGATAACTCGGGCCAACTTCCCCCATTCCCACATTCCCAATCGCGATCGGAACTGGCGTCGCACGTTTTATCGGTGGAGCTACAAGCATCCTAAGCACCTGGGCACCGTACCCAGTTCTACAACCTCTACTATTCCGTATTCCGTATCCCGTATTCCGCGCAAGTCTCACAAACAGAGCTGTTAAAATTGTATTGAAAACAAAACATAAAAATACAGGAGAGGACGTTTCCGGCACCGAATCAGTCAAGATGCAGCCTGGATACCGTCCTTACCCGCAGCAGCAGGTCGCGCCGCAGCGTACCCCCCATTCGGCCGGACAGCGACGAGGAGGCATTGGTATGTAACTTTGACTGACCATACGATCTACTTTTTGATCCTGTCTTATTTTTATTTTAATTGTCGACGATCCAGCGCCAGACAAACCCCACTACATCCGCATCCACATACGTCCACTATAGGGCCACTATGAAGGCCCCCTTTGGCTCCACCGCTTCATTAAGTCCTCCATTGCCAACCTACCACATACTACCACAATATGCACATAACATACGTACATCCATACCTACATACACGTCGTGTACCTACAACTAGCACCTTTTTCCCTTCCTCTTTATCCTCGTCTTCGGACCCGTAAGGGGCCGTGTTTCACCTCTCATCATATACCAATTTCTAACCACTTTGTTGACACACAGGTCCCATGATGTCTTCCGGCCCTCATCACCAAGTGCCCTTGACCCAGGCGCAAATCGCACAGCAACAACAAGCTGCCGCCATTCAGGTCGAGATGGCGAAGCGTCGCAGTCGCAAACCGACCGACAAGAATCTACCCGACAACATTGACGATTGTACGGTTGGCGATATGGCCGCTAGGTATCGGGAGCTCAGAGACTTTGAGAGAAGACTCGATGCAACGATGACGCGAAAACGATTGGATATTGTGGATTCGGTCAACCGAAGCGTTAAGGTATGTCTCACGTGTTATCTCGAGTAACGTTGGGAATTGTGTCGACTAATCGTGGTCTAGCGATGGAAGACGCTTCGAATTTGGATCACCAATACGGCAGAAGAGCAAGTTTGGCAGGGAAATGGTCTCAATGTCGATACTTTTGACTTCAGCTCCAACCTTGAGCCCTCATATCAGGTCAAGATCGAGGGTCGATTGTTGGACGATGACGATGACCTCGACAAGGATGATGACAGTGAAGATAGCAAGGAAAAATCTGACGACCCCGATCGTATGGAGGAAGATCCGAAACCGAAGGCGGCGAGCGCGCCCAAGCACAGATTCTCTCACTTCTTCAAAGCGCTTAGTGTGGACTATCCCGCCAACCGGAAAGGCATCGATCGGGAGGTAGAGTGGAAGAAGCCAGAACGTACTGGTCCTTCGTCGAGTCTCCCTGCCGCTGCCGACTTCGACGAATTCACGTTTAAGCGTAGCGGTGATGAGAATCTCAACATCACGATCAACCTTTACAGACACGAGGAGCCCGAGCGATATGCCGTCAGCCAGGATCTAGAAGACATCATTGACTTGTCCGAAGCCACACGCCAGGAGATTGTCATGGGTATTTGGGAATACATTAAGCTGATGGGCTTGCAAGAGGATGAAGAGAAGAGAAATTTCCGCTGTGACGACCTCTTGAGAAAAGTAAGTCTCGTCTGCGTTGATTAGTTTATAATTGACTAACTAATCGGATTACTAGGTCTTTGGTATTGAAACCGGCATGATCCCCAAGTTACATGAATACATCACCCCGCACTTGAAACCATTACCGCCGGTCAAGCTTCCGTACACGATCCGACTTGACGAGGAGTTCCATAAGGATCCTCAACCTACCGTATATGATGTCCGCGTTGCCGTCGACGACCCACTGCGCGAGAAGATGCTTTCTTTCCTGAGTAACGCTGGCTACGCCAACATGCTGAAGGAAGCAGCAAATCTCGACGAGCAGCTTGCGACGATTATCCAGGCTATTCACGTGTCTAAAGCCAAACATGCTTTCCTGTCTTCCCTTAGCGAAGACCCTGCCACGTTTGTGAAGGACTGGCTGAGCTCGCAGAAGCGTGATCTGGACGTGATCATGGGAGAGTCGATGAGAGGTGTGGGCGAGGATGCAACTGGAGACGAGTGGAGAAAAGGCGGCAAAGATAGTATCTGGTCGACCGTCAACGCCCGCGAAAGTGTCACGGTCATGTTGTCGAAGCAGCCTATTCAGGTGCAACGATAGGATCGTCGCGAACATAGCCCAACATCGACAAGCAGTAAACCGGACGTGGCTCGGCAGGTATCTGGTAATGGCGTTAGGTGTCCCAGTGGTTTCCCGTTATCATATCCCAAGATTCTTCCCAAGATTCTTCCCAACAGAGTCGCACTTATTAAGAGTGAAAAGGGGATCGCTTGAGGAAAATGTCGTATATCCCTGTATTAGTATACCGGCTCTCTTTCTATAGGAGGAGGCGTCTTAAGGATGCGTTTCTAGGTTAGGTTACCTAGGTAGATACCGTCTTGGAACTTGGAATCTACATTCCCGAAAACAACTCACGATTTGCTTCTGCTTCATGTAGGTATTCACGAGCTCTTTATAAGAGGGTTTGATAATCCCATTGATGGCTACATATTAATGGCAATGCAACGCACGCTACGTCATTTTGGTGAAACACATATGTATGTCGATAGCTAGCATCGGGCTTTAAGGCCTTATCACCGATTATGGGTGGAGGGCCGGAAGGGATATAAACTTCGGAGGTCTCTCTTTCTTCTCGAGAGCTTTCCGTGTGATTAAACTCTATTCCTTACAGTGAAGGGATATTACTAGGTACCTAGGAATACCTAAACGCGAGATTGAGAATGTCGGCAATCTTCAAGAAGGCCAACACCGCCGTCATCACGGGCGGGGCGTCGGGAATCGGACTCGCGCTCGCGCAGAAGTGCGTCGGCTACGGCATGAAGGTTCTCGTGGCCGATTGGGATGCCGCCGGCCTGGATGCGGCGAAGGGGAGCTTGGGGGAGGCGGCGACGACGCTGCGTGTTGATGTTAGTAAGACGGAGGACTGGGCGACGATTAAGGGCGCGGTTGTTAAGGACTTTGGTGGTATGTCTTGTTTGCTTTGCTTTGCTTATTTATTTATTTATTCTATTTATCATGCATTACCGCCGTTATTATCATCATGTGTCTGCGTCCACGCACATAGTTTCTTGTGGCGTGTTATTCATATTTGTACAGGCCAAATCAACCTCCTAGCCCTCAACGCCGGCGTCGGCGCCCGCACCGCCTTCGACGGGCCGGAAGCGGACATCGCCAACTTCCGCAAAGTCCTCGACGTCAACTTCTTCGGCGTCGCGAACGGCATCACCTCCCTCTTACCCCTAATCAAAGAGAAGACTACCGCCGCTGCTTCTTCCGTCGAGTCCGCGATCGTGATCACGGGGTCCAAGCAAGGCATCACAAACCCGCCGGGCAACCCGGCGTATAACGCGAGCAAGGCGGCCGTGAAGAGCCTCGCGGAACAGCTGAGCTATGATTTGAGGACGTGGAAGGGCGTCGGGGTGCATTTGCTCGTGCCCGGGTGGACGTGGACGGGGCTTGCGGGCGCGGCGAGCGGGAAGGCGAAGCCGGAGGCGCCGTGGACGCCGGGGCAGGTCGGTATGTATCTGGTTATCCAGAGTTCTTTCCTTCTCCTTTCCCGCTTTTGCCACCGTCTTCGGAGTCACTGCTCCGAAGATGTTCCTATTAACTATTACGCTCGTACTATCCCCCTTTTTCTTTACCTAAGAAATTACAACAAGAAATTACTAACACGCCGTTTCTACGTATTAGCGGATTACTTGGAGGCGAAGATGGGAGAGGGCAAGTTCTGGGTACTGTGTCCCGATAACGAGGTCACGGAGGAGGTGGACCGGAAGAGGATGCTGTGGAGCTCGCAGGACGCGCCGACGGGGCGGCCGCCGCTGAGTCGGTGGAGGGAGGAGTATAAGGAGGAATTTGCGAGGTTTATGGCGAGTGATGTTTGATGTGACAGGAGAGATTACTGGGGACGTATATGCCCCGGATAACATAACTGTTCCGCTTCATTTGATGCGTGAAGAGCTTAGCTATAATTAAGACGAGAGCTGCTACCTGTACGACGACAAAACGTCGACTGCCTCAGACTCTAAGGAAAATCATCACAGCACATATAACTTCCATATCATGGCAATTGACAACATATATTAGCAGTAGACACAGGCTCAAAAGCTAAAGACGGGAATGTATGATTTCGTTTTCATTGCAAAGTTAGAGCTCTTCGTGGCTCTGGTGATGGTGATGACCTAAAACGCCTAACTACATGCAATAATGTCTGCCATGACGGCTGCTTCGTACGTCTACAGTTAATTTGTTCATCGTCGATATCTAGGCTCCCCCCCTCTGCGAAGCAAAGCAAGGCTTTTTTCCTTTCCTTAAAAAAAAGAAAGCCAGCAAATTGAAGCTGCCCTGTGCCGTCAACAAGTACCTAGGTTAAAAAAGCAGTAAAAAGCGACCTTATATGCACACGCCCCTCTCGGCACCGCCGCCAGGCTCCCTAGGGCACCTCTAGACCGCCTGGGTCATCTGGCGGGCAGGGGGGACGGGGTTCGAGGGCATGTTCCGGATCTGCTTAATAAGGAATTCACGCTCGTCGATGAACTGCTCGTCGTCGGTGCGGTCCTCGAGGAAGTGGGAGAGGAAGTTGAGCAGCTTGTCGCGGTTCATCAGCAGGATCTTCTGCACGGCGATGGACTTGTGGGGGTTGGCCACGAAGACCTTGAAGACGTGGAAGCCCTCGTACTGCACCATCTTCCGGTCGCTGCGCAGCAGGTTCATGCAGATCTTCAGGTGCTCGCCCCGGTCCACGTACGCCGTCATCACGTTGTAGTTCGAGCGGTCGAGTAATATCTCGCCGAGCAACTTGATCGACTGACGCTTCGTCACGTAGCTGTTGGACTGCACTAGGATGTAGTTGTACTTGTCGAAGAAGAGCTCGAAGTTGATGGTGAGGTAGCGAGGCACGAGCTCTTTGTGTTTGGTTAATAATTCCTATAGCGGTATTTGTTAGAGGATATCTATCGCGTGACTAGTCTGTGTTGCCCGGATTGGCCGGTTAGTTGGACCTACTCGGAATGTGGTGAAGGCGTCGGCGGCAACTTCGAAGGAACTCTTGTCTATCCAATCGAAAAAGCGCCAGAATACTCCGTTGCCACTTTGCGGTCGTTCCCTATCGATCGCCGTGACACCTTTCAAACTAGATCCTGGCTCTTCTCCATCGTCGTAGAGTATGATGGCGGCGGCCGCCTCGCTCTTTAGGACCTCACGTAGCACGGTGCCGGCGGGCGTCGCACTCTCTTTATGATCGTAACCTCGGCATAGCTCTAACAATACCTGCGGCTTGTTGTTGACCACGTAACTCAATGCGACCGGGTCGGTCTTGGGCGACGCAGTTGGGGGGCGGAAACGGAAGACGTAGGAGAATATGACTTGAGTATCTTTGCGGGATTCGAAGGGAAGGCGATGGAGGTTCTGAGCGAGTAGAAGGAGGAGGTCTTCTTCTATTAGACCTGTGACGAGTTGATATACTTGTTCGGGAGTACTCTCTACTTCTGTTGTCGAGGCAACGTTGATGTTAGTATTGGACGGTTACATGTTGGCGCAAGAAATAGGGGATGCGCCACCGCATGCGACGGGTTTGGCCTGAGGTTAATAATACCTGGTGTTCCTTGGAGGATGAGTTTCATCTGGCTGAGCACCTTGGCCAGTTCTTCGGCCTAGGGGAGAGTGATTAGCATAAGAATCGATGCTATCAGGGGGCGAAGCTGTGGTCACCTTGCCGAGGCCATCGAGCTTGAGGATATGCTCCCTTGCTTGCTTGGGAAGATCCAGAGTGTTAGTCCTGGTCCTCGCCCTGGAGAATAGGAACGACATGTTTGCGATTATCTAGATTGGTACATATATCGCCTGCATTCAAGAGGTCTCAGATGATCGGACGAGGTCGCAAGGTCAGGCCGGGGGCTGAGTATAGAATTGGTTCGGTAAAGAGTGGCCGAGTACCAGCCGCAGAGAGTTCCAGGTTACAATAGATTCTTTGAGCCCCCCAAAATACAGATGGTGTTGTTGTTTTTAGTCTACCAGGTACGTCATTGTTGTTTGGATGTCTGTTGGATAAGTTGCCCTTTACCGTTATCCAGAAATTGGGGTTGCCTTGGTGGTTTTGGTTAGGCTTGAATGCTGCCATGTGCCTCCTGTGCTGGTTGCCGCAGTGTTTATCGTAAATCCGGGGATCGGAATGTTTATTTACGGGGCAAAGTTAGGTGGTGCACACTTCAACTCAGCTGAGACATGGGTCCTATCATATCGGGCTCTCGGTTTCCTAGTGACATGAGGTAACACAGTCCAAATTTGACTAAAGAACTCTTTTATGTGATTAATTCCTCTTAAGCTCATACATTTAATATATCGTGATTCTGTAAACCGTGTTATGTATTTTGTGATGAACGCCTCTGATAGGCGATCGGTTACCAGTCCTCAAGAACTAACAACCAATGTCCCGTCTGCTATTTGACGATGTTGGACACCGAGGGTAACTAGAAACCTCCATTTCTATGTTTTTCCGTTTCCGAAGGAATACAGTGATCTCCTATCATCATTTGGCTTATGTCCTGTAGAGAGAAAGATGTTGATATGCCATCATCATCATCATCATCGAGTCTGTTTCGATGCTTTCTGCTGTCTCGCATGAGCTCATCATGGCTTTGATAATATATAAGGATATCTATGTATAACAAACTGTAGGACTCACTAGGAAACAGTCTTTTAACCTGAGAAACTCATTGGCGCATTTGTCTTTATGAACCGAATTATAATCGGCGACAATGCATTTCCCATATACGCTTGCCTATATAATGATAAGTATCAAATTCTATGGTTTGGATAGAGTCATAAGAGCGTATAACCTCAGCAGAGCATTGAGAAACGGCCGCGGCAAACTTTTGAATGGGCCGTTGACGTGGTGGCATTGTATCAAAATCTTCTAGAGTCTTAGATATGAGAAGTCAATGGTATCGCAACTCAGTAAAATCCAAGAAGTTATGAGTTGGTTATCCACTGTCCTTACGTCAATTACCAGAAGTATGCGATTATGAGGTACTGCCTAGTACATTGTACTCTGACGTATCCATAATAGTACAGTACGTACCACACCGTCGCTGTTACACCGATGGTAGCCCCACTATACGTAGCTCCAACCTCAATTAATTGTTTCCGGGTCGCGACGCGACGTCCTAAAGTTTGGCCCAACTCAATTCCATGCTCATGACAAAGTTGCTTTCCACCAAATCAAAGTTGTCTTCTGTCTCCTCGGATTTTGAAATCTATAACCCTTTTCAATCAATTGCTCTCTTTTTCCAATGATGTCGCCCAATCGTTGACTGATTTATGACTAGCACCTTGCACTGACCTTCCAAACTACTGGAAAACTGCACATGTGGATATAAGAAAGCTACAAGCTAGACGATGCGCGGACCGAGGGTTGTCGTGACTTTATCACAGTTCTATTATGGCTATGTTATACGACCTTCAGCCATATGTCACCGATTTGTCTGACACTTCTGATGAAACCGAGCCTCATGAAACCATGGCATCGTCTACTATGCCCTCGTCTGAGAGTCTGATCATGGATAGGGACAAGTACTCTGATAAGGGTATGCTTCCTTTTTTACCAGATCCTCTGCCCTGCTAATTTCTGTTAGACATACAGATTCTATACCAGGTTGTAACACGAGCCGAAGAGATATTAAACGACTACACCCCTACTTCTCGTCTACCTACCCACGCCTTATATAACGCTTATGATGAAGTCCTCCCTCAGTACGGAATCAACCCGGACGACGACCGCCTTATTAGCGAGCTCGTATTCAAGGTCGGGGGTGTTAGAAATACCGATTCGCTTAGGGAGAAATTCAAGACCGTCATGTCCCGGTTAGGAATCACGGTCCAATGGGATGATCTTCCGACGCATGGAAACGAGTTTGACGATGCGCACTCGAGTTCTGCCTATGCCTCCGATGAGATGTCTATTGTTGATAGCGAAGATCCTCATGCCGTCGTTGGTAGGATTGTGCATAAGGAGAACCCCCCTTTAGTAAACGGCAAACATGGCGGTGACGATTACGTCGTCCCAACGAATCACTATGATCATCATATGGATGATGTCAATGGCAACATACCTACCATGGAGGACCCCGGTAATCTTTCGAAGATCGAACAGCAACTCGAATGCAGCGCCATTGCCTTCCAGAAGAAACACCATGACAAGTTCTCTGCTGTGACGGCTGTCCGTGAATGGCAGAAAAGGTCTAATTTTATCGGCACCCTATCTGAGCAGTTCGACGCTGCGCGACAGGCTGACCTGGAAGAGGATCTCGAAGCCAGATTTGAAGAATGGAGAGCTTTATCTGCCGAAGTGGATCGTGTACCGCCGCATTATCTTCCTCCCAATGTCTACTCGAAGCGCCTCGAAGGGATTGCTATACGAGCTCGCGAGATCCACAATGCCAAAATCGCATTAAGGCGTTGGCGACAAAATACAAGGGAGCAAAGTCGCAAAGTTCGAAAGGTTGAGGAGTCCTCAGACCCCATCGAACGTGTTGCAGCAAAGGCGCACAAAAATTTACTGTTATCGCGTGCATTCACGAACTGGTCTAACCGCCTGGAAGAAGAATCGGATAGGGCGAAGATGGCTGCGAAAGTTTATGAAATGAGATTAAAGTCTAAAGCCTTTGGCATACATCGTCGACCAAACGAGGATGCTCCAATGAGTGGGACTCGCGATAGTCCCGTCGACGTTTCACCTCCTGCTTATATTGCCAGTTCGGAGGACGCTCCCAAGCCCCTACCACCCAGCGAAAATCCAGCATCTAATGTTCTTATCAACCACGCCGGGCCACCTAACCTTGTAACTGATGTTGATGAGAAGATGTCTCATGAGGCCCCTGCGAAGAATATCGGCTCTAATGGCGATCCGGATGATTCCGATGACGACGAAATGGACGAAATAACATTACTTGCACGGCGGCATATCCTTCGTATGCGTTATTATGATATCTGGGAGAAGTACACGGCAGATAAACGGAATAAGGCCAGAGAATTTCAAGTCGAGCAACAAATTGAACGGGTTGCACAAACTATTCCCGTGTGGCGCACCCAGGCAGAGGAGGCTTCTCAGCAGCAAGAAACTCTGCGGTACAATGCCAAAAGGGCTAGCTACTACAACAAGGCTATAAAAGCGATAGACGTATGGAGGCAAGAGAACGCGGAGAGAATGCAAGGGCATGATCAGGTTCTTGATCATTATGCTAGGAGAGCCAATTTTTACTACAAAGCTACCAAGTCTGTGCCTATCTGGAGAAGCGAAACCGAGCGTGCTGTCAAGCAGCGAGAAGTTCTCGAGCTTTATGCCGATCGAGCTGAATATTACAGTGGAGTTACAAAATCGCTTCCGATTTGGAGAGCGCAGACAGAACAGGCGGCCGAGCACGAGAAGAAAACACTCGCGCACTATGCTCAGCGAGCCGACTACTATTACCGGACCAGGGATACCTTATTATCATGGCAAGAGTTAGCTAAAAAGAAGCGAAGGCAGAGGTTGAAAGATGCGCATCTGGAGACTCGCCGCCTTGTAAAGAAAGGTATGGGAGAACGGTGTATTGCACAATGGCGAGAGAAGCTACAGCCGAGCTTCGAACGGTACGAAGCAATGAATGTAATTTTGGAAGACATTATTGCGGATCGAGAATATCGACAAAGCATGGATACATTCGACATATGGCGTGAGAGGACGCGAGAACGGATTGAAATGGGTGTCATGAGCGATGCAATGGTTACAGAAAAGGCCTTGCAGCAATGGAGAGACCAGTCAGGACGTCATGAAGATTTGCATATTGAAGCTGAACAGCACTGGGAGGAGACGGCTAAATCTAAGGCTCTGAAAAAATGGAACCTTACCACACTCCAAATGCCGAATCGACCTCTCATGGTAGCAAATGCGCTGGAGAAGAAAGAGAGAAGGTTGCTGCGAACACGATTTGAGAGTTGGTATGGTCGAACAGCAGACAAACTTGTCCCCGTTGAGCTCCCCAATGGAAACTACAGGAGTGTGGATCAAGTAGTGGAAGACGCCCAGCATCGAGCTTCACTTAGCCAGGCGCGAGGTTTGCTTGATAAATGGCAAGCGGCTGCAAAGACTAAGAGCGAGACTGTTCAGGAGGAGCCATATATACCAACTCCAGGAAGACCGCGTCTTTTCCTAGGAAGCTTGGGTACAACTACCCCTTTAGCACCCCCTCCCGCTCGACTAAACTGGCGGGCTAGCGAGATGGCGCCTAGAGGATCAGCCATTAGAGGCAGGACTAATCGTTCGGGTCGTCCGGAAAAGAATCTTAGGGTCTCGTGGGCGTAATAATCAAGTAATGGAAAGCATTGGCGGCGTTGCGGGTTCGTCCTATTTTTATACTACGGGAATATGCATGGAATAGGCTAGGCTTACCGGGCCTACACAGTGATACCCCTTATTCTGTTGATTGGGAGATCTGGAATGTTCAAAGATATCCATAATAGAAAACATATTGAATTATGCCTCGGTCCTTGTCTTAACGTGCTTGGATAATATTATAAAAGACTGATTATGGAGATATTTCTTTTGCACTTAGATAGCCTTATGCATATATTGCATTCAGACTTATTCTAGTGTGGTTCGAGTTATGCGATACCATAGCTAGGTAGCCGCGGATCCCTATTTATTTGATTTGGGCAGGGATTCACGGGGGGTCCCACGTCATTTTGCAGGCGCAAACCGACGCGAATGGCCGCTGTAGCAGCGACATCTGACAACCAGGAGAGCACCTGACGTCTCAACATCCTCGTTAGAGCTACGTCCATAGCTGCGCACATCGGCCTAAAATATTTCTAAGGTTACACCTTCAACTTGCGATCCTTGACAGCTTCACTAGATCAAATCAATTATACTAGGTACTAAGAACATTGAACCAGCCATTCTGCCGAACGCCGAAAGCTTACTTCTCGTAAGTTGCAAGGGGCAATTTTGAATCTTGAACCAACAAAGTCGATCGCCCGTTTTGTTGCTATTCAACTTGTCGCATTGTCGCATCACTTTTCCTGAAGCTTTAGACATGTTATTACTGAGAGAATTGCGACGATAGTATGAAGGCAGTCCTTCCAGGCCAGCCCGAAGCTAGCCTTCAAGCTGTGTCGACCGGCTACTGGGACGGGAAGCGCATTATCGTTTACATCACAGGCAACGCTCTAGCTATCCTCTCCGACCCCGACACGATCCTCCAAACCATATACGACGATGATGAGCGAAGTCTTGAGGCTGTCTCCTTCGACGAGTCGTCAGGGAAGATAGCAGCTTGTACAGATGCGACAGTGAGGGTATACCGACCCTTGAGCCATGGCGACGACGGCGACTCACCAAAGGTACTACTTTTCCCCGTTACCAAGAATTGCACTAGGTTAAAACGATACCTAACCGGATACAGTGGGCTTTACAAACATATTTCGAGGTTGGCCACGGTTCAACACCCCTAACACTATCATGGGGAAGCTCTGAAGAGCTCCTCGTCGGACGATCCTCTCTCTGGCTGTACGATACGACTACGACGCCCGCTTCTTGTCATTGGCAACAGGGGCTTGCTAGTCCTGCGAAAGCCGCGAACCTCTCTTACGACTCATCCTACATTGCTTCCGTCGGATACCACGATCGGCTAGTGAAAGTGTGGCGCAGATTGAACTTCGGCGCCGAGGAAGTGCACTTTGACTTTGGCTATCTTCCGCACCCGAAAGCCGTTACTACTATGCAATGGCGGCAGCCCTCCTATGTTGGCCAAACGATCGAAAATGTGCTCTATACATTTTGCGCCGATAACGTCATGCGCGTGTGGACAGGTGCGGATGGCTCCAACTGCCAGTCGCTACACCAATGGGGGAAATTGGATCTGGCCGCGGCGATACGGAACGAACACGAGACACGCAAACACTACTTGAGATGGGCCTTTATCCTCAGCCAGCGGGACCTTGCCAATGCTGCAGAAAGGGCTGTCCAAGAAGAAAGGGATGGCGAAGCAAAAGAAGACGTTGCTCTACAGTACTTGCTATCCATCGCAAACAGAGATACGGAAATCTGTGTCGTCTTTGACGGACATGGAAGTATGTCGTCCTGGGCCTTGGAGAATATAAGTAGCAAGTCCAGGGGTACCGAGAACGTGGACAATGTCGCCTATGTTAAGTCGAAGGACTTTGATTTTCTCGGGTCCTCGACGGGAAACTGTCATGTTGAGATCCTCAGTTACTGCAATAAAAACGCAGGCAACCTGCATATGCTATTTCATCACTTCGATGGAAAGGTAGAAGTTTTCCAAAGCAACATCGCAGATTTTCTCGATCCTACTGCTCACCCCAAAAACCGCTTGGTTCCTTGCGCAACCTGGTCTGGACATTCTGCTTCCGTTAAGAAAATTGTGCGAAACTTTAGCGGTCGTGCGGTCGTATCGAGAACCGAGAAAGGGGAAAGTATTGTATGGAGACATACTCCCGGCCCGCTGCGGACGAGGTTGTTACGACATAACGTGATTCCAGAGACACGGCACATTCATCGAATATGCCTGATCAGAGGCGGCAGATTCGTCGTTTTTCTACATCACGACAGCATCTCAGTTTGGGATTGTAGGTCGTCTACCCATACACTACTTGCAGACTGCAAATTCGATCTTACTGGTAAACCCCTTTGTATCCTCGTGCTTCCTCGGGAGAGAGCCAATGATGATTCTGTTGCACATCTTGCAACTGTCACTTCAGAACAACGAGGCATTGTCTGGGAACTTCACTTACCTCTGAAAGACGGGGATGCTGCTAAACCACAAACCAATGGTTATGAACCGCGCCTTCGAGAGTTCTGCACATTCAAGTTGGATGATGCCGGAGATCTCGCTTATGTCTTACCAGTTGACCCTGCAGGGTCTTCGCCGGTTATATCTAGTTCTTTGGATGTATTTGCTCGTGACGTTGCCATATCGTATACTCACAGCGGGCGCGTCGAATTTTGGACTGCTAGAATATCTCGAGAGAAAAACCGAGTTGAATGGCTTTCGACATCTTCAATGGAGACAGGCGTGTCCGAGCCTACGTTAGCTAGCGGTAGCACGATGAAGAAAGCTGCCTTAGTGAACGGAGACCGTTCGGAACTGACAATCTGGGATATTCGAGGGGCCCGATTGGAGTACAAGCAGGATTTCGAAAACAACAATACCGTACAAGATCTTGATTGGACGTCTACCCCAGACTCACAATCAATACTTGCTGTTGGATTTCCGTATCGTATTATTCTACTCTCACAAATGCGATTCGACTATCTAAATAAAGGGCCAGCATGGGCTCCTATCCGAGAAATCAGCATCCGGGATTTCACACCTCACCCTATTGGGGACTCGACTTGGCTTAGCGATGGCAACTTGGTCATTGGTGCCGGTAATCAGCTATTCTTATATGACAGGACGTTCGGGACAACCGACCGATTAATATCACACGCCCGAGTGCCTCATCGTAAGAATGCAACGAGAGACCTATTCGATATTGTTCAAAGATTGAACGGACCGTTACCCGTCTTCCATCCTCAATTTCTCAGCCAGTGTATATTAGCAGGAAAGCATACTCTGGTCAAGCGCATACTCCTAGCTTTAAACCACACATTGAAGTATCACGTGGAAGGAGACGTGATCGATGACTATTTAGGTCTCGATCTGGCGGAATTCTACATAGGCAAAGTAGTAAGTATTACGAGACATTCAGAATTCCATTTACTAACGTTATAGGTCTCCATGTCTACTAATGGAAACGGCTCGTCCTATCTTGTAACTCAAGCGTCGTTTGATGATAATGACGAAGTCTTCACTGAGGACATCGCGATGACTATCTGTGAGAAGCTCCAACAAATAACAATACCTCAACTCTCTGGCCACGAACAGATTCAGTTGCTCGACATTGTTGAGTGTTTAGGGGTGGTAGAAAAACAGCGTCGCTCGATGGACGAAAACGGGTCAAGGTTCATGCTGTTCTTCCGGCAGCACGCGTTGAGGAAGAGAAGAACTAACGAAATCCACATGTCGTGGAGGGAGATTAACTGGGCTTATCATTCCACCAGTCAGGATATATTAACAGACTTCGTATCTCGTCAGTATCATGGCACTTTACTGTGGGAAAATGCGCGAGAAAGCGGAATGTTCATGTGGCTTACGGACGAGGCTGCTGTGGTGAGTAGAACTGCCTAACAGTATTTCTTGCCCATCTAACAAATCTACAGAAAGCACAGTTTGAAATCGTAGCTCGTAATGAGTACACGAAAAGCGAGATGAAGAACCCCGTAGACTGCAGTGTCTTTTACCTTGCCTTGAAGAAGAAAACTGTCCTTCAAGGTCTCTGGCGCATGGCAAGTTGGAATAAGGAGCAAAGAGCAACACAACGACTCTTGGCGAATAACTTTGATGATCCCCAATGGAAAACCACGGCATTGAAGAACGCGTACGCCCTGCTTAGCAAGCGCCGTTTCGGTATGTCTTGAAAGATGCCCCCAAACAACGAAGTGCTAACATGAGTTTTAGAATATGCCGCTGCCTTCTTCCTCCTGGCAAATCACTTGCAAGATGCGGTGAATGTCTGTCTAAACCAGATCAAAGATCTTCAGCTTGCCATTGCTATTACAAGAGTGTATGAAGGCGATAATGGCCCGATACTTAGAAGGTTGCTCGAGAATGAAGTTCTCGCCGTCGCGGCTCAGGAAGGCAACAGGTGGCTGGCGTCGTGGGCCTTCTGGATGTTGAAGCGGAGAGACATGGCCGTTCGCGCTCTGATTGTTAGTTCTCACCCAACTTCGCTGCGCGAATGGCAAGCTAATTTCATCAAGACTCCCGTTTACACATTGCTGGAATCCCCAGTCTCGTCGAGCAATTTGGAGGCCAAGCTCTTCTTAACGGATGATCCGGCCCTGGTCGTATTGTATTCCCAACTTCGACAAAAGACCTTGCAGACTCTCCGCGGAGCGTCGAAGGTGATGCCAAGGACTGAGTGGGAATTCGTCTTGCATAATGCGAGACTTTACGATCGTATGGGCTGTGATCTGTTGGGTCTTGATCTTGGTGAGTCGTACAGCTCGTGATACCTCGATAATTTGCTAATTGTTTAGTCCGCAATTGGGAGTTTCTTCGACAACTGCCATCGACGGAACCGAGTTTTGGCGGAGAAATCGATCCCAGGAAAATGCTCCGACGTCGCAGTTCGCTGGTTGTTCAAGACATGCCTATGTCGCCCCTTGCTCCGGGAGAAATGAAGACGGGAAGTCATGGTGTCAGGCCGCCGCCGAGCGTGTTTGAAGAACCGGATGCCAACTCATTGCTAGACAGTTTTGGATTCTAAAAAAAGGGATTACCTGTAGTAGGCAGGCTAGATTGCAGTGGACGCTCCTCAGAGTAATATCCAGGTGTCGGTATTGCATTAGCGTTGGTGGGCTGGCTTCCGATGGTGTATCTATCTAATTGTTCTGGCTGGGTAGGTATGGATACGGTGTGCGAGATGGCGTTTATAAAATGCGTCTAATGCGGATCATATTCTACAAATACGTACTTGCAAGACCCAAGTATAGATAGACAAGAACTGGGGATCTGGAAGTGTATTATTAGTGTATTTGGAGGTATACTAACAGAATTCGAGTACTACTAGAAAAGGGGGGTGTGTATCATGAGTCAGCTACCCCAGTTAGCATTAATAAGCACCTGCATTCGGAGTTCAGCATCATTGGTTGCCCATCGTCAACCTATACCTACGACGTAGTAGTATTAGTAACACAGCGTGGCCGTCCCATCATTTCTTTCGGCAGTCATAGACGGAACTAAAATGGCCCGTCGGAATCCATCTTGTGTACGTCATCCGTGCTTGTCTCCGATCAGGGTCGGAGGTTAGGAATGGGGCGTTGAAGATGACCTATTACGACGGCGCGGATATATGCAACAGCACGGAGCTCCGGCGAGACTGGATGCTCACGGCTTCACCAACTTGCTTCCTGTGTAGTCCTTGCGGAGGTTATGAAAATAGGAGATATATGAGATGTTGGCGTCAGTAACGCCTAGCTAGTAGCTCTGGTCTGTGTTGGTATATTTTTAAGTCTGATAAACAAGCCATGTGTATATATATCCCCCCGTTCTTCACCTACCTCATTTCACTTCCTGCAAACCCACTGAATTCTAAACCTCCAACTCCTACACCCATATCACCGCCATTTACATCCACATAGTCAACCCCTGGACCAAAATGTCCACCCCTCAAACCCCATTCCCAGACCTCCCCAACATAGACATCAAATTCCCTCACTCCCCCGTCGCCATCGCCGCCCTCGCATACGCGAAACAGCACACCCGCGAGGCGACGTACAACCACTGCATCCGCAGCGCGTACTGGGCGCTCATCCTCGCCAAGAAGCTGCCGCAGTTCTCCCCTTCCCCTTCGCGGCGGGAGCTGAACATAGAAACCGTGCTCGTGGCCGCTATCTTGCACGACATGGGCTGGGCCACGACGAAGGGGCTTCTCTCGAAGGATAAGAGGTTCGAGGTCGATGGTGCGAACCTCGCGTACGAGTTCTTGGGACGGTATATCGGGGAGGGGGACGAGGGCGCGCTGGAATGGGATGGGAAGGGGGATGGAGATGGAGATGGTAAGAGGCAAGTCGTCTGGGACGCGATAGCCCTGCACTGCACGGGCTCCATCGCGCTGCACCACCCGCGGCCGGAAGTCGCGCTCGCGCATCTGGGGATCATGGCGGATTTCGTAGGGCCTAGGTTCAGGGCTGGAGACGCCGAGGGACGGGGCCAGGGCGAGGGTAATGGTGAGGGGGAAGTTATTACGCTGCAAGAGTACAGGGAGGTGCTCGCGCGGTTCCCGATGCGAGGGTTCGGGAGCGACGGATTTAGGGAGGTTATGTGTGGGCTCTGTCGCGAGAAGCCGGGGACTACGTATGATAACTTCGTGGGCGCGTTCGGGGCGAGGTTCGGTATTGATGGGAGGGGTGGGGGCAAGGAGGAGTTTAGGAGGGAGATGGAGAAGGTTGATCCGGTGGGTATGCTACTTGGGGGCTTAGAGTATCTAGAGGGATTGTTGAAGGAGGGTGAATAGGCTTGGGGTGGCCGTGGTTTAGGAAGGGGAGAGTTAGGAGGGTTAGGGTTAGGGTTAGGGTTAAGATGAGCGGTTGGTTGACAGGTGAGGAAAGAGTACAAAAAGGGTTTCATGGAGTGGAGGGGTATATTAATACTAGATGGTTAGGTTTTAACTGTTGGATGATGATTTCCGAAGATTCCATCCATCTCTTTGGAGTTGGTCACCATATAAAATGTTATGACATGCTTACCCCTTTTCCTAGGGTTGATCTCCTACCTAAAAGGAGACGTACGATAGCCTTCGCCTTATCTCAACAACTTTCACGTGTATATTGCGTATAAAAGAAAATAACATATTTAACTTGATTATATATAGATATGCTCGTTTATCCAACACCTATTAAGATATCCGTACTTACCACGTAAATAAAACACCCTTATATACCCCCCGCATCCCCCCTCATCCCAGCCAGCACAAACATGGCCATGGTCAACCCCATACTGACGCCCCAGACATTCGTCCGGACCAAGATCCACTTCCGGTTCTCCTGGCCCCAAATATATATCCAGGTGTAAAAGATACGGCTAACTAGATAACCAAGAGATAGGTTATTCAGGGTCTCGGCCGAGACACCTCCCGCGTTGCCGGCCGTCACGGCGGCGGCGTAAAAGCCGAGCGTTTCGAAGGCGTTTGCCGTTGCGGCTTCGGCGCGCTGGAGGCGGCCTTTTAGCTATGTGGTTTTGTTAGTTATATATCTATATTATAACAGCTCATACTGCCCATCTAAGTAGGTAAGGAGGTAACATGAAGCTGACGCCATTGCAATGACTAGCTAGGCATTAGCGCATGTGGGGCCCGAAACTTACTCTCTTGTCGAGGTCTGATTTCTCTAGCGCCTGCGTGAAGAGCCGCGGATTGTTCCCGTCGAAGACCTTCTTGCCTGGGCCCGTAAGCCCTGAGTATACTCTCGGCAGCAAGGCCTAGTTTTCACGACGGAGGTTAGCCGATAGAGTCTAGGACATCTATACGAATTAAGAGTAGGGGAAGTCATACAAGGACGACTGCTGCGGGAATCTGGATTTGTGTGTTAGTTCAGAGTTCTTGGTTAGGGTTTGGAACGTCACATTGACTGACGGTGTAGTAGGATATGTTCTTCTCGAGACCAAGGTACGAAGCCATTGTATGATTAGGACAGGTACCTATTCTTAAGGCACTTGAATATTTAGGTAGGTATGAATTTACATCCGACTGAGTCTGAAGGGAGATCCTAAAGCATTGAAGATTACGGCTACTCCTTACATTTATGCTACTCGAAAGAGAAGAAGGCTGTTGTCCATTTAAAGTTGGACTAAAGCATCAGGGAAGGCCGGCGACACGGTTATACCTAGCACCTACCTAGGTTTCAGCCCAAGGAGGTAGGACGCTTGGCAAGACCGACCCGCTTCGGGTCTTTTGTTAGGGAAGTCTATTTCTAATTCTTTCCTAATCCGATACGGCTCCCGGTAATTATGTAAGGTCCGTATAGGACGCCGCGGCCGAAATTCGAAATCGAGAACCTTATAAATGGGATTGCTCAGCTCAGTTCGCCTAGACTTATCTGATTCTTTCTATACTCCACTTCGCCGAGAAGCTTCAATAGGGAGGTGATGACTAATCAACCGGGGTTGGATTGGGCCGCATGCTAGAGCCGTTCGCTATCCCGACGGGAGCTTTTGCCAACCCCGATCCTAGAGGTCTTCTTATTAATACTACCCACTCTTTCTGCTTTACTTCTGCCCATGATGACGGCCATGGTATTTATTTGGCCCGTAGCTGGTTCTTTCCTAAACCTAAAGACACCCGAAAATCTACGGAAGACTTTTTGTGTTACGCGCGTATCTGACCAACCCCCAATCCCTTGGACGCTAGCCAGGGGTAGCTTAGCAAGACGGACGGCTTGGATTTGGACAGTCCTGGCTATCGAAGGATCCGAACCCTGCATGGAACTATTGAATGCAGCGTATTTCGACAGTTCGATACCTATACGCGAGGCGTGCTGCAGCCCCCACGCAGGGCTGTGCCTTAGATCGTCGGAACGATGACCAAATCGAGGCAGGATGGCGTAGTGTCACTGCCGAGGTATTTGGTGAATCTAGAACAATGAGATCCTCATGGTCAATTTGGACCGTCGGTCAAGGGTGTGAGTTTTATATTGAATAGCCTTCATGCTCAACCAGTTCATGTCGGGCATCAGGGTATCTTAAGCTGTATTTTCCGTTCCTTAGATAAAATTGAAAGGTGAAGCAAATGATATTTCTACAAATCCACCAATCCACCAGCGCCTCGTAAATCAAAGCATTACTCCTCTAGAAAACCCCCCATACATATTTCTTAGAAGTCGTTTTATGAAAATTCACCACCCCAATCTCCCCACAGGTCATTGAGATCGGAACCAAGCATCTCAAAATTGAAATCAGGGTTCGGGACTGGTATTTGGCTAGAATCTGATGGAGGCAGTAACCATGGCATCGATATTGGTAGCCCATCCCGTTGTGGATATGGCGTGGTGGCCATTGGCATTGATGGTGTCGCATCCATAGGGAACGGCGTGATAGACTGTAAATGATTATTAGAAGCGGCCTTCACACGGAGTAGATACCCAACATACCTTAGGTCGGCTGATCGGATCTTGAGCTGTGTGTGGTGAAGTAGACTGAGGGTGTGGTGGATTAGGATAAGGTGGGATTTGGAATGCGAGTAGCTTGTAGTGTAGACTGATGAACCGCTCAGCTGCCGACGCCTTAGCATCTCCCGCCGTCTTGATGCCCATATGGGTCTCCAAGAGGCCAAAAGCCGCGCACATCGACGAGTAACCCCATGGATCATTATTGCCACATCTCAATACACGATCCTCCTTCATCGTGATGCACCTCTCAATAAGCCTGAGAGTCTCTTGTGCGTTCGACATCACCAAACTCATCGAATCTAATCGTATCTTGTTAGTCTCGTTAGTTGAACTCGAAGAGAGGACGATTTTACCTTTGGGTTGATGCAATGTCACGTTGCAGAGGTTGATGACGGAATTCATTGTGTCTTCACGAAGGAAATACAAGGTTCGAATTCCCTTTTGGTAGAGCCTATCATGCATCATAACGATGTCCCGCGCGGCAGTATAGTAAATGAGTTCTGCCGTCTGGTATTTTGAGTTGAACTTCCTAAGCTTCAAGTACGGTTGATGCAGTGGAATGAGGTACTGCCTGAGTTGGAGATGCAGCAAGGTGTGAGCTAGGATCGGCTTTTGATCCGAATCCTTGTCAGTTTCCAGATCCCACGACGGCAACTGGTCAATCTCATGAGTGATCATATCGCCGTACTGGAGGACCTGCTCCCATTCGAGTTCCACCGGAGGACCGGTCAGTATCTTGTTGAGCTCGACCCGCAGTGCGAGGCTCCGACGGCTGATATTTTGATACGATGTAGATGTATAATGGCTTGCCGGAAGTGAAGCCGGAAGATCATGGGAATTCTCGTCAAAGCAGTCATCTTCAATATTTCTAGGCGCGTCTGCGTCGTTATGAACCGAGTTGAGAAGTGTTGGGAGTCCTTGGTCGAATGATGACTGGACATCGAACTCGACTATGGTAGCCCATAGCCTTCGTCGCATTTCCGCGATGTAGGGAGAGATTTTCGCCGTTATATGTTCGGGGTCTTGGTGAAGTCCTATCGCGAGTCCTTCGCGAACCATCTTTCCAGACGTGGTCCAAAATCGCTTCTTTTTGATAAGATTGACCTTCTTAGCAAGGAAGAGTAGGCATGCTATTTGGTAGTGGACAAGCTTGCGATGCTTCTGGCTTTGCCGTTCATGCCACTCATCACAAGCCCTGACCCACTTCTCGGCCATCTGAATTGAGCTGGACTTGACACCTACAAATTTGCTGGATGATTGCATGTCAAGACAACAGGAAACGGCAATCATAGACAGTACAAGGGCGGTGAACGACGCTGTTTTTGTCTTGGAAGGATCCCAGAACGCTTCATATTCCGCTCTGAAGGTGGGTACGTGAACAATTCGATGAATTTGTTCAAACTGATCCAGGTAGACAGCAACAAGGGCATCTGTTTCCTCCCTGGAAGGAAGTAGCGACTCTAGAACGATGTCGCCTTCAGTAGCTTTCTTTTCGCGATCTTCTTTTCGCTTCCTGCGGTCCTTCTTTTGGATGTTGAGAGGTTTAAGCCACTCTTCTGCCGTCTCTCTCATAAAGCCAAAGATACCGGTGAGTTCCTGAAGTGAAGACCAGGCATTGTGTGGGCCGAAATACTTAGTCTTAAAGTCGTGTCCTCGTAGATGTTGATACTCAGGCGCCTCGAAGTTCTGTGGGGTGAATGAGGGATTAGATGGTACAGATTGGCCATCTTTAATTGAGTCCTTGAAAGTCGAAGGCGAGGCTACTACAGTGCTTCCATCAAGTGAGGACTGCTTTGACGATAAAGCACCCCTCAATTGAGCAACTTCGAGCTCAAGCCGACGAATTCGCTCATGGTCACGTGCAGCGTCTCTGAGCAGCGAAGGCTCATTTTGACGTGCCGGGGGGAGGTTCACAGACGGACGGCGAATGTCAGAACCACCAAACACTACCGGAGGGGCAGCGGGAGCGAGAGATGTCCTGTCCCCTACAGAAGCCGGTGCTGCCGTTGCGCCAGGTCTCGATTCATAAGTGCACCTGTCCGGTGTGCCGGACTTGATGCAGCGATCGCATGGCAGCTCCCTAGAGCACGAAAGCTTTCGACGACGACACTCTAAACACGAAAGCCTAACTCTCTGACGTTTCCGAGCTGGACCCTGATGATGTTCCTCATGGCCGCTCTCATGCTCATGCTCATCGTCCTCTTGTACAGGAGGCATGTTGTTGGCCTGAGCATCAGCCATTGTCCCGGTGGTGAATCCACGGATATAGGGAATTGCACGCAAATTGGCAAAGCCCCGGGGGAGGTCAAATTTACTAGATTGATAAGATCAATAAAGAGATTCAAGGAAAAGGGAACAGGGTAAAACTAAGTTAGTATATTTTTTGTTACTTACTTAGACATCGGGGACAAGTTAATGGCAAGCAACGTTCTAAGAAGTAAGCAGCTCGGAAATCCGAGGTAAGGCTTCGGATCTCGGACTTAGACGCCGTATATTGTCAGGGTGTAATCCGTAAATGCGCCAACTTTTTAGGCCATGACGTCGAGATGTTGCCTAATCTGACAAGTAAGTGGTTTTCTATTGTTCCGAAATATAAGTCCTTAGTTGTCGCGCGACCTCGAAACAACCAAACGTCCTGACCGCTTGGCTTAGGTACACGAAGAAGAGAAGCTGACACAACGACAACTTCCACGCAACCGACAAAGAAAAGACGGCTGCAGGATTGGGAAGGATGGTACTACGTCACGTGGCTCCTGTATTGATATGTAGGTACCTAGTGACTTACTAATGGCTCCCTTTAAGGTTGCTCCCTTGCTCCCTCGCTCTCTCGCTCTTTCGCTACAAAGCCACATCAATATGCGGGATTTGATGTGGCTAGAATCAATCGTGGCTTATGTAGGTACATACCTGCACTAGTCTTCTCCCTCGATCCACGGTCCAATGATTTCGCTTGGCTTTTCTGACACATCACATTCTTAGAATGCATCAATCAGCGAGATTGTTTCAGCAATCGTCTCCTTGTGCTGTTCGCCTCTCATGATGAATTATTCTCATATACATATATTGGGTTGAGTACTCACCTTTGGGCCATCGCGTATGTCACGAGCGAGATATCTATCAATCAATAACACTCTGTGTAGAGACTACAAAGCTACCTGTAGACCGGTTGGATGATGTTGCTCTCACTATCCGTAGGCCTGCTGGGCTTCTACTCGTATCTAGTCCATGCTAGTATAGTGCCCGGGAAAGCTTTTGATAGGTTCATAAGCATTTGGCTCGAGAATCAGGTTCGTAGTGATAGGTACCCATGTTCCATTATGTATCTAGCGAATCGCTAACGGCCTGGACGATCGTAGGATTTCGCAAAAGTCGTTGCGGATCCAGATTTTGCGGATTTAAAACGGTTTGGTATCCTACAGACTCGATATTATGCGCAGACCCATCCAAGTCAGGTTAGTAATTAGATCTATTTCGCCTAGCTTAGCTTACTCTCATTATACGCGATAACCCCGTCTCCAGAGAAAAATTGCTGATTTTTAAAAGCCAAATTACATCGCTGCCGTAGGAGGTGATTACTTCGGCTTGGATCATGATGAAGTTGTCCGTATCCCTTCCAATGTCTCTACTGTCGTCGATCTTCTTGATGAGAAACGCATTTCATGGAGCGGATATTTTGAAGGAAACCCCGGTCCTGGTTACATGGCAGAAGGCAGTTATGATATTAATGGGATGTGGGATTATGTTAGGAAACATAAGTAAGTCTGCGGGCCCCTATTTTCCCCCTTCGTGCGTGGATATGTGTGCAATAAGCTAATCTTAGGAATAGCCCTTTCGTTTCCTATGATTCTGTCAATAAGAATGGGACCAGGCTGATGAAGCTACTCTCATTCGAAGATTTCAAAAATGACCTTGCGGCCGGGACTGTCCCGCAGTTCGTGATGATGTCGCCAGATATGTTAAATGACGGACATAACACTACGCTAGACTACGCAACCAAGTGGGCCCATAAGTTCCTGCTCCCCTTGTTAGTTGAAGGTATCTTCAAGGAAAAGACCTTAATTCAACTTACATATGACGAGACGGAGGATTATTCCGAGCCGAATCGAATTGTATCCCTCTTGCTTGGCAGTGCCGTTCCGGACAGTCTTAAAGGGTCCGAAGACGACACATTCTATACCCACTATTCCATTCTCGCCACCGCCGAAAATAATTGGGACTTGCCGAACCTCGGAAGATTCGACGTCGGCGCGAATGTCTTTGAGCTTGTTGCCGGCGTGACAGGCTATATTAACAAGGATCCATCGAACATAGCAACCCTGAATAATTCCGTGTCATATCCAGGCGCATTGAACAGGAATCACACCACCAGGTTAACGACTATCCCTTCACCGAACTTGGAGCTAATTGGAGCCGGTGGGCAGCCTGTCCTTGATTATATCCGGGGACAATGGAAGGCCAACGCGAAAGTCGACACCCCTTACGATGGCAGCGGTAATGTGTACGACGGGGACAACGTGCCTATATATAAGCCGCAGGCACGGAATGATGTAATATAGTTGCGTTGCGTTTCCCCCTTAATGATCACGTTGGTCTCGTGATATGTCAGGTACAACGAAACCCATTTGACCGAGAGCAGCATTCAGATGTTAAATCAAAATGAACAACATATATATCAGCATAGGTACATTCACAGTGAGTTACACTGTGTCAATTTGACTTGCGTTCGGGGTTATTGCGGCCTGGTGACACCCGGGTCTGCCGGGTCTGGTTGTGGCGGGCGCGATCTTCAATTAGGTAGCTGCAAATCACCCACCGTAACTACGCACTAAGGCCCTTATAACCATAGCGCTAGGTAGCCCTTGAGCTCTCTATAATTATAGAGCTCGTTGATGAACACAGCATCCCACGTGTGCAGCCCCGGCACACAGTTTCTTGTACCTACACACGGGCTGTAAAAGGAAGTCAATTGGCGGTTTGGTGGTTTTGATCCTGACGTCGTCGGCTGCTTAGGTGGGGTTCTGTTAGTGACCACTCACTTTCCAACCTACCACTTAGACCGGTGTATGTAAATTTATGAACGGGATTTACGGTAACGTGTTTGTTTCTTTCCACACGAAACGCTTAGCCTCTGAGATTGGTTCGATCTTGTTGGGTTGGCATAGTGCCGATTCTCCGGGATGCCTCCTTTTTACCTCCCTACCCCTTTTCCCTAATTGGTACACCGGCATAACCTATAAGTTAGTGATACTCTAATCTCGTACAAGGTAGGCTGGATCAATAAGACTAAAGGGAAAATAGACATGTAGCCTAGGTGGTTGGTTTAGTCATGAATTTTTGATCAATGTCATGAGAACGTACTCATTGCTCATTAATCCCTACGGCTTTAGACGCAGGGACAGGCCACAAGATATCCCGGGGACGAATCACACGTCACCATCTCAAACTATGTAATTACCAAGTGAAGAGCCTTGCAGGAATTGAAATGTGAATTTGAAAAAGGAAGGGGTGGTGATATCATCCAATTGTTCATTGCGGCCCCCTATTATTCGCAATAAGATGGATTCTGACAGTCTGATATGCCGGGATAGCGGGAGCAGTAATGTGGCGAACGTTGCACGAACGCGGAAGCATGCAGACGGTATGTAGCCCAACAACGCGCCAAGTCTAATAGCGGGGACCTCAGCTTCCCCCGACACAACGCAGTCTCACTACGATCGGCCCTAGCACAGCGAGAGGTCGGCAGCAAAAAAGAGTGACAAGAGTTGCTCGACGTGGCGAAGAACAGCCAAATTGCTACGTGCGAACGTCATCCGCACAATCGATTGGTGCCTATTTCTAGATCTCCGCGCGTGTTGTCCTCGCCGTTTTGTCAGCTACCTACCACGCTATTCCAAGGATCATGTCCCATATCGTTGGGGATATCGCGGTGGGACGACAGGCCCATCTTGTTCCATGGCAGAGATATCCTGGGCCTTTTCTTCTGAGTATTGCTGCCACCAATGGATAAAATGCTCCAGTGTGCGATCCTTGCTGTCATCTGCTTTGCTAAAGGCCCCGATGGGCCAACGAGACCGTAATTCCTGGGCCATGAGATTCAGCGGACCATCGCCATCCTCGACCTCAACGATGTCTCCAAGGATGGTAACATCTTCTACACTCATGGATTGCCTGAGCATACGGAAGACCGCTTCTGATAAGTAATAATTCTGTCCCTGCTCCCATAACCCTTTGGCACAGAGCATGAGCGTGGATCGTATGGCCTCATTTGCTGCCGAGCCGTTTTCGGTCACTGAAATCTCATCCAGAGTACTGAATCCCAGTAGGTGCAAGAATTGGACGAGGGTGGTGTCCAAACACTCGAAACCGTGGCGTAGGTAGTAGATTCTCATGAGAGTCTCAAAGCAAATTCTGGACTGGCTGACAATCATATCCGGGTTTACCCCGTTGTATGCATTATCTGTGTGCAGATGTGGTTCGAAGAGGCTGATAAGTACAATATGATAATGAATACTATGAGTCGTCAGCAAGATTGATATCTGACAGATTTGATGCTGTGGATGAGCTCACTGTATCTTGAGATGGCAAGGTAAAACGATGTGGCGAGCTTGGAGTGGCTGTGGCAAGTCCTCATACCAAATTCGAAGTTTTGATCTGAATTCTATGGCAGCTTCAAACGAGATTGGGCTATACGTCCGAGAAGGATTGAAAAACGATTTTGTGATGTCGTTCAGAATGACGCGGAATTGGGAGATAGCCTTGAAAACTGAGCCATTGTATATGCGTACCGGTTCTTTCCCGAAAGGGTACTTCACGAGTATTTCTCCGTAATACGCAGGTTCTTCGTCAACATCAGGAAGTGGCCGACTCGGTGGATCATTGATAACCGGGGGTTGAAACGTGTGGAAAGTTATGAGACTGATAGTACAGATACATGTAAGTGTAATCGTCTCAACGAGGCAACCCCTTGAAGACAGGGGCAAAATCTCAAAGAGAAAAACCTACGCTTGCCAGTTGAACAAACACCAAGCAGTCACCCCCGCCACCATCTGCCACTCCGTACTCTCTTCAGGGTTCGGGGTGAAGAGGGATATCTTCTGGGCCATCCCAAAAGACTTGTGTGTATAAACCCAGCCCAACTCATCAATACCGTTCAGATTATATACCAAGTTGATAATAGCCGCCGCTTGGACCGTGGTGATTGTGGGGGTTTCTTGTTCTAATTCGAACAGCCTCAAAGCTTCCGCGAGGAATCGATATCCGAGGTTATGGGGTTGCCAATATTCGGCCCTGTTCTTCATCCGTGTATATCCGTGCTTTTCAGAGTGTTAGCGAAGGCGGCACCTAGTGTTATTCAACCAAAAAAAAGTGTGGTGCTAACCCATGCAGTAGCAAGGACAGCGTTCACCAGCAGAGGCGAGCAGAATCGGGTTATACCAATGAACATATCCTCGAGGAAAAAGTCTTTGTGGAAGCACGGATGGAAGGGAAACTCGAAGACGAAGTATATCTGCAAAAGCATACGCAACATTGGATTGTCCGAGGAAACTGTTGTCCAGTTTGACACGATCATGGATGATATTCGAGGGTCGTCAAGTTCGACGGTGTGGTATGGCGCAATATACATTTTCTGAGACTCGTCTGAGATCTCCTTAAGTGTTTCTATGTACATTGGCGGTTGGACTAAATGTGTGACCGTCTTCTCGTACAGGAGAGAACGAATATATGGATTTTGCGCGTCTTTCAAATGGCGTGGCATCTCCCCACTATAGGGAAATATATATCGGAATCGAAATTCAGGCTTGAGCGAAAGCTGTAACAGGAGATCGCCGTCTTGAACTGTCTTGACGATGGTTTGGGCATCCTCGCCCGTCCGAAGTCGTTGAAGGATTTGGGCAATCTCTTCTTCGGAACGGGATCGTAGGATGCCAAAAAGATCCTCATATGCTTGGCACCTAATCTCCAAATTGCTTAATTTGCGTCTTTGCGCTCTAAGATGCGTCTCAGTTGGGAGAGTTGTGTATTCGCAAGGTGTTTGTCGTTCGACGCAGACAGAGCATCGTGGCCGCTCAGCACTACACTACGTTCGATCAGTCTCAAGCTAAGAATATCAAGTGAATTAGAAAGATCTAGACCTTGCTCTTTCTTCTTCGGCAGGCTTCACAAGCTGCCGGGGTGGCTACTCTCTTGGTGCGGTGTTGAGACGACGATGAGGACGAAGACGAGGTTTCGATGCGAGGAGGGTTAGGGGAGTTGGGCAACAGTGGCCGCATAGAGTGCGACATCCGGAGAGCGGTTACCTAAAAAAGAAATAAAGTAGAAAAAAGGATCCTACGTTCAGTGATGGGAATATTCTTGTCGAAACCTGCTTGGTCTTGAACCCTATAGCAGGGAGTATTTTCGTTTCGAAGGGAGAGTGTTATATAGGTACGTTTCTAGGTACATTTGGAGATTAAAAATATGAATATCTTACATGTTATACAGAGGTATTCTATCACAGTGTAGCTGGGCTCGGATTGGGTAGATCTAGCTGTGAGGCTGGGTGGTCCCCAATGTGGCGCCTCCAGCACAGAACAGCTAGAATGCAACCGGGACAGGTAAATCTAGACCCACATGACGATGAGCTTCTTCTACGTACATAGTACGCCGCTTGGCAACTTACCTGCCTACCTGGTATGTAGATCGGGAATCTATCTCTTCTCGGCAACGACGCTTTGGGGTCACAGTCCGAACTCCTACCTAACAATGATATAGTTATTACTATTTCCGATATAAAGAGTGTATAACAATCTTAGTCAAACTTGAAACTTGATGGTTTATTTCTACCGAATTTCGAGTAACAAACTAGGGAGGCTCTTTATTCATATAAAATCAAAACGGTCTATGCGATGTACGTAATTAAAAAACGTATCCTTCACCCGTTTACAGAACACTAACCAAAGGAACAGTTCATAACCAGTTACTAGCTGCCTTATTCGCGGAGTAAATTCTCCGTATCTGTGCCTGGTTTAATATTGACCGGGTGACTGTACCCTGACGATTCCGCGGAAATAATATCCGGCTGGAATATCATTGTATGTACAGTTTAACATTAACTTAAAATGATTATTCATATAGGTACCTAGGTGTGTGGTGTTGGTGCTAAGGTTATTTAAATTTTAAGGGGGGATACGGTGCGTGGAAATCCGTCGGCGATACTACATACAAATCATAGGTCTATGATATTATGCGCCAGTGCTAGTGCGAATAGAATCCTATGTCTATTATGGGACACAATAAGGTGTATGTAACTTCAGCTTTGCTAACTGCATAGCAGACAGAATCAATGAGCTTTTTTCGTTGCTTCTTTTTGTTGTTGCTTCAACCTCGACAGTTACCTTCGGCGAAATCCTTCGATATGAATCAGCGGGTTGAAAATAGGCGCCGGGAAGCCACAGAGTCGGGTACAGATCGGGGAGCTCCACCTCAATATCACTAATTTTCCCTGCGGTCGCCACAGCAGTGTTACTTAGACTATTACCGGGTGCATTCAAGCGGGTGAGCAAGTTCCCCATTCATTAAAATAGAGCCCGATCGGTGTAATGTCGTTTTACTTCTCATACAATTTGGTTTCGAAACAAATACTGTCCTAAAACAAAATTTATCGTAACCAAAATCTCTCACCGTCACCGTGTACAAACGCCTCGCTTGCCTGCCTGAAAAGGGCGATCGAGATCGGATCCAAAAGGTTTGTGAGACGAAACGATCCATCAAGTATCCTAATATCACATAAATCAAGCGATTTACCTGGCGGCTTCAGTTATATACTTCTAGATGACCTCATAATCGCACCCAGAACATCCCAGAACTTCATTTTTGAGATCGAGGAATTCCAACCACAACCCTTCTGCCCTAGATTTCGACACGTCGCGCTCGGCTTCTACCCCCCTCGCACTTGACTTGAGGATTTCTTCCTCTGTTTCTCCATCTTCCGGCAATTGCTGGACGCCAAACTATTCCCAATGAACTTTCCACCGTCTTCATGTTTTCCAGCAACTCCGATTTTCTCGGCGTTCGAGGGAGGCGACGAGTAAGGCTAGAGTTGACATTGTACACGCTTCTCTCGACGCGGATGCTCCGTTCCCAAACTAGGACCCTCGTCCTAGGCTACTCTCGGTATAAAAATATTCGTCTAGAATCTGATGACGATGTGGGTCGTTGCCAGCCCGATAACTCACTTACGGGGCAATTATTCAACATGATAAGATAGTTTCCCTGGGCAAATCAGATGAGAAATCCGAAAGACGTGCAGAAACGAGAAGAGGGGGCTAATATACGAGGTAATAATCCACGTCTACGAGATTCGCCAGAGGATCTAGACGACAAATCATTTCGTTGAAAAGTCCTTCATTTTTCTATGGCTGGACTTTTCCCGGGGATATCCCATTGCATGGGCTGCAGATTATTGACGCCTTCCAAAATTTCGGCTTAGAGTCGTTTGCCCGGCTGAAGCAGGGTAATACCATTAGCAGTGTGGCGAGGACTGCCCAGCAATTCTACTGGATCAGCGTCGGGCATCATGACCCCTAGTCTGATACTGGAAGGCCAGTAAAGGCCAGGCATGGTTGGAAGGGAGATAATGACGATGAATGAGTTAATGCATCGTTGTGATTACAAGCTCTCCAATCTATGAGTATGATGGGAGGGGGCTGGAATACGACAAATTATGTCAATATGCCGTATTATCACTTACTACACTAGGTATTAGGTAGGTAAAGTTCGCGTACCCCGATGTGTTCTGCGCTCTAATCGGCAAGACGGACAGGATTACCTAGAAAAAGAGGTGCCTTTGAGCTACAAAACGTTTCTATATGGGTAAGGTCATGTACCTTGCTAACCTAGCCCTTGCTTGTATGTCTATAGAAGATTTTCTATAGAGATACTTTGCTAATTACCACCAGTTTCAACGATTAAGTCACAATCCCCAGAAAGGGGCATAATGAATATCGATAAATCTGAAGTTCTGCTCTCTTGACGATTAATTACATTGCTACCTACGTACCTAATGAGCGAGGAACATCTGATCGACACTCGAAATCTGATATACTCGACAATCAAGCTACCTATGGTGCAACGAAGTTATCGGCTAGTTAAGGTCAAATACGGACCACTTAGTAGGCTGGAAGAAACGCCGGTCATAGAAATCGTCTTAAAAATGGGTCGATTTACCAACCGGTGACGACGCATTATCTACCAGCTCTATACATACCTAGCCATGAAGGTTGCAATGGAGCTTAATGCAAGTCACTAGTTGGGATCCTCAACCGGAAACAACTCCTTCTCCATATATTGGTCAATTATCTCGGGAAAGCCGATTACCAACAAACCACGTTACCTTGCTAGTATGTGCGCTGTTGGTATACCCCCTCGTACAACTGTCTGAGCAGACGATGATTCATCGTATTTCCTGTTGAATTGCAAAATTCTCGATATCTTATTACGAGAAATGCTGTTCCTTTTGGGGTATGATATAACGCGATGACGAGCTGCATATTCCAGGTTATTATATCTGAATAGCGCTGGTAGTTCTATTAGCTACATATATCTACTGACTTGTCTTACGTAATAGCTATTTATGGTTAGCCATATGCTTAAAACCGGCAAATGGCATTTCTAAATGTTGTATTTGCATACTCTGTACAAGAATATGCATGTTCTGAAACGTTTTGCGTATTTGGCGGTTTCAAGCATATGACCAACCATAGAGGAAAGAATTACGCCTGCTTTTCTAACCAATTTTCCGTTAGAAATTCGTTTGTTTCAACTGTTTCTTCTAGCTTCAGAAATGTAAGTGCGGCTCTGCCGTATTCAAGCCCACCAAACTCCGATTAGCACCAATACTTAACCGACCAGCAACATTAACTAGATCAACTAACTGTCATTAGAACCACCTACATAACATGCTATAATACCAAGTATTCCATATATGGAACCACCTCTTTAGAGGTAGGTAGGATAGAATTGGACGATCACCGATCACCGATCAGAAATTACGGCGCGGGTTGAATTATGAAAATCGAGCCTAAAAGCAGGTAATCTTTGAATCACCCAGGTTGCTTGCTGCATCTATGAATTAGATCGCACTGCGATCGATCTAAGTATTGCGGTCCTCCATGAAATGCATTGGATTGGCGTTTCCTTTGCTTCCGCGTTAGGTGACCAATCATGAATAATCCCTGTTTTATCCCACGAGACCGAGCCTACGGGTGAGATCTTAGGCCATCATTCATTGGCTACTCGGAGCCGACTCCGACAGAATTTGGCGACCCTTCCTTACCTAGCTCCACGCTGCCATCCTCCTTAGAAAAGATCATGTCACAAACAATATCGAGTCCGCGGCGATGATGATTCATCTAGTCTGATTGGCTCAGCTTCTATTCGACGATCTTCGATTCTCTCGATTCTCTATCACATATCTGCCTATTCCAGAGCAGGATTTACCTATGTCTTCAACTACGTGTTGGCCAAGCTGTGTATCCCATGGAGCCACGGAGTTTCAAAAAGCTCGCCCCAGCACCAGCGAAGCCTGGTAACGAATCCCCGGTCGCCGCCCCCACCCAAGGAAGTCGAAGAAGCATAACGAGAAACGTATGTAAAGTTCCCATTTACCTAGAAGTCCTTCCTGACAGATAACTCGCCATTGCCACAGGCCTGCTCGCCGTGCAAAAACAAGAAGGCAAAGGTAAGCAGGTGTTGTCTCTAATGATAAGCAGTATGCAAAGTCCAGGAACCCGATGCTAAAAGCACAGTGTGATGGAAACCGACCCGAGTGTGGTAGATGCCAGAAGAAAGGCGGTACGTGCCTATACGAAGTGAATAGACGGGATATCGCCAAGCTACAACTCATGAGTGACTCTGATGCCGCCAGATTGCAGAGTCTCGACATGATATTCGCGGTATTGCAACATGGAACCGACGAAGAAACTGCCGAGCTCCTAGCCCAAATCAGACTTGGAGGACCAGCCGAAACGCTTGCATCTGCCTCTGGTCTTCGAAGTTTTCATCATCCGACCTCGGTACCCTACGAGACATCTGCAGTCCTACCCAATTCTGGACCATCCATTACATGCGAGGACCCCGATCACCCCTCCGCGGCAAGGACGCCTCATGGGTTCCTAGACCTTCTCGGTCGAGATGATTGGTCTCAGTCCGCCGAAACCAGCACTTCCTACAGCAACCAAATACCGGAAGGCGAAAGTGGCGATTTTCTAAATGATTCTATTCATTCTCGACTTCGAAAAGCCTAGCCTACGAATGACTTGATGGAAACCTCGACAATAACCTCTTTACCCGAGCCGTGACACACAGAGTCGCCAGATAGTCTAGACTGCTTGTCCGGGTCTGTCTGGGATATAGTAACTTGCAATTTGTCAAGAATATACCTCAAATAATCTGGAAAGAAGTGTTACATTGGCAGTCACCGCAGTCTAGTATGTCGATTTCTAGTAGGATGACCTCGTCCCAACGTTGGAGAAATCTATTAAGGAAGGGATCGGAACCAATGTCGTGTAAGTGGACGATTCGGTTCTCCGCAAGACGCTGATATTTAATTCTAAGTAATGCTTAACTAGCTTGAGAGGTCCGCTTTTAGATAATAGTTACTAACTTGATACCATTGACATCTAGTGCTTCAATTGTTCCGACTCGGTCCCACTCGCTAAGATCGATAACCCTTCTGAGACCTGTCTCGGCTTTGCCTAAACTGACCAACACCTTGCTAGCGACAAATCAACGCACATGGATATCGAGAGATAGAACAGAGAGGAGAGTGTTCAGAATCTCAGCAGCTGAACTCTCTAAAACTGCTAAAATTAGGACATCAGCTGAGCGGGTACGGTATATCGATATGTCGGCGTGTTAAATAATCGGCTTAGGTACCATATGGTTGCAAAAACAATTATTCCCATACCTACCTATTCACGAAGTTATCACCGTCGGCTGGATTGACTAGACTATCGAACACATGTACAGAAATGGGTGCCGGAACTACATAAGTAGCCAAAAAACAAAGGAGCAAATTGAAAGATGTCTCCTAAATAATGTCGCTATACACTGAATAAGAACCTCAAACTATGCCACCCAAAACATGGTAGTTCGTGATAGTTTGTCAAAGTGGACCACTGTGTCCGTCTTTCACGCTCCGCAGATTAATCCTACCATGTTTTTAGTTACAAATACTTGCTCATCGTCGTGTAGAATCGAAGTCTGCAGGGCGTACTCCAAAAAATACCGAATGCAGAGACATGTCTAGCATTCATCTGATTAAAGCTGCTGCTTGGGGGCATATTCGCCCAGCCGAGTTGATAAAATCGTCGATGAGACGGATTCGTAACCCATGGTTCCAATCGCTTACCGGGGCGTCGCCGACCAACCAAAATAGGCCAGTACCATCGACTAGGATAGATAACAACGCAAATGACTGAACTCTAGGCGTTTATGTCGATGCCACGAGTACTGTTGACAAGCAGTGCTGGTGGATGTAAGATAGTAGGGGCTTTCTGCGGCACATCGTCATTTTTTCGTCTAAATTACCTCGCTCATGCCAACTAATACAAGACAACTCGGCTTCCGACCGAGCCGATTTCTCGAGTTTTGTGATTTTGGTGAACATGATTTGATAGTTTGTCTCCGATCGACCCGGCATACGATTTGCCTATGACGAAATACCTTAACCATCGTGACCGCACGAAGCTACGACGAAAATCAATCTAACCCCCCCGTATTCATGTACGAGACGATTGATCTACGCCAACTCAAGCTATGACATGGGGATTCGCTCCCAAACGGAACCGAAATTGAGGCTGGGATTGGGCGTTGTGGGGGTGTTTGCTCGATAAACCCCCTGTATGGTCAAGAGAGGCAAGTAATGCGACAGGAACGAAATCCGGGGATAGAGTTGTTGCAACTTGGCGCCATTCACGTGACACCCATCAAGACACTCACCTTCTGAGACACCTCCGGGGCATCTGATTGGCTACAATCTTGACGGAGCTGGCTAATCTGCCGATAAATAACCGGCGCGAAATCCGCGTTACTAGTCTTTCGTTCAACCTCTATCCAAAACGTCATTTTAGCAAGGAATTGGGTTTCCTGCGTGCTTCGAAACGTGATGAGCCGGAGCGTAAATGCTTTCGTAGCCCTTATCCGGACGCACCATATCACGAGCCGTAAGAAGCTCGCCCGTGTCAGGAAAGCCGCCGCTCTGTACGATCTGCATGTCCTAGTCAGGAGCGGCGGTTCGCCCGGCATCATGTACGCGGAAGGACCCGATGAGGCTGCCGTCAACAATTGGGTCAACGGCGTGCAGGCTTTGAGATATAAAGATTTTCAATGCGTCCAGAAACCGGCCGCTAAGTCCATCCAGGTCGCCGATCGCGCAAGCGGTGGCGGTTTCGAAGAAGTTGCTTCCGTAGCGGATTTCGGCGAGAGGATGGAGAGACGGGGTCTGGGAAGCTGGTGGAAAATTGGGAGTGAGTATCTTCTAGGCCTGACTTCAAACAAGTCTTTCCCTCTCCGGAACATAATTGTCTTGCTGAGCTAAGCCACGAGACAAGAATCGTTATTTTAAGCAGCTCCGAGATCTTCATACGATAATCATGACTAACATTTAATACTGTAGTGGGTTATATATCAGAGTAGACGTCAATCCGGGGATCTCTGACGCTGCCTCCGTCCTCCGCTTTGCTTCACTTAAGTGAATGTCACGGACTTGGGCTGAGATGACTTACCGATTCTCTCCACAACTGCTCACACAAGGCAATCGGGAGTCTAGCTGACAAATGCGCGACTAATCCCATTTACCAGACTACCAATCACAGCACGTCCAAATTATGATTCTGTTGAAAGGGGAAGTAATATCGAAGAACCGATAAAACCCGAATGTTGAACCTTTGAAATGCAAGTCGCGTCCGGCTTGTTGGGTTATCAGCTCTCTATGATCGAAAGGATGAGGCTTCATTATCCACGTCTCGCTCTCAATAACAATACTTCTTGGTTCAATCACAAGTTGAGGAATCGCGAAATTGTTATCTGGACTCCACTGAGAGAATGGTGAACGGTACTTCAATGTTGGTACTTGGGTTTCAAATTTTCACCTCCCTTAGTCGAGTTCATGGTTGGAAGGCTCTTTTCTCTCGCCCGAACCCAACATGGAGATACCAAGGCCAAAAATAGATTGGCAGCGAATTTTTCGCCTGGTTCTGCTTCTACTTCGATGCGCTGTCACATTGCCGATGCGTATGCTCGAACCCAATGCGTGCAGCGAGACTGTGGGGAAACCTGGGGAATTCATCCGCAACCTTGGTTCATCAGCCGGTCCAATGATAGTTACTGGATTTATTGGCTTCTACTCTTTCAAATGAAGAATCTGGCCGAATACACCAGACGGAACGTATTGATCCTTATATTAACAACTGTTATCTGTCCGGGTTATGTCCAGCGCCACGATGGAGGGCTGCAGCTGGAAGCATAAAATCTACGACACAACTCACCCGGATCGTCAGTCAACTTTCCCCTCTAAACAAGGTCCAGCAAATTCGCCCCAAATTCATCTCTTCGTTGGAAAGCTTTGTTCAGCTTGGCAAAATGAGAGCCTCACTTTATGCTGCACTTGGTGCCATAGCTGCCACGAAGGTGGCTGGGCATTCTCTGTTCCAGGCCCTTTGGGTTGATGGCGTCGACATGATAAGTCTCACGGTCTCGGTGATGAACGGCAGAAAACTAACTTCGCCAGCACGCTGATCAATGTGTTCGGATGCCCAGCTCTAACAGCCCGGTCACGAATGTTAACAGTGCCGACATTCGATGCAACGTGGGAGGCACCAGGGGTGTTTCAGGCAAATGTGCGGTGAAGCCTGGCAGCACCGTGACAATTGAGATGCACGCGGTAGGACACATCGTAAAGTAATATGTCAGCAACTTGCTAACTATTGCAAAGCAACCCGGTGACCGAAGTTGCGGCAGTGAAGCGATCGGAGGAGCCCACTATGGCCCGGTTAACGTCTACATGAGCCAAGTTCCAGACGCCTCAACAGCAGACGGATCGACTCCGTGGTACAAGATCTTTGCCGACTCCTGGTCTGCGAAAGGCTCGGTAGGCGACGGTGATAACTGGGGAACGAATGATCTCAACTCCTGCTGTGGCAAGATGGACGTCCCGATCCCCGCGGATACTCCTGATGGCGACTATCTCCTCCGAGCCGAAGTCATCGCCTTGCACACGGCATCCTCGGCCGGCGGCGCGCAATTCTACGTTTCCTGCTACCAGATCACGGTCGCTGGCGGCTCCGCCAGGGCTGCCGCCCTACCAGCCGGCGTTTCGCTTCCCGGAGCGCTTAAGAGCAGCGACCCGGGCATCCAGATCAACATCCACGCGAAGATATCCGAGTACGTGAACCCCGGGCCGGACGTCATCGCCAGCGGTACCACCAAGGTCGCCGGCTCGGGCTGTGCCAGCGGCTGCGCGAAGACTTGCTCCGTCGGATCCGGACCCGTCGGGACTGCTATCGGCGCGGCCCCTAAGCCGACTTCGGGCGCTGGCTCTGGTGCCGGTGGCGAGGTTGGCTGCGCTCAATCGAGATATCAACAGTGCGGTGGAGAGGGCTATACTGGCTGCACGACGTGTGCTGATGGCCTTACCTGCCAAGATGTCTCTGCGCCGTACTACTCGCAGTGCGCGTAAGGGGTTAGAGTAGGTAGGGGGTATCTGAAGGACATGGTCGTTCGTTGATATAGGGGTCTAATGAAGATACCTTCTATAGCATATAAATTCAAGATATAGCATGCGTTACATGAGTCAAAGTATAACGATGTGAAGACGAGCTTGTGGTATTAGTAATAAACATTGAGCTATCCTAGTACCGTATGTTCACTCCTGGATAAATATTTCGGGATGAGATGATCTCCGTGTTTCCGTCAACTTTTTGCACAATATCATTACGTATGTGGTTAGTACGCGCCGGGCCCCTGCAGTTTCCCTTCACCTGTTTCAAACGGAGCCAATAAGAATAAGCCAAAGCTCGGAAAGCCCCGCAATCCAAGTCAACGACCGTTGCCAGTTCCCTTAATTACTTAGCTCAAGCCGAATTTATTCCTCATTCACCGTCCTTCTAGAGAATAAATATATGAGAGGTGGAAGGTTGTCGTCGACGTTCCATTAGCTTCTTCAGGATATTTCCGCTCCGGTTTTGCGCCCGAATGATACCATAGTCGGGATCGTCGGGATCGATAATCTTCTTTCCTACATCACAATCTAGAGCACTTGTTCAACTCAACTCAACTCATCTCATCTCATCGCACCCCGTCTCATATCAGGCTCTAAAGATTAACGGACCCTCCCTATATATTCATATTTACATACACGTATATACACACATATCTCACAATGTCCCTCAACGAACCCCACAAGTCCCGCATCATCGGGCACATGAACGCCGACCACGCGGCCGAGATAGAAGAGTACCTACAAGCCTTCAACGGGCTCTCCGCCTCCGCCGCGGCCGGCGCCCAGATCACAGATATGTCGCTAACCAGCATGACCATCAAGTCCGCGTCGGGAACCCACGCCGTCGCCATAACCCCGCCCCTCAAGTCCGCGGCCGACGCCCGCGTCGTCCTCGTCGACATGTCCGCTACGGCGAAGCAGAAGCTCGGCCTCAGCTCCATTAGGGTAACGACCTGGACCCCGCCTTCGGGGTTCGGAATCCTTACGTTCGCGGGCGTGGCCCTGTATTTCGTGTGCGCGGCTACGTATCCGCTTGTGACGCCTGACTCTACCCCGGTGGTCTGGGGGTTGTTGGATGCGGTTTGGCCTGGTGGTGCGCAGGCGTATAAGTGGCTTGTTCGCGCGATCTTTGTGCCGGTTATGGTTATCCATGTTGCGGAGGCGGGGTGGATGGCGAGGGGCAGGTTGAGGAGGCATGGGGTTAAGACGGGGAGTAGGGTTTGGTTGCTTTGGACGCTGGGGACGTTTGTGGAGGGGTTGCCGTCGATGAGGAGGTTTGATCGGTTGGTTGAGGCGGAGGGGAAGAAGAGTCATTAGGGAGATATGGCTTCTTTCCTTTCTTTGAAAGAGCGGACTGCGCTTTTCTTTTAGAGGGGTGAGTATTGGAGAGAAATGAGATGAGATGGGCTCGAGAGTGTCGTATCGTGTTATGAGGCTGAGGAGAGATTGCCCGAGCAGATGAGGGGCACGAGTTTGAACTCCAACTAATGAAATTTCACATAGCAATGGGATCAATTAGGTGGTTTTTGGTCAATTAAAGAGCATTAATTAATACCAGTCAGAATCTATGCATCTTGCGAATGGCAAGGTGTGCCTGCCATTTGGACCAAGCATGGGCTACGGCTTACTTCACGATAGTCACATTAAGACAACAAGATGGTGGGGTGAACCTCTCAATTCATTTCCGTCATTATCCAAGTGGATATCCCTGCATCCTGCATTTCAAATCGTTGTCCCTGCATATTCGCATTTCAAACGTCCCTTCCTTTCAAGAGATTGACTTTCTCAAGAAGCCGCCACGAGAACGGGTAGGGATGCTGTCGCCTAACTACCCGACCCGTCAAACCCAAATTTTCAAACGCCCCAAAACTCCCAAACATCGAGGTTCTCCCAGTTCCCAAATCCCTTTGAACGCCCAAATGATATCCATTCCTGATTCCTCTGAATCGAATTTAAACGCCGTTTCCTAAATCGGGTATCTCATGTCGAAAGTGAATACCGAACTCCTGTTGTATATGCAATATGAAGGATATACCATCCAGAGCAAGCGCGAATGTGAGGGCGACGAGAGCGTGACGGGAGAGCCACATCGTGGTCAGAGATATTCGTCTTCAACGCTCACTATTAACCCTTTGGGTAACGTGGAACCGCTCTCATGGCTTCAAGAGAGGTCGTGGGTAGATTGGTGCCGTATGTCAACCGAGCCAAATTGTCGTAATGGGGAGGTGTGTCCTTGTCTATTGTAGGGCCTGGTGTCTAAATCTGCCATACTTGGCATCGCCCAAGATCTGGTCGACATCCCTCTCCGATATTTCCTTGCTCGCCACGCGGATGCACACGTTGTAGAGCGCCCTCATGACCCTTATTCCATACTCGTCCGCCTCCTTGATCGCCGCCCTTCTCTCCTCCAACTTCTCAAACTGCAACGTGTGCTTGTTGAGTTCGCGCACGTTTTCAACTGGGAAGTACTCCGAAGGCCTCTTGTCGCAGCATTCGAGGATCTTTGTAGGGTTCCAAGATTTGCTGAAGAAACGACGAGCCTCCCAGTGATCCTTCTCGTTGTCTCTGGCCCCTCTGTGGCTCAGGAGGTACAGAAGGGCGACGGATTCCTGTATCAAGGCGTGGCTCTTCTTGAGGACTTCGTTCAGTTCGTCGCCGGCGGACTTGTTGGTCCGGTGGTCGACGCCGCTCACGACACACTGGAAGCCCTTTTCCTCGCACCGCCTGCACTTTTCCATGCTCGGCGTGTGCAGGCATCTGACCTTCGAGCGTCGGCATCTCTCGCACGAGTTCTTGCCGACGACGCGCGGCTTCCTCCTCCGAGGCTGCGGCTCTGCCCCCTGGTGACCCTCAGATATCGACTCTGGGGTCGGGTACTGTTCTTCGGATGGGCGAGCTGTGAGATATTGCCCAGGTGCCGGCAATGGCGCGGTTGCCACCTGGGACTGGTTGCTTGTTTGGCTAGAAGGGAATGGGGCCCCTTCTAGCGGCATCGTTAACTGTGGGAGCGTGAGCTGGGCCGCCCCCGGTTGTCGTAATTGGCCCTCCCCTTGTTGAAAGGGCGCCGATGAGGTGGCTTCAGCCAGCACGCCTTGATACACGGAAGAGCCGAAAAGGCCTCTCGAGTCATTGTTGTCAATGGGGAGGGGCTGGTTGAAGTCGAAGCCCGAGTTCTCGTTCGCTTGTGTGACGAACTCGGCTTGGCTCTCTTGGGACTCAGGGGCGCCCCAGAGGTTTAGATCTTCATCCCCAGGGACGGGAGGGGATGAATTGGTTCCGGAAGTTGTGCCAGATGACTCCCCTAGTTCGTTGAGGTGGCACTGGGAGTCGTCCACAGTAGAGTGGAAGTATTGAGTCCACTGGCTGCTTGCATCGGTGGACATGTCCCAATCGAAGCCGGATATTGCATTAATTGGCTCGTATTGGTGCATCTTTGGGTCGTTATCGAGCATAGTAGACATGCTGGCCTTGAATTTGTCGGTCTCGTTGGCCTGTGGACCCGGCATGTGAAGTGTTGGGGCATTTCTTGAGTCGTAAGCCCAAGGATATTGATTTGATGTGCCCATGGCCATGGCTTGGTAGTGGGCTTTGTCCTCGTCGTCGTCGAAGTGGTAGGGGTATGTGTAGAGACCCGACATCTTGGGTAAGGAGTATAGATGTCTTGATGGATTTTTTGTTTTGTTTTTATTTGAGCTTTGAGCTTTTCTGTCTGTTGTAACTGTTGTTTGAGCTGAAGAATTCTGATAGTCTGTTTTGGAGCGTGCTATTCGTCTGAGCAAAGCAAGACGGCTATGATTGCTAGTGAAATATAAGAATGTGACTTTTCTAAGTATAAGATGTATAAGGGGTATTAGGTATTTGAGCGTTTGAATAGGTATTATCAAGTGTAGCTTCTAATGATCCAAAGATATTGGAGCAGGTGGGTTGCTTTTCAGACGATTGTTGTGGGCTCTTCTGGTCGACTTATGTGAACTGGGAAATAAGAGAGAAAGAAACAGAACCCGGGGGGTATGGCCATATTTATAATATGGAATTGGAATTAAACTTTGGAATACTCCCTCTTCGATTGTTTACATTGGGAAACCTTGACGTCGAAAACATACAAGTAAACATATGATTTGCCTTCCATCTTGTAAACAGTCCCGGTGACTCCTTTCCCTTGACCCAAATGTTAACGCCATGAACTCAATCCTCCCAGATGCCTTGACGTGCGTCAACATCTATCAGTGGTTACCTAGGTGGCTCATTGATAGTGATTTTCTAGGAAAGAGCGGGTTTCGAAAGTTTTGGGTGCGGCGTCGAGTTAGATATGTTCTCGAGCAGTTTCCTTAGTAATCATATCGACAGTAAGGCCCCTGTGACCAACACGGAAACTTTGTCTTCTCAACTTTCATGAGAGAAGAGGTACGGTATCAGAGATATTAGTTTTGTTTTGCCAGGGCGTGTTCAGGGGCTACCTATGATACGCAATTCCATTTCTACAAATACAACATTCTACTATCTACAAGCCTCGAATAATACGAAACCATTCCGGGTTTTATAATATATCGCTTTCAGATTACCTACTTTATAGGTCAATTGGCATCCTACAGCCTCTGTGCCCTCGTGTAGTTGGTCTACATGTACAGTGTACTGTGTATGCCTATTTTCGCGTGTTGGGACTATATTAGACGCATCTCTTTATGAAGTTTAATCTTTGGCAATTGACTTTCCTTGGGTGACCACCTGATTCCCTACTTGCAGAGGCGACTCTATGAGCTAGATAATGACCCTGCATTTATTTTTAGTTTACATAGTTAACAGGGCTCCATAACTTTGGACATGCCATTAAACTCGTCCCAGTCCCTTGTCTTCGGTCCCCAGAAGTTAAGTTTAGGAATGGCATGATCAATTGAGTCTATTCATCAATTCTCTTGGTTAGTCCTATATTGCGCCTTCCCTGGACAAAGCTCCGGAGGTGTATTCCCGGATATCAGGCTTTTAAGTCCTAAGTATGCAGGTAGGAAAGGAATAACCTGATATAGGGCAAACAGATACTTGGAATCACTGCGTCTGGCTAGGACGTACCAAATAATTCCTATCTAAGCACTAAATAATCTGAGTCTTTCTCAATTGATCTTTATGCTAACCCTATCCCTCCACTTATTTCCCAGACCCCTGCCGTTGGGGATAGGTCGTTGTGGAATTGACCTTCGAGATGTTTACACTGGGCGTATTAGTGTAAACTTACTTTTTCTCGTTAAATTTCATAAGCCTTACCCGAAAATATTGTCTGTGCTTACTATTCTAGCCTAGAAGTATCGACCCGGGTAGGATTCCATCTCGTTACTACGGCAGGTACGATAAAGCACCTACGATATGGAGCCTTATCTCTTTAACTGGCAGTCGTCAACATTTAGGGGTTGGGAAGTAAAATACATCAAAACATCCATAAAAGCTCGGTTCAGGACACTGCTAGTATAAGTCAAAATAGACGTGAAGTCATGTACCATTCATACTCTATCCTGGGTCTGGTCATGTGAAGCTGTATTTTGCCTCCTAATCCCTGCATGTTGACAACTGCCAGTTAAAGAGATAAGGTTGGAGGTACCAATAGCTCTGGAGGTATTCATAATATTACCTAGGTGCCCATTGCTCATTCAAAGCTCGCCAAGGGGTAGTGTTTAGGTATGTACTAAGAACATTTTCAGCAGCCACATAAAGATGTCCGTGGCAAAATAATCCTGAATTATGCTGTCGTTGCCGTCAACAAATGTCAAAGGTTAACTATATCTAGACCAACATCCCGTCTTGCGTAGGAGGCTTCCTCGACTCTTCCACAGTCCCAAGGTTCTAAGACTCGCACCGTAGGACCCGACTAGGTTATAATTCGGGTTCACACCCGGACCCCATACGACTCTAACGCCTCATATACGACATCGCCCCAAGATAAGCGGTCCGCCTGATAGTCCTATGACTGGCAAGTGCAAGCGCCAGACGGGTCTTGGACACAGTGTAAACCAGGGTCGCATAGAGAAGCCGGGATCCAGAATCCGTCACTGCAGACCTGGATCTGAGATGTGTAATTCTCTGGGCTGCGAGGTATTTGGCTGTTAGTCTTACTCTTCTTAATACTTTATGTTCGGGGAGATGTAGTCGAGAGTATTCAAGTTTAAACATACTTAAAACATCGATAGGTACCCGACGTGCAACCCGACTGTCTGGGGGCAATGGCTGCAAAGACCGGCGCAACGGCTAGAGCCAAAAGGGCAGTGGACGTGTCAAGTCTCATGACTCTTAGTTGATCGTAGGTTTTGGATCTGATCTAAAGATAGGGGAAGCTGGAAGCAATTGTTTTAGATGGTAGAATGGAAAAGTAGTAAAGTGAGGAGGGATTACCTAGTTTATAGATTTTCACGGCAATCCATTCGAATGAAAAACACAAATTGCTTCGGTAGATACCTAACTATTTAAAACTCTACGGTGATGTCACCAGATCGCGCCGGCACTTATTTTCGCGTAACGTTTGCATCACCAAAGGCCTTAGTAGTTAAATGTCAAGGATCATGGGAGGAACTAGGGGCTTCAAATATATATCTACTAAGAAGCAATGTTGAAGAAGAGTGGAGCGACTAAATTTATTTCATCCCACAATTCGAGTATTAAACCCCTTTTTGCTCTTAGAAAAGGGGACTAATCCACGGTATCGACATCGGAACATGTAGTCGATTTTAACTTCCGTCTTACTACGTTGTTTGCCTATATGTCCGTGCATTAACCCTACAGTTCAATCGTTTCTACAATATCGTGGAACTAATACCCGAACGATATATTGTCATATCTATTTTTAGAATAACTTGGAGCTAAAAGACCCGGAATCTAAGATGAGAGATACGTTGCCCCCATCCGGGAAACGGCTCTTAGCGAGACGGAGACGGGACGCCTAATGTGGCATCCACGAATCAGAAATCGGGTATATCCCAATACGGCAAGTACTCGTTCTACATTTGATGCCAATGCTACAGCTGATTCCGCGCATATACTAGGAAGAGCTATAATGTCGAGACTTTGGATTACGGGACTGATGTAAAAAGCTGCGATATTCTTAAAATTACACAGTCGCCCTAATACCCCATCACTTCCCCCTCATTCGCCACTTAAACCTTTCATGATAGTGCCAAGTCATAAGACATCATCCTCGTACTAAACTATTCTACCAGCCGGAATCCTTACCTGTACTCTACAGGTCCAGCTAGTCGTAGCCACTCTCTTCTCCCATTTCCACTAGACCTTTACTGAAGAGACGCTTCGTCTTGATTACCGGAAGTGATATATGCAACTCTCTCCAATGAATATGTTCATCTCCAGTTGTTTGATTCTTCACCAAGGCCGGTTGGTTCGATTCTATGGTTCGGACCATCCTCGAGGTCACGACGACCATTCTGGATTCCACTCTCACCTACGCCCGCATCGTCCTCGTCATCGTCAGCAGCTTGGTTTTCGAGAAGCCCCTCATTAGGATTTGCACCGACGCTCTGCGTAAGACGCCTGTAACCGAGTCTAGCTCGAGCACCTCCAGAGTTACGCAATCGGAAGAAGGCAAGATGGATCAGCTACATCTAATATTAGCTTGTAAGAGCTTAGTTTATTCCAGATGATATTTACCTGAAGCATTCCGACAACCACCACGACAGCAAATTCAAGCCCCGCAGTCCTCTGCTCTGCAGCTTGCCAAGGGACAAGGCAGTTGGTGGATCTACCAGGATACGTCTCTAAACATTTATGAGTTTTCGGCCAATCGCGGTCCTTAGTGGAACGGAGCCCACAGCAGTTAAAGGCATCCTGGATTCTCATGATAGATTGGCCATCGTTAGCGCTATACAGGCGTTGCCAGTTCCCCTCAAGGCTACACTCGAGCAACCTCCCTGGCACGAAACCTTGGGCCGAGAGTGTCGCCAGGACAACTGTCAATATGCCTTGGATGACTTGCAGCGCGATAGGCAGGAGCTGCTGTGTTGCGAGTGAGCTGAATCGAGACCGTAAGAACCTATGGAGAAGCGGGGTGTAGAAAACGTTTGCGGCTGCGATGACAGGTAAGATGATGGCGAGCACGGTTGCACCAGTCGGTAGGGGGAGCGATAACGTGCTCGAAGTAACCTGCACGTAACTGAGGCCTGTTAATATCTGGCCATTGAATGGTGCACAATGAATTCTACGTGGATCGCGGGGGAATCCAAGAGCGAAACAGTATGTAGCTTACATTGCAACAGCTATCGCAGCTAGGAGCAGCTAATTAATTGTGCGTCAGTCCATCATGCTACTTCAACAATTATCAGGGTTATGGACTACCTACAATGGGATAAGCAAGCGCGAGATTCACCATGATGGGCAGTCTTGCTGACGTATTCTGCCCTCAATTCAAATGACCTTCAGTCAATAGGCAGTTAGACAGGAATGTTGAAGAGTAGATAAAGATGGTGGAAAGATGATAAAACTGGAGGAAAAGTTTATTTCGTTCGCACAACTCTTGCCCAACCTCGTCCCTGCCTGTTCATGAGGTGACGTGGATGCGAGTTCCCGCTCCGACCGCCTCCCCGCATGCGCCCGCAGTCGCTGTGTTACATGAGCCTACATATTCTTTTCTGATCTATCATATTTTGGTTACTCTTCGGCCAATTGTTTCACCCTCTACATTCGGGGGCCAAATTTTAATCAGTTCATTATCAACCACAAGGAGCTATCGATAAACTTATGACTCACGTTCACGAGATGCATTTCCTCGTCGCCTTGATCAAACATGCGTCGGGTTCGTACTGGAACTCTTGCGCCTCCTACGTAGGCATGCCCGCACACCGAGACCCTGCGTTCCCGAAGGAAGTTTAAGGTAATTGTGGATACTATCCAGGTACGAAAGTATAAATATCAAAATTTCCCGATTGTGGTTTTAACGTTATTCTCGTAACATCTTCCGGGTCTTGTCGTAGGGTGGCTTGATGTTGTCAACTGAGTTTCTTAGCTTAGGCGTTGGGAGGACCGTGACTTTCACTCCTTTTCTCTTACCAGAATGAATGTAAGGGTGGCAAATATCTTTTCCCACGTCTGAGAGTGCTGAGCACCTTTCTTGGAGGGCATGGACAAATCTCCCTAGATGCACAAAACTGCGCGTGTCATCTTAGGGGCGCGGAGAAAACAGTATGTACGCGACGATTCTCAATAAAATATGGATCGAGAGCGTGATCATTTCTCTCCGAGTAGATATCTTATATCCAAGCTCACAAGCCCTCTCATCCAGACTATATTTTACATTCAACGAATACAGCTGCTCAAACGTGTCGAATATGTAATTAGGTCAAACGACGCCTTCAGGTCTGTGCTGAAGGCCGTATCGTACCTATGCGGCCTCCCACCCATCCTGGTATGTGAAGAAACCGTTCACGGCATCTACTATGAATTGGGACACCTCACTGCCTGTTTGGTTTCCGTCGGCGACTCTAGACGAGCAGTCTGCGTTTGTGATGCTCACGAGATTTATAACTTTGTACATAAGTACTTAATTTCGTAGGCTAGATTTCTGAAGAGCATACCTGTGACAAAGCCGAGGTGCATCTTGGTCAGACCTTGGAAATACAACGATTTCTGACTCCAATTTCATTGAGATAGGTCACCTTTGCTTCATCAATATATGCAACTCGTATTGGAACCTGTTCAAGGCCGCCGTCCGAAGTTTTGTAAACAAATCTAGTATCAGGGATTGAGAATTCCCAGAGCTGAGCATAGACGTCACTCCCACGCGGCTGCAAATGGGACCGCCCCTATCTCATTGGAAAGAATAGCTTTCGAATGATTTAGTTTCTCTAACTTCAGTCTTCTTGGTAAGAGCATATCCAATGTCGTCGCGCCTCTTAGGTCCCCAGGAGGATCGTACAAAAGACAGCGCATATGGAGGGTTTTATATTAGACAGCATTGGCTAGGTACGCTAGACACTTCTCGAACGAGGTTCCGAATAAAATACAAAGATCCTGGGGATTTATAGAATTTTCAACCCACTTTAAGAATCTTGAGAAGTACTAAAGTTCCTAAATTCCTAAACGAATACTAGATAGAGAGACTAAGACGGCATATTTGGAGTACCTGGGTACCTTGAGCTTTCAAATCCGGAATTAATCGAGCCTCAAAAGGGGGTTGTGAAATGACAGTACCGGAGTTCTTTAAACAAGGCAGGCAGGTATAGAAGTATTTATACCCATATTGAGTGGTTATTACATACTCTTCTGTTATTACCTAACCATAGAGATTTGGGGAATCTGCTAAGACCTTTGTTAGAGCTTGAGATTCTACAAAACGAGGTGGTTACACGTACTGCGGTTTGCATTGTGTTTACTAGGGACATAATACCTATCAACGTACTGTCCCAGCCAAACGAGTAAAAGCCGCATAGAGTACTTCGTTATTACGAAGTGCCAATGAGGGTTCATACAAAGTTTCAATGATTGCCTTTTTCTCGTTCTCGTACGGAACTCCTGGACATGTATGTCATCATTATGATTGATAGGGCTAGGTGCAAGGTGAGGCTCGAAGGTCTCAATGAGACAACGAATGAGGTTGAAAAAGAACCTTGGAAGATTGTAAGTTATATCATACGTATTACTAATACTTCTAGCCTTGATAGACAAAGTATGTAGATCATCACGTAAAGGGCAGAACACGCAGAATCAGGGGCAGGTGTTGGATGTTTAAATGCTAAGCCTCACCAAATAACTGCCAACGGTTACATTGGCTTCGATGACATAGCCACATAACCCAATTCTAATTCCAACCTATCACGACGTCCTTTCTGAGATCTGTCCGACATCTGTCGAATCCACGTGTGTTCTCCACGAAGTTTTAATTCTGGTGCCTAACTCGATATACAAGGGCCCGCATGCTGCCAAGCGCGTACCCCTGAGCAGATCGTGGTAATCCCCTTAAAAACCCGTCGACCTAGAATTACCGGAGCGCGGTAAATGTCAATCAATCTCGTCTTGGCGATAGCTTCACCTTCCTATCAGAGACCCGTATCGTTTGCGCCGAGAGTCGATCGCGCCGTTTAGGCCCGAGCAGCCAAGGTCGCATAGAACCCGGCGATGGCGGTGTCGAATCAACCGTATTGGGTGATAGTTTGGCCATCGCAAACCGTCGACGGGAGATCGTCATGTTTGTGGAATCTTAGATCCCTTCTTTGGCCTTTTGTTTTCCAGCTATAGCCTACTCGCCGATGCCGAGACTACGCGACCTCGTGTCTAGAATTTTCTTGGGAAACCCTTCGCGCGGAAGACAAGACGCCCAGACTGCCAGGACGCCATGTAACTAATGTAGCTTCTTGGAATACCACCGTGCCAACTTAAAATTAGATGCCCATGTGGTGGCTATCCAATCGTTTACGGCCGGTTCGTGATACAGCTTTGGGATAGACATAGGACCCGCACCTATCGGATCATGGCGAAATCGACCCTCACCTTGATCATATAGCAGAAACGGAGAAGAATGCGGGGCCATATGGATCGATCGGAATTTTCTCTGATGGACTTCCTGCCTGAAAAGCCGTGCCTCACGCGCCTCGTGATCATCGTCGATATTACATGGTTGAGCCTAGTAGAGGAGAGACGCAACCTTCCAACATAAGAAGTTTGCTACAATCTCATGTTTGTGTATAATATCGTGGGACCTACATAAGAAAGCGCAAGTTCTTGTTTGGGACGAGTCTGGCTACCTACCTAGGCTTTGGTTGTCTTCTAGCTCAACTACCACATCAATAAGTAGCTCGCGGCTTCTCTTCATATTGCTAAGAGATTAAGCATCAACAATCTCCAAAAGTTTCAATATGGTTCGCTCAATACTTATTGCGGCTCTAGCTGCCACAGCTACGGCTCTTTCAGCTAGTCATCATGCGGCCAGGAATGCAGAGCTGTTCACGATCGACCTGGGACGCGGCGAGACTCGTATCGTGACCGAAGAAGAAAAATGGGCTCTTAAGAAAGTTAGTGGCCAACACCCCCGCAAGATATTCGCTGATGACATTAACTCGTGCCCAGGCGGGAAAAAACTTCATCGACATCACACACCACCCAAATTTCGCCTCCTCAGCATCGCCCAAGAGAGCCGTCGCAGCCGTAACCTACCCCTCAGGAATGGCCCAAGAAGACACCGTCAAAAGCCTCATCAACAAGCTCGACAAGACGTACATCCAGGAGCAGCTGACGACCTTCTCCAACTTCTTCACCCGCTTCTACCTGTCGAACGAAGGGAAGCAGGCCTCGGACTGGCTGCTCACCGAAGTCCAGGGCGTGATCGAAGCGAGCGGAGCCAAGGGCGCGTCCGCGAAGGCGTTCCCGCATAACTGGATCCAGAGCAGTATCATTGCTACGATTCCCGGGAAGTCGGCCAACAAGATCGTCGTGGGGGCTCATTTGGATTCGATTAACCAGAGCAATCGCACTGGAAGGTCTCCTGGCGCTGGTAGGTAGTTTTTGATATGCTCTGGTACCTATAGTCCGTAGTAACTGAACCCGCTGATAAATATCTGCCAGATGACGACGGATCTGGCTGCGTTGGAAACCTGGAAGCTCTGAGGGTCCTCCTGACCGACCCTAAGATCGCGGCTGGAGAGGGAGTCAACACACTGGAATTCCACTGGTATTCCGGTGAAGAGGGCGGCTTACTCGGCAGTGGTGACATATTCGATGCATACGCTGCTAACAAGACTGTTGTCAAGGCCATGCTTCAGCAGGATATGACGGGTTTCGGATCAAACCCTAGTAAGTGTCAATGTCTGGGTATCGACATTATGGTACCATATAAACCAAAACAATTGATCGCTAACTCGAACCGTCATATAGTGGGCGTCATAACCGACCGAGTTGACGCAGGCCTCACAACGTACATGCGCAAAGTCATCGATGCCGTAAGTCAACATCCCATTTCTCCCGCCTTCCCCTCCACTAACCCATCCCTTCTCGAACCAGTACACAGAAATCGGCTACGTAGACACCGAATGCGGCTACGGGTGCTCGGACCACGCCTCCGCCATGGCCGCCGGCTACCCGGCCTCCTTCGTGATCGAGTCCGCGATGAACATCACGAACAACGACATCCACAGCGACCGCGACACCCTCGATAAGATCAACTGGGACCACGTCCTCGAGCACTCCAAGATGGTCGTCGGATACGCCTACGAGCTGACCTTCGCCGAGTTGTGAGTAAATGGTTGGAGGCGGTTCGTTCGGGACTTGATAGCTTGAAATGATCTTATTGAAATCCTCGAGTCAAGAGGTGGGGTACTGGTTCAGGGGGAATGGGGGTGACGGAAGGTTAATACTTGGTGTTTGTGTTACTAAGGTGGTTGAGTAATGTCGGTTGTATATTTCTGCGATATTTTTACTATATTCTTATGTTCCTAGAAGAGGTTATGAGTATACATGGCGAAAAGCATCCTCGCCACACGCACGTATTAATTGTATATAGTTGTTAGCTTTTTATCATGCCGCCATTTTCCTGGCTCATACCACGAGATTCCCCCGTGACTTGACCGGGGTGCTCTGCAAAGTTAGATATATGACAGAGAGCAGGTAGCAAAAGAACTTACCACTGATACAGAAAGTTCTTGCCATTAGGAGGCATCTTAGACTCATACAATCCATTATCCTAGCCCCGAGAACTCGAAATTACTAGAGATATAAGGGTCATATATCTTAAATTACGCTAGCCTCCAAAGTCGTCCCTTATTAAGCTCCAACCCCTTAAGCGATGTGGGCTAACTTCCACCACGTCTAGGTGTGCAGTCCCAGCTTACAAACTTTTTTATATCATCGTAACACATTCAACCATTCACAGTCAGAATTTCACTAAAAAGAATCCGAAGGAAATTATCCCATTGAGTGTACATAAGGCTGAAGGCCATCCACCAGATGGGTATCATTCCGCATGCGAAGGAAAACCGGCCGTGACGATCGTAGATGTCAATCGCGAAATACACCCAGCGAAGCAAATTATGTGCAGTAGTAGGAACGTGTAGTACAGGAGGGTATGGTAAAGGGATGAAAAATAAGGGCGAAATATTCTGGAATATCCCCCTTATTAAAGGAACCATAGGTTTGGGCAGCCACAATATCCCAATTAAAGACATCCGTCTCCACCCAAGGACGACTAAACATAGAGGTGATTGGGACGAGTAGACATCTAGAGAAGACGACAGTTCATGAGTTTATCCCCCAACTCCACGCACTGTATGATACGTTAGTTGAGAACAAGTGACTCGTGTAAGCCATACAGGGGACGTACTAATAAAGGACTACCTAAGTAATCCGGAAATCGTAAATACCTGTCTTCATCCTCGATGACTCGTTAAGACCGGATAATAATGGCCCTGAATCAAATCAATAGTCAGGACGGCGCACAGCCTCCTTGATCTGGCTCGCCATGTTAGTCATCGAAGCGAGACGCGCGACAATGGGGTCATTCGGCGATCGGCTGGTGACTTGGACATAGAGCTTCTCAAAGCGGTCTAGGTAAGAAGTCATTAGGTTCGGGACAACGTCGCGAACTTGGGCATCCTGTAGAGAAAACTTGTTAGGTAGGTCAACTATCGGACAAGATATGAGACTAACAATGCGTGGTAACTGGGCGATCAGAATGTGGAGTACCGTCTCCAGCCAGTTCAGCTTCTCTCTAACAAGATGGGGGTCAAGAGTGTCGATGACGACGGATCCCACTGAGAGCGAGACTAAAGTGGGCACATCCTGGAGGAACTGAGGGTCCAATTTGTGAAGGTACTCGTCAAAAACCTCAGCTTGGCGACCTTGCTGGATCCATCGGACCAAGCCGGTCTCATACTCGCCTCGCTCGATGTATGACGCGACACTGGCAATCATATGCTGGAGCTGTGGGTCCCGAGCAATCACTTGGTCTCTAACACTTGAGTTGTTGGATTGGAACGGGACTAGTTGGTGAGCGCCCGAGCTTCCTCCCGGACTTCCATACAAATAGGATTGCGACTGTATGGACGAGGGATGGTGAGATTGGGCCGGCTGAGAATGCGCCGAGTGCGTAGATAGCGTAGCAGAACCGCGATCACGAGAGGTATGTTGCTGCAACTTAAGCAGTCCGTCCTGAAACTGGGCTTGGGTAGTAGCCATAGCGGTAACTGTGTCGGAGAGGCTGGTCACTAGTGCTGTGAGCTGGTCAATCTTATTGCCATCAGCGATACGGCGTTGCTCCATTTCCGTAATTTGGCTGGAGGTACGATCCTGTACCTCCTGCACAACCGAACGCGAAACGTTTACTGCTGTGTCGTTGATCAGTGGCGTAATGTTGGTAATAAGCGTTTGCCGAACGCTCTTCTCAATATCATGTGCCACATTGCTCGCCACCTTGTCGGAGATGGCCTTGGAAATTTCAGGTTTCTGTAGAGCTTGATTGACGGCATTGGGGATGAGTTTTTGCATCTGGTTTTGGATCGAATGAGAGACTCGGCCAACCATCTTGCCATCAATTTGTTCCGAGATAGTCTTTGTGATTAGACCACTTAGAACTGGAACCACACCGCTCTCAAACTGCTCATTGATTGTCTTCGTAAGCACGGCCTGGACATTGGCGTTGAGGACATTGGAAACTTTCTCGAGCAACATATGTTGGTTCTTGACGAACGTCTCGTCGCGAGCACGGAACTCAACGTCGACGTTATCTCGATGATCCTTGAACTCGCTAGTGATAACTCCAGTTAACTTATCACCAAGAGATGAGACAATCTGCTTAACAGTAGACTGGATCGACTCATGAGACATTATCGACTGCGGCGCAGACGAAGACTTCGTTTCAACGTGTTTAGTACCGCTAGGGGGCGACTGTGAGTTGCCATTGGATTGCACGTTGTCCGTGCCAAGCTTCTCCGCCGCTGCTGCTGCGGCAGCGGCAGCTTTCTCGCGCTTCTTTCGAGCCTTCTTCTCCGTCTTGTCTAGTTGGCTGATCGGCGCACTAGGAGCGACAGCTTCCTTACGTTCATGTTGGCCCGCAGGTGCATTCTCATCACCCTTCTGCAAAACCAATGCGTTAGACGGGACAGAAGACGGTACTGGAGGAGGCGTCTCCTTGACGGATCGAATTCGAAGTGGCAATGGTGCGTGCTCATCCACGGATTGAGGCTCGGTGACTAAAGGACTGGGCAGCTCCTTCAGCTTAGCGATCTTAATCAAGCCCACCTCAGCAGCGTCAGCGCCATCGATAACCTTATTATCCTTTGACCAGCCAAGCTCGCTCTGCTTAATAACAACCCCGGTTACGCCCTTAGAATGCATCGCGTACAATTCAAACAGGCTCGGTTCCTCAACATCGGAAGCTGTGGCGGGATTCACCAGTATATCCAGGCTTCGGAGCATACCCTTATTTGCGAACGAATATTCGCGTACACCGCTAATGACAGCGGTTGAGTCTGGCTCCGGAATTGAGTCCCTAGCTACCAATTTCTGGATGTAATCAACTTGGGATAAACCCTTGATGGTGTATTTGGGAACCGACAGGTGCAAGAAGTAGATGGAATTGCGCATGGGATGGCCGACTACAATCATGCCAGAAGGCGGGTGGTACATCACGCTACACACCGGATCTGACTCTTTCGTATGCGGCATATTGAATTCCTGAACTGGTTTGCCCAGAGCAAGATCCCATAGCTGAAGGGTATGGTTCTGCTTCATGCCCACTATCATGTAGCGTAATGCCCATCCCTTCTGGTAAGGCCGTTGCTTATCCAGCAATAACACAGAAGTTGGCCACGCTTTCTCGCCCTCCGGCGTTGTGTTCAGCGTCATTAGTGGCTCTTTCACCTCGAGTGACGTGTGAGCGGGAAGAGGCGACCAGGGGTCCGAATTCTCATCGGCCGCTGTCAAATCTCGCACGTCCCAGAACTTAACACGACCGGACTTGTCGAGGGAAACAATTGTAGTATCATCCTGACTGAAGGTGAAATCTTTGCCGGCTTTGCCCGTGCTAATCCTAAGAGAGCATTCCTTATAAAGTCTCTGGGTATCAACAACGCGGTCATGGCTGGATTTGAAAATACCGTTCTGCATAATGTACGATGGCCAGATGATGTTGATGGTCTTGCCGCGGCCGACAGCGAAAAATTCTGGATGGGTGGAAGAGGTCCTAGCTCGAGTCTTCAAAACACCTCCATTGTCGCCGCCTCCCTCGTGTGAAATCACAAGCGGAGGAAGAATGAACCCGTACTGTTCTGGGTGAGCATCTTCTAAATGATCCTTGTCACCGTTCTTAATCTGAATGTAATATACGGTGCCGCTGATGCCGGTGCCAATGATGCTCTCCTTTGGTGTGACGTGGAGACTGAGAGACGTGGACGACATTGCGACATTGAAAATGCGGTCTTTAGTGTCAGTGAACAGTTTGGCGTCCTTACCGTCATCCTGTCGTATCACACGAAGTCCACCAGCCTTAGACATGCCATAAACCATGTACGATTCAGTCGCAGTGACGAGATTACGATCAATCTGGTCGAATTCCTTCTTGAGTCGGGCAATGTCGAGGATTACCTCGTCGCGGAACTGAGGACGAGGAGTATCGGTATCGAGCATGGTGATCGAGGTCCATGGTTTCATGGGGAAATTATACACCTTCACCGGGTTAGGGACCTCCTCAATAACGACGATCTCATCAGCTTCAGCGCTCTCCCAGCTATCCGCAACGGGCCCGTGTGCTGCATCGTCAACAATATCGCGGATCGCTTGCGCAACTCTAGGCGAGTATGTATCTTCAAGAATGTGGGCATTCTCCTCCTTTTCGAGCTCTGCGTGGATGTCTCGCGCCGCAGCCTCGGCCGAATCCTGAAATTCAGCGTCAGTCTTGGCCCTCATCATGTGTTCGAGTTCGTCGCTAATCTTAGCTCGTACCTCTTCGTTTTCAGCTCTTTGTAGCGCTTCTTGGGCTTCTTTGTCTGCCTGTCCGGCAAGAACCGTGAGAGCGTCTGCCACCGTCTCCGTGCCTTTCTCCTCTTCATGAGCAAAGCCCGGAGCGATTCCCGCCACGATTCCATGCTCGGTGATAGAATGGGGAGATGCAGCATCATCAAGCTTTCGTCTGATATGCTCGGGGCTCATGATTGGGCTACGCTGGCTGCCTAGCCGCTTATGGTCCTGGCCGAGTCCGGAAGAAGACGCAACACTAGGGGTCTTCTTAGCAACTCGAAAAGTCGACGAAGCAGGCAACTCAGTCGGGGCTTGGCCTATGTTGTATGCCGGTGCACTGGGGGTCGACGATTTGGACGCAACATCCTTGGGAGAAGAGACTCCAAATCCCTCAAGTGGATTGGCATAGTCAAACTTCGAGTGTTTGCGGCTCCCATCGTATTGGGAATGCTGAGACGACGGTGAATTGTACTCAAACTTGGTCGGGGGCGAGCCAACGTGCTCGTTCGATCCGAAACGGAAAGGCATAGGTGTTGTTTCATGGGAGGCATTGTCTGCTCCTGCCGGCTTCAGCGACGTGTATTCTTTCAGGCGGTGCTCCGTTGGCGAGCCATTGGCTGACTGAGGGGTAGGGTGAGACGACTCATTGGTAGACGTGCGATCGGTTTGAGAAGGCTTCGGTCGGTGAAGTAAGTTCAGAAGATACGCTTGAGTATCTGTAGGAGGCGGACCTGCGTTCCAAGTTGACTGGGCCGGCGCCTGAGCAGGAACTTGAGGTTCAGCTCTGGCAGACTCATTCTGCAAATTTCCCTTCATAAGGGTTGCAAGAAGGCCTTGAGGATCAGCAGGCATAGGAACAGGCGCGTGAATTGGAGGTTGACTATGCGACTGGGACAAGTTAGGAAGTCCGTCGAACACATCAGGTGCCTGGGTGTGTGCCTGGTTATGGGCATGTCCAGGAGGAGAGGTGTGCGATGGAACTTGTTGTGCGTGAGGTCCACTATTCTGTCCGCTGTTCTGACCACTGAACTTGAGAAGGTTCAACAGGTTCGCGCTTTGATCAACCTTCCCTGTAGGGTTCGAAGGCATCGTGCCAATCGGGCCCAATCCCATCGGCCCAGTCGGATGATGGGAGTGGCTAAAGTTGTTACTGGGCGGCGTGGGGGCAGCAGGCAGGAAGTCGTCAATGCCAGTCAGAGGGGATTCTGCAGCAGAATGACCATAGTAGTCTTGGGGATTAGCGGCCTGGTTGTAGGAGTTAAATCGGGACAAGATATCATTAGCAGGCGCAGAGTCATCATTGTCTTCGCCATTCCGATGAGCTTGTAGGCGAGCAAGCATCGCATGCAAGCCGTTCGGGTCGGTGCCACCACCCGGCGGGTTATAACCCGCCATGATGCGTCTCGTCGATGATGCTGGAATGAAGCAAGCAAGCTGTCAATCTACCTAGCTAGGTAAGGAAGATGATTCAGCTTTTTTTTTTCTTGGCTTCCTCCGCACTTCCTGTCGCGATTGCGCGTGGCCTGTTATTGATGACCAAAACAGGGAATGTGTTTGGTAGGAAAAGGTTAAAGTAAAAGTGGGATCAAATGCTCAATGTAAAGTGAAGGAGGGAGATGATTATTTATTCCCTTCCTATCTACAACGTGAGGTTCAGATGGAAAGTCCTTGGAGCCCCGTCCTTTTTTGACGGGGAAGAAAAAAAAAGACAAGGTACCAAGATAAAGCTCCTATCGGCAAATCTGACGAATCGAGACTGGAACAGTGTGAAGAGTAACGAATAATCCAGACCAATTGGTCAAATGAAATGACCAGTTATTACTTCAGAAAGAAAGGTCGTTCCGATCAAAGTATGTCTGGATGCGACGGGAGAATCGGATTGAGGACTTTTGTGGGTGGAGGAGAAGTGAAGAAGCTTAGAAAATAAAATGTTGTCAAACGGAAAGAAGTTAAGTGATGTGTAACAGATAGGTACGGACGGTGGGTGAACACACCAAGCACTGAGCAGTCCAAACGTTGGGCGGCGATGCAGCTGTGCGCTAGCTGACGATTACACCTGCCAATCGACGAAGGTAATGAAGTGTGTGGAGTGATAGGAAGTGGAGGCCCTAGCGGTACACACGCATATATGTACCCATACAGTCGATAGAACCTAACTCAGTGGAGGTGACTTCTGCGAGCTTCTGTAATGCACTGATTATTTACATTATTTGCATGTACCCCAGCCTTAGGAGATCCTTGCCGGTTTGTACTTGTACCGTACAAAAGCGGGGACAAGGGTATGGATGTATTATGTAACCAGGTATATGTATCCTTAAATAAAACATTAAAACCTTGAACGCCAAAGCATTACATAAGTCAAGCAATTCCAACCTTCGATTAGTTCGTTGGCCCGGCGCATCGTGATACTAATTCGATAATTCTCCACAATCATTTTCAGACATACAGTAGATTAAAGTACATAATCGGTTTGGCTTCCCACTCTCGTTACTTCGTACTTATTCCAAGCCTCTACTGGATAGTAGCGATAAAGGCTTAATTACCCAATTCGCTGTTTGCCGTCTTAAGGCACTTGGCAACAAAGAGTGGACGACGTCTGTCAGCATCCATTGTTTGCCGCCTCCGACATATCACCGGCGCTTCAGTCAAACGTCTCACTTACACTACTTACACCATTTACATCACCAACAAGCAAACGCTATCCGACACATAGCACCATGTTCTGTCTCCGAAGGTATGGGACCTTTAAATCGATTCTCTGACACACATCCAGGAGGTATACATACAACATATATCTATAAATAGAAGCTAACATGTCTACTCCCTCCATATAGTTGGCTTCCTCTTCTCTTCATCCCGACGAATGCCTCCCCTGCATTCATCTTCCTCTTCTTCGTCTGCACATACTTCCTCAACCGACCTTGCGTCTACTGCTCCGTCCTCCTGCTCATACTCTTCGTAACCTCGTGCTACTGGTCAGACCGATGTTTCTTCGACTTTGGTAGTAACTGGTTCGCCCCGCGGTCTCCTGCGTCATCATGTCTCTCCAACTCGACGACGATACCGGATCCCGTCACCGATAGCTTCAACGCAACCGCCGTCGAGATGCTGAACACCACGGCGAACGCCCTGGTCAGCGTCGCCGCTGAAGAGTTGTCAAAGCGGAAGGAGGAGTGGACGGGACTCGGAGTGGAGTGGTTGCGGAGCTTATTGGGACGCAGGGAGTGGAGGATCGAGTGTATGGATCTCTATATACGACTGTGATCGATATACGTCAGGTACGGAATTACGGTCAAGACTCAACACCCTTAACTTTGGACTTTCGACGCTGTACAAAGGGGAAGGGTGGAGATATGATAGCATACATGCATGGCACCGGCGTTGGTTGACTTGGCGATTTGGCCTTGCCTTTCGAGCATATACACCTCACACTATTTCGCGATTCGGCCTATAACCCACTAATAGGAGGAGGCTGCTTATATCCCTCCTAAACCTCAGGCTTCCGTCTTCCTCAGGCACAGGCAGGGGCTCAAGAAGCAGTCAAAACCCACATATCAATAAAAAGGATAAACTATTAAATGACTGTCTACAGTAAGGGAGTGCCATATCGATAAGTCGTTATTACTAAACTCGAATCTCGAGACTGTTTCTAATAGTGAGACATTGCTAGCTCATGCATCTCATGGCTAGATCTACGTGACTTAGGTGCTAACCTACATATGTACCTACCGTCGATAAGTTTACTAAATTGCCCCTTTCCCTCGATATGTTATAGGACGACTATTCACGCAAGCTTCTCCTATCCATATTGTACCGTTAAGAGTTGTAGCATTTCAGGGGTAAACTACAGAATAGCTTATAGTAGGAAAGCCACACCAAATCTTCCCAAATTTCTCCACGCAGTCTACGATTAGCACTTCTAGCTACCAAATACCCAATTAAGCAACAGAGGCATTATATCTTAAGCTTCCAAATAGTACCTAATCATAATAACATCATACATTACTATTATATCAAAATCCACTATACCCTCCGTTCCCCCCGACCCCTTTCCTAATCCCAACTACGCCCCCCTTAACCATCCAACTTCATATTCTTCACCCACGCCATCCAAAACCCGTAGAGGGTATCAGGATCCCTCCAGCCACTCCAATCGGCATTCGTCAAGCCCCACGTATCCGCAAGCCCCTGAACGCCGCTCCGGATCCTATAACTCCCCGCCAGGCTCCACATCATCCAGCTAACGCCGTGCTTCTCGGTGAAATCGCGGATGCAGTTCGGCACCGTGGCGCTATACAGCGATTCGTCCTGCGCGTTTCCGAACTCCGAGAAGATGACGGGCGTCAGCCGCGCCGCCGGCGGACAGTCCCCCGTGATCCGGCACCCGGGCGGCGCGTCGACGCCCAGCGCGTTGACGCCGTTGCGGTACAGCCCGGCCTCGATGACCGCGCAGTTTCCCGTGTCGAGGTCCTCGCTCGACGGGTACAGGTGCAGCTCCCAGACGATCTTGTCGGCCCAGGGCTGCGCGTCCAAATCAAAATACACGGGGGCCCGGCGCGCCGCGTCGCGGATCGCCGTGCACTTGTAGCAGGGGGCCGTCAGCAGGTTCTTGCGCGTCGTCAGCGCCGACAGGTCCTGGTCGTACTGCATGCCGGACCAGGTGATCAGCAGGTCCGGGTTCGCGCCGTAGATGGCGTCGGCGCCGGCGCTCATGTTGCCGACGAGCGTCTGCCAGTTGTAGTACAGGTCGGTCCGGTTCCAGCTCTCGCGCAGCTCGTTGCGGAGCGACATGGAGACGACGTTGTTGTGGCCCTTGGCCCACTTCGCCACGTGCGAGAGCCCGCGCAGCCAGTTCGACGTGTTGAAGGTCACGTCGTCGAACCAGGCGTTGCCGTCCGTGTGGCTGCAGCACCACTGCGCCTTGCCCACGTGCACGTCCGGGTGGATAAAAATGCCCTTCGAGGCGGCGATCCGCGCGACGTCCGACCAGATCTCGAAGCGGGTCGTCGTGCGCATCCAGGATGGGTTCTTCTCGAGGATCTGGTCGGTTACCTTGGTGCCGTTCTCGTACCCGAGAGCCATTATCATAGCTGCTTCGAGGGACACGTCCTCGCCGCCTCGGTCGTAGATTTGGTCAATCATTTCGATAGCGTAGCCCCTATTTTCGAGTCAGCTGGGAGGAAGTGTTTAGGTATGCTGTATTTTTGGGTTGCTCACATGCGGATGAAGTTGAAGCCAACGCTAGCGACATCGTCCAAGATATCATCAGCCGACTTCCATTCCAGACCTTCCGGAACCATAGTCTCGCCTATCTCATAATTAGTCACATAGCTCTCCAGATCACATCTATTCTATTTTATTCCTAAGTACTCACCGCTCAAAGGCCAATTCACACCGGCCCAGGTGATCACCTCATCAAGGGTATTAACCACATGTCTGCCTTTCGTCCTAAGCGGGCCATATGGCCACCCGCTGGTCGTAGCATTCTCCTGGCGACGACTTATGCTTCTCTTCCGCCGCAGCTCAGGATCTCTTCCAAGCGGCTGCGACGTAGGAATCCACGAAGCACAGGTCAGGCTCGCGCTGAGCAACCACAGAGCTGTCGATACCTTCATCTTAATGACTTTAGAAGGATATAACTTGGACAGACGTGACTAGTAGGTCCAATTGCACAAACGTGTTAGGGTAGCAACCGAACTAGCAAAATGCGAGGCTACCTAGCCATTTTATAATTCGTTTGGCAGCTCCATCTGTGCTGTGACAAGGGAGAACAGCTTACCACCGGACATCATAAGAGTAGGTCCATCCAAGAAAGCTCTTTGTTCCTCGGCTCTGGTACCTTTCTAGGTAGTCCAAGCTACCCTTAACAGGAAACATGCTTTCTTAGGTGATATGTTTCCCTAGCTCTAGGACCGTAAGAGCCAGAGCTATAAGAGAGCCATTGATGTTATCAGGACTATGACCTCTCAATGCGGCGCAAGAGCGTGCCTTGCAGATGTTTGTTAGTGTATAGTGAGGGGATACGAGAGGGTATTGGAGCTGCTGGGGGAAGGATGGGGAAATACTCCACCAATTCAATGGGAGGGAACTAGCCCCAGTTCCCTGCGGATATACCGGGTTATGGGTATGTCGCTCTCTATTAGTCCGAAAAGTCCCAGTATGCGGGCTAGAGCCGGGAGAATTAAGTTCATACCTAAAAGAAGCCGTCTTGGCGCTAGACCCGATGCAAGTAGATCCCGCAGCCAATCTTAATATAGCTCCTAAACTGTAAGCAGGTAGCTTGAACAGAGATCTTGAAGGTTGATAGTCGCACTTACACTGCTATAATTCTAACCAAGATTGCTCTTCTTAACAAAGGCTGGAAAGTCCAGACATACGGAATCAACACTGTAAGATCTTGCCAAACGTAAAATATATTGACGTGGAGGCACACATATGTACAAGCCAAAGTACCTAAGAGCTCGCCTTTATTTCGCCTTTATCCATGAAACTCTCATTGTGAATCGTTGGTATGCTCAGCAACCTAAAAACGCCATGCCGCATAAAAGCTCTATCTCGTAACTTCTGCAATTAAAGGCCAATCCGTAACATGTAAGATAAGGTATCTTTTCATGGTGGTATACATAGTCATAGCATGGCTCAAGTGCCTCACAGCTTTGCCTTAATAGCTGATTGAGGTACACTTGAGGCCTCCTCATTGACTAGTACAGATCCAGTCTTCGGTCCATCGCCGAAGAAGATAACTTGAACAGTCAGATCATCCCTATTACATTGTTAGCATTTATCAAACTCGCGAGTTCTGCGAATAGTTCTTGTTGACTGACCTGTAACGTCTCGAAAATGGAGAAACAAGTGTGAGCAAGGCACAGACCTGTTCCTCATTCTTACCACCGAGAGCATTGCGGATGAGATGAGTAGCAACGTTCTTGTCCTTAACAATGAATCGTTCCTTCTCATCAGGCGAGATGCCCCATTGTCGTAGACGAGTCGGGGTCTTCTGGCCATCTGGACCAGCTTGATCGGCGGCTTCAACAGGAAGATCTTGGCCGGGGCCGAAGAGTCTGGTCCACACGGAGCCTAATTGTGAGTTTGATGATGGCGATGAGGCTTGCGATTCAATCCACTTGCCAACGAGTCCCACCACTTCTTCGTTGGTCAACATCTCCCAGAGCCCATCCGTAGCCATGACTAGGAAATCACCTTTCTCAGGTTGGATGTTGGTCGTGGTGACGACGGGCTCAGCTGTTACGTAAGGAGGGGTCTTCAGATATGGGGAAGAGCTTCGGCCAAAGAACGAGGCTCGGAGTCGGTCAGAGATCTCTCTGCTCCACTTGTAGCTAGCGTCACCAAACGCTCGGGTTGGCTCTAGGCCACCAAGAACTCGACCATTGTAAATAACACGATCCTCGCCTGGATGGGCCTTGCGCATGCGGTTCTCCTCGTTGGGATTACGCCCGGTTTGATCTTCTGATAAAGGAGTTGCCGTCCATTTTCCAGACGAACTACGACGACCAAGGACAGCTCGAGAATCGCCCGTGCAAGCCACGCGCAATGTCTTGGTGCTGCTGTCATAGAATGACAACAGAGCGCAAGAGCCAGATAATGCGGGGCCAAGAAGTTCGGCCGCGACCCGTTTGGAGTTGGACTTTAGAACTTTCTCCACACTTTCGTGCACGATCTCGTGGTCCAGGCGGGTAAATCCTAGCTTAATGGCCGTATCAATTGCCTCCGGTGACGGCACTGTTCCCAAGGTCCCAGCAGCCTTGTAGGTTGTGTTGAGTTCTCGAGCAACAAAGCTGATCAAAGTTTGTCGAAGCTTTGCTGACGTCGTCCAACCACTGTGAGATTGTCAGCATCCATAATTATGATTGGAAACGCTATAAGAAAATACTCATTGAACAATACTTACGCATGGCCGTCAAAAACACCCCAGAACATCCAATCGTTGGTATTCGTCTCATCTCCCTGTCCAGAAATCTCGACAATCTTCTCGGCGTGATCGTCCTCGATTGGGTTGTTGCTCGCGACTTGAACTACATCATAGCGCAAGACACCCTGCCCTCGATTGACCAGGAAGGAAGCCTCGTTCTCTCGCAGCTTCTCGGTTGCCTGATCCGGAGTGAGCATCTCGAGAACGTTTCTTCCACTTCCGTCGAAGTTCTTCGCTATCGGGCCTTCGCCAACAAATGTGCCGGTATGGAGTTCGTCGGCTCCAACTACGAGGACATTACGGGTTGTGGCAGCGGCGTTCGACAACTGAGTTGGTGTGGTGGTGTATGATTTAGCCCCGACCTGTTCTAGGGAATTGCCTCCCTTGTACGTATACCAGGCGCCGTAGCCAACTAGGCTAGATACCAGAGCGACAGAGAATCGGCGGATATACATGGATGATCGCAAGGGCTCGCTTACAGCATAGTTGGGACGTGTAGTAGAAGATGAGGATGCCGAAGCAGATGCGGAAGCGGATGCAGTCGAGGCGGCGGAGGAGGAGGTAGCGGATCGAACGCCCAGACTGGCGTTAAAACGATGGTGGGGGAAATTAATGCAGCGTCGCGGACGACTAGTACGAGTGAGGCCCCGGACGGTGCATTGAATAGTCGTCCGAAGGGCTCTAACAGGTACGCGACGCATTTGGGAGAAGTTCGCGGTCTGCGTAGAAAAACGAATCTAGCAGTCTGAGCAGAAGTCGTCGTCGCTAAACGAACCAGAAAACAGAAAGTTTCGGTTTATGGCTAGCAGTAGAAGTGGAGCTGCGGCGAGGGTCGACTTGCAGATTCAAAAGATTATGTAAGCCCCGGAATGGGGTTCGTGACCTCCTTCTGTTTTCGTTGAATTGCGGGAAAATGCGGGACGATCTGATCCATGTCAATGAGGTAAGGAATCCTCAGTCACATGCAGGAGGAGGTACATACAGTACCTCTGAGCACCACCTTCACTCTTTCTCCAAGCCGTTATCGATACAGAATCCTGCCTCGGCTTCCAACGGCAGTAGGCTCAACATTAAAAGGAATCAAACACTCAATCAAAAAACATATATTTGAAATACATATTCACCACTAGGGCTGAATGAATCATGTCCGGTCCGGAGGTAACCCTGGCCGACGTTCAACGTCGTGCTGCCGGCAATCCTAATGCAAGGTACCGGGCCTTTGATACCTATCCGTGGGCCAAAGACCCGGTGTTCACTGTGAGTTGGAATTATAGCCCCTTCAGTCATGTATTATCATGGCTAAGTACTTGCAAATCAGGAACAACTTTCAAGTGCTCTGGACAATGCCAAATCCAATGGACTCAGTCTTTCTGAGACTGCTCTACAAGTCCGCATTCAGCGATTCGTGCAGCAAACTCAGATCGAGATTGACAGCGAGGCGTATAAGCAATGGCTTTCTCAAACAAATTCACAACCACCAAGAATCATATCTGAAGAGGCAGTTGCGGTAGAGGTGATGACTGTGGTATGTCTCAGAACTAGAACCACAAGGCTACCCCTTCACATTTGGTGTGGTAGAGAGAGAGAGGCTGTTAACACTAATCCACTCTAGCCTAAACCCGAAGACAGGAAATTCGCACATCTTCTGGTAGAGCTAGGCGATGCCCTTGGCCAACTTGCTCTTGACCAGGCTGTTCCTGCGCCAGCAGATGTTCCGGTTCCTAGTTGGCAAAGTGCCGCACCCACAGCAGAGCTCTATATCAAGAAGGACTCTTCGTCAACAGATCCCGGCAAGGAGCCCTATCCCAAGAAGTTTGAAGAGATAGTGGCATTTTTACAGAGTGGCAAGCCAATTCCAGGAATTAGACAGATTCCCGACACGGTTATTGAGGACCCGGCATTCACAACTCACGGTCGGCTCGCAGCACCACTGAAACCCTGGGAGATTGGACGAACGCCTTCAATTGAGCATTCCGAACCCTTAGCTAATGAAACTTGAACATGTAAGCATATTAGGTAGATGCAATAAAGTAAAAGCTTAGCAACATTCGTTACACGATGCAGGAATTAGTACATGAAGTGAACTACTCTCATAGGCCCTGTCTTCATAAGCTCAGCCACCATTAGCTAATATCCATCCTGTCCCCAGGCGCAATTCCCATAGAGCCAAGTCTCTTCGACAGTGCCTGGTTCTCAAGCTCTTTGGACTTCGCCTCCTTGACCCCTTTGACATGGTTAGCCAATCCCTCCAACTTCTGAACCCCGTGTTTGGCTAGATTCATCACCATCTTCTCAGCGGACTTGCGCGGTGTCTCACCAGGAGCTCCAGTCATCACGTGCAAGCAATTGGCGTGGTTAAATCCTGGCGGTACCTCATACGGACCTCGCGCCGGCTCGGAACAAAGCGATCGGATGAAGAGGATCTCGTCCATCTCCATTGCGTTGTCGGGTAGGCAGGATTCCTCTCCTTCTGCTAGGCCGCGCTTGTCTCTAATGTGACGAGGAAAGAGAGCCTCTCTTTGCTTGCATTCTTGCTGGATGCGCGTCTTCTCGCGGTCGATCATGTAATATATGTTGTCTTGCACGGCGTCTGCGTGCTCATCGATCTGAGAGAGGGCCTCGCTACGTCGTATGTTAGGGTCCGATGATAGATCCGGAGGCGGTTTTGTGAAATCTGTCTGTGCAGGAACGAAGATACTAGGTGCTATGCTCTGATAGGCTGGGATTTCTTCTTGTTGCTGTCGCTCCTCGGGTGCCCTACCTGCATCATTTGTAGTCGCCATATCTGCAGCAGGATGTAAAATATTCGGAAATAGTACTCCACCTATGATGATGTTATTATGAATGGCGCATATGACACGATTGATCTCGATGCGTTTGAATTTTGTTCATGCATTAGCTGCTGTTGCTACTTGGTAGTTATCATTAGTGACGAGGGTAAGTGGGGAAATCTACAAACATATATGCAGGCGAGTAAACGTCCCATCATTGGTGACCTCTAAGTGCGGCGCTCATGCCCTACTCCCCACCGCGAGAGCAATCGTCCGGCCATTGGCTCCCCCACACGCCTGTCTGTAAAGGTAGTATACATGCAAGAACCGGCGGTGACTGACGAGCCTCTATACTGATCCAATATAATACTTTCAAATTGTTGTAAACATCTATAAATCTCGTTGCAGTGTTGCAAAATGCTTTTCCTTTTCCTATTTACTCAAGCATTAAGCTTTATATGCGATTTAGTTTGTATAACCAATTCCGCAAAGCCGTTCGTTAGGTATTGCTTTCCCTTCAAAATCTACAGCCACCTAATTATTAATATACCACTACGAAATCGTTACGATGAACCGCAGCACCATAATGTCAATTATGACAATATGGACCACGGCTATTCTGTTCGTCTTATTATTGCAGATTGACAGTGCTTTAGCCCGCCCTTTAGTCGGTTTATGTCCCATCCTCGATGATCTGCTAATTATAGCTAATATATCGTAGTATGCCGCTACTAGCACTACAACATATCCTCTACGCCCAACAAGCTTAGGTCAGCATATACAATTTCTTTTTTCTCCTGTGAACTATTTTAATTCTAGCAGTCATCATGCCAAAGGACCTCTCAGACAAGTGTCATGTTATTACCTCTTCATAGTGAGTGAGTTGAGTTCGTGAACATTATCATTTTCAAAAATTACCATTGTTGTCTTCAAGGCCCCGTCGTCTTCAAAATATTTGGACGCGCTTCAATCTTTCCTTAGCTTTGTGGGGCACTGACGTTTATCTCTAGTCAACACAGCAGGCTGGCCAACTAGGATTTCCCAAAACAACGATGCTTCAGAGATATTAGCCATAAAAACATACCCTCTAACCATCACTGGAACCGCTTTGACTGCATTGAGCCTCTGTCTCTCTATTATCACTACTCTCATCGCGATCATTGACCTCCGACTCAAAATAAAAGACCGCACTGAATTACGCAGACAGAGGATCATAGGAGCACCACGAAATCCTATCAATGATGAAGCTAGCAGAGAAGCTCGAGATGCGCTCGCACTGCCTCACCAGATTGAAAATACGAGTGATCGTCATGAACTAGAACTTGCGGTTCTTCCAACTACTCCGAAGGTTGACAAGGTCTCGACTCCGCTACCCATGCCTGCTGAAAGGCCTTCTAGCATTTGTCGTGCTGAACCACAGAGTTATGATCATGGAGCTGAAAGACCGAGGCTGCGACGCTTGAAGTCTCGAGAAGATTTAAGATCGATTATGTGACAATGGTAATTTTTGTTCTGTGCCGAGGTATAACTCTGAATATTAGATATTTAGTGAGGTTTGAATTTAGCCTTGAGATGTTTGGTCTAGAAGACCCGCGAATGGAAGTTCTTGGGGCAATGTGGATTGAGATCTAGGCTTGTATACAGTGATTCAGGATAGAGGCTTGGAGTTCCTGGTGCAACCACGTCGTCGTTACCACATTTGCATGGTGGAATCTAGTATAGGGGTGGAATATAGAAATCGGCGAGCTTGTATGAGAAATCCTCTTCTAAGAAATTATCCTATGCAATGGTCTATGGAAATGAGTACCGCTGAAAGAACTACGTTTATTAAACCCTCTGAAAGGATTTAGAACTCACTCCATAAAAGGTAAAAATTATATTCTAGAAAGACATGAAACCCTCATAAATTAATGGCGTTCATGTAATTAGTTCTTCTTGTAGGTCAATCCCACCCATTTAAGATTTATACTCCACAAAATAACATTTAAGACCCGTGAACAAGTTACACTCCAAGCAATCATAAGTAGGAATATTAGATGGAAGCAAAGCCAGCATCGAAATGTGATTTGACATGGTATCTTCACATGAAGCCCGCCTTGTTTACCATAAATATTGCTTCGTATCTCCAATGACAATTATTGCGGTGGAGACTAAGATATCTCACCATGCCATGAGGTTCCCTTATACTAATATTAATGTCTAATAGATACCTGATACCGTTTATAACTTACCTATCTCCTTGACTGGCACAAGACTACAATTTCCACAAAACCAGTAACACATAATTGTGTATTGGCGATAGCGCAGGCCAGTTAAACTTGTAAGTGTTGAGGCTCTTACAGTGATCTTCAGAGGGGTCTAACAACCAGAAGTAAGCTTCTGTGGGTGCCAGTGGAGCTCAGGGGCTACTAGCAGTGCAATTACTAATTGTAGGTAGTGGAGTTGTAAGTCTTATGCTGACTATGTAGTCGAGGAGATAGACTATCATCCATACCAGATAATACATATTAGCTTTGTAGTCGAATTTAATCATTCCCCAAGAGTTGGTTCTGCTAACCTTCTCTTTATGCTTATTTAGTTATCGAGGCTGATCTGGTTCTAAAGCTGGGTACGGACATTTCGGCTATAAGAATTAGTCCGACCGTATTAAGGGATGAGCTCAGCCAACAACTTGGAAAGCTCTGAACATCAAACCCCTTACTTTTCGAAACATTGGAATGGAATGAGCAACATACATCTCCATCAAACATCTCAATTAGATTTCGGATGACGAGGATGTTTGCGTCACCATGGCGCCCCAGCAGAAGTTCCAAATTACATCTGGTAGTAAAGGTTAGACTCTCATTCACTGACCACACTCAATATATCGTCATTTAACCAGTCTCTGCATAGAATACATCAACAGGACCATTCAAGTATTAACGCCTGCCTTCCAAAACGACCCGGTCTTCGCATGGCTCCTACACAATTATCCCCTGTCTAAACACCAGTCTGTTCTCGCAAAGCTTTTCCGGGCTTTCTTCACTCAGGCCTCGCTTAATAAAGCGATATTTATCGAGGTAGACGACTTTTCCTGTTGCAGCGTTCTCATACCACCAGGAGCGAGTCTTGATAATCCGCGGACCCTGTTGAGAGCAGGACTGATCCCAGCCCTTTTTACTATAGGCCCGGGATCATTTAAGGTATACTATCTCACTTTATTTATTCATTAGGTAATTAACCGTACGCCACGCGACTAACCAAAGCCTTCCCAGCGGTCTATGTTTGAGTACTCCAGCGGCGCTGAGCCTATGATAGAAAAGGCCTTGACCAAGGAGGAGCAGAAGAACCACTGGTATGTCTTCATTATGGGGACAGCAGTGGACCGTCGTCGACAAGGCTTTGCGAGCTCGTTACTTGTACACATGCAAGAACGTGCCACAAGTGACGGGCGACCTCTATGGCTCGAGGCTACCACACCAAATTCTCGAAACCTTTATTCTAAACATGGCTTCGTGACTGTCGGCGAAGTAGTTCTAGGGAAAGGCAAAGTCGGTCCTGACGGCTTGGCGAGAAAAGGTGGGCAGGGGATTACGATTTGGTCCATGTACTGGAGACCCTCAAGTTAGAAGATATCTAACTGGGTAGTGTCTGATACCCTCATTGAGTGGATGTAGTGAACCGCTATAATACGCGTCTATAGATATTGGTTCGTCAGTGGACTGATGATTAGGTACTTTTCCGCTTCTCCCTACCTCCTTATTGAGATGATATGTTTATCAAAATGGAAATGCGACCAAAACCCCAGTAAACTGAGTACACTATGCCTAGCTGAATATCTAGGATCCACCCCAGCCCTAGAGTGGGTTCATCGTAAAAGCCGGTGCTTAGCCAAGACTTTATGAACTGGTTCCAATGCCAAGCGAGGTGGATCAAATAACGAGGCTGATCGGTGGGTTAGGTATGTGTTAGGGGTGGCGTAGTTCTATTCCATCAATGACTGTTACCTATGTTGGTAAAGATGAGCCCATTGGGCAATGCCACGGTGATTCTTGCAAGCCTCAAGATCAAGCGGCACAGATATAACGAATGTCTTAAGAATTTTTGTCACCGATAGTGAAAACTTGACGTCACGTTCGAATAGGAAGGATTCCAGAAGCCTTCTCTACCTACACAGTGCTAGAAAAGATCTGAATACCTAGGTAGTAGAATTGAGTCGAACCTGAGACAAGATTGCGCATCCTAACAGCCTAAATACCTTCTAAGGGATAGAGATTGTGGTAGTTTCGAATATTGAGACCTTTATTCATATACAGATCGACGAGATCTATTCGGTGGCTGAAACACATTCGCCGTTGTGAGGCCGCGATGTCTTTGACGAATCGGGGTTTTGATTTTCTTCTATTTTTCAGTCAAAAATGCCTCTCAAAACGCCTTTCGAATCAAACTTCTAGGTTTATTCGAAGCGAGTTGCTCAATCTAGCAGTTCGTGAGACTGCAGCGTAAACGTGGTTCGTGTGTAGGTGAGTTGCTATTATATCATAGAAACCGGGCGTCGCAAAGGGTAGGATTGGGAATTTGAATTGAGGCAGTGCTAGAGTCACGTTCACTACCTAGCTGGCAAAGAAAGCCTGCAGATTCAGGGAAGACTGATTCTGATAATTGGATAGAAATATTCAGTTCTCCATTGATTGGAGGTTTGAAGGTGTATCGAAATGTCTGTATTTATTTCTTAATATGTTAAGACATGACTGATGTATTAACTTGAGATAGGTACTTGATGAACAGCAATACGTAGTAAGTAATAGAAACGAGGCATCACCAATGGCTACATTGGGACAATATGTAGAACGGTGGTATTGGTTGTTGGAGTCAGCAATTGTGGGAATCTTTCCAGAAGTAGTCAAATACACTAAGCGTGGCCTGCAAATCGGGTTGTATCTTCCGGCCCTTAAAGAGACGGAATTCGGCACGTGGTAGTGCTGCGATCTAGTTTCTAGGCTTAGCTAAAATATGCACCTACCTGGCACGCTCGAATACTACGCGTAGGATTTCTCTTAGCTCCGTAAGAAACTAGCCCGGCATTGCCTCAGTGGATCTTACGATGTTGAGCTGCTGACCTGGAAACTGAAAACGTGATTGTCGATAGCCGTATCCGCATCCCGTATTTTAGCGGCTGAATTGAATCGCTTCGAATCTATGATGTTGATCTCAAGATTCTTTGACAAATACAGTACGTATCTCGAAATATAAAGACTTGAACATTAAATAGATCCATTGTCTCCTGCTGTTGTTCTCGCCTCTTTGCCCCTTCCCATTACCCCGTGTAGCTTCCCCAACTTTTCGACAAAAGTACCACTTTCCATTCGCTGGTGGTTCCACAACATTAACTCCTCACTGTGTTACAAATCGACCCAACCAATCAGACAATTCCCCAAACCCTACCTAGGTGTCATTCAGAACTTACATGTAGCTACCCCAGCAACGACTTCACAATTCAGCTAAAGGTACGTCGCACAGCCTCTGATTAACGTGACATCATCCCTCCCATTTCCTTTTACAGACGAATCAATAAAAAAACCTAATACACATCTCAAACCACCTAGACCATCTAGTCTAATACATACATATGTATGTATTCTCCGCCTGATTCGTATCGTCTTGTTTCTTCTTTCTCCAACTCTCAAACTTGAACTCATCCTTAATCGCATTATCGTTTTTTAACATCTGGGAATAGTGATACGTCTTCTCGAGAAGACTTAATTCGACTACCTAATCTAACTCATATCTCGAATCCTAGAGTGCTATCATCATGTCCGATCCTTCTAGGAACAAGGCCGTCGACCAGTCCAATGGATCTAGCTCTAGTCAAGCTGCTTTCAGACCGCAGCCGAACATGACTGTTGAGCGTCCCAAGCAGGAGGATCTCCAGGCGAGCTATGCGTCTATCGTCGGAAACGATGCCAACCCAAAGGGCTGGTATGGAAGCATGAGTACGATTCAATGCGATCACTAATAATATCCCTGTATTCGTGTTAATCTTGTTCATAGTTAACGCTTTCGGTTCTTGTATGGGTACACTTGGAGCCATCCCTTGCGTCATCTGCTGCCCCAATCCCTATAAGCAAGTGCACCAGGGCAATGTAGGACTTGTTACAAAATTCGGCAAGTTCTATAAGGCCGTCGACCCCGGTTTAGTCAAGATCAACCCTCTTTCTGAGCGACTTGTCCAAGTCGATGTCAAGATCCAGATTGTCGGTATGTATATTCTTCTCCTGAAAACCAAGCGGCAACAGAATAGGATCAGTTCTAATCAAACATGCGCAACCTTCAGAGGTCCCTAGACAAGTTTGTATGACCAAGGACAATGTCACGGTTGACTTAACATCTGTTATCTACTATCACATCACCTCACCGCACAAGGCCGCGTTCGGCATCGCCAATGTGCGACAGGCCCTTATTGAACGCACACAGACGACCCTCCGTCATGTTGTTGGCGCGCGTGTCCTTCAGGACGTCATCGAGCGCCGCGAGGAGATCGCATCGAGCATTCGCGAAATCATTGAAGATGTCGCCGGCGGCTGGGGTGTGCAGGTCGAGTCTATGTTGATCAAGGATATCGTCTTCAGCCAAGAGCTCCAAGGGTCGCTATCGATGGCCGCGCAGAGCAAGCGTATCGGAGAGAGCAAGATCATTGCGGCCAAGGCCGAGGTTGAGAGCGCCAAGTTGATGCGCCAGGCCGCCGACATCCTATCATCCGCACCGGCCATGCAGATCAGATACTTGGAGGCGATGCAGGCTATGGCCAAGTCAGCCAACTCCAAGGTTATCTTTCTGCCCGCCCACAACCAGACTATGAGTGGCCTCAATGAAGCTATCCAATCAGGCAAGCCGTACGAAATCGGCGAGTCGAGTGGGTCTCAAGCCGGCGATTCAGGCTTTAACCAGGCAGTGAATGCCCATGTCATCGAGAATATCTAAGGGAATAATCTCTCTCTAGTTTCGATGTTACCTTGACTGTCAAGGTTGCAACTTGTACTTTTACGTGTTGACTTTGGTTGGAACATGACCGCAATGACGGATATGACCCGGTTGGACAAACGCGGAGATGAAAAAGCTGTGCTGGTTTCGAACCAAGCAAAGGCCACAATACTTGAAAATAACGAAAATACGTGTCTGGTATTAATCAGAGGTCCGTGAGATGGAACTGGCTGGGCGAGGCAGGGCGTAATTCGATACCCGTTAAGGATACCCAAGATCATTCGCTTGATACCGCAATTCTGTTTCTATGGTCTCATACCCACAAACCTCGAGATATTTTTTACTGGGATTGGGGATTAATAGGTAGTTTAATGTTGAGATGAATTTTCCTGAGCTTCTACTGTTGATTATGTTGACTGCGCAATCCGCAATGCTCTGAAATAGTGGGCATTCGTACATTACCTAAATCTTTTCTCTCATAACATACTCGGAAAGGAACAGTAAGAGGGCACCAATTATTCTCCTTCACTTCCATCTCATATTAAATGGGTATATATCTATAACCTTCTCCCTTCTCTCTAATCAAACCCCGAAAACTCATCACCTCCTCCTTCCCCAGCATCAGAAGCGCTAGCAGCAGCATATTTCTCCCTATTCCTCCTCCTCACCTCCTCCAGCAAACTCTCGAGATCCCTCTCCTTAGCCTTCTCCTCCTCGCTAAGCCCCTGCTTCCGTCCCGCCTCGCGCTTGCGCCTCTTCTTATCGCGGCGCTGCGCCCTCAGCTCCTCTTTCTCGTGCTTCCCGCTCCACGCCTCCGCATTGCGCCTCTTCTTCGCCTTGTGCGCCTCCGCGCCGTTATCATCTCCCCCCGCTTCCCCTTCCCCGCTTTCCTTCTTCTCGATGTACTCCCGTAGCGCGGTTAACCGCAGCTTCTCGCGGTCCTTCTTCGCGTAGGAATACGCATCCCAGTCCATCTCGACGCCGAGGAACTTGTCGCCGGCGAATTTCTTCAGTTCCGGCATCTTCGGCAGCCGCAGCAGGCCCCACGCGAGCCCTAGGTCCGTCCAGTCCTGGGCGCCGACGCGGAAGATGGAGCTCGCCGCGTGCTTGCTGTAGCTGCGGACCCAGCTGACGAACGCCTTCTGCGCCTTGTCGTGCAGCGCGCGGTCCGCGCGCACCGCGGCCCGTATCTTCTCGGCCGTGTCGCGCGCCTCCGACTCCGCGACGATGATGCGCGGGAAGGGGAGCGGCGCGATGGGCGTCTTGCGCACGTCCAGGAACGCGACGTAGTCCTCTTCGTTGGGTTGAAGGAATACGACGCTTAGACCGCGGCGGCCGGCACGGCCTGCGCGGCCGCACCGGTGGAGGAAGGATTTCGGGTCGGAGGGCGGGTCGATTTGTACTACGAGGTCTACTTGAGGGAAGTCGAGGCCGCGGGCCGCGACGTCGGTTGTGAGGAGAATGGAGGGCTGGGCTGAGGTGAGGAACTTGTTGAAGTTCTTTTCCCGCACCTTGGCGTCGAATTTACCGTGTAAGGGTACGAGGTCGAAACCTGATGGTAGAAGGACGGGTAGGATGTGCGAGAAGTAGTCGACGGCGGCGCAGGTACTGAGGAACACGATGCTCTTCTGCGGCCGAGGGTCGAGTTTTTCGAGGAGTTGGACCAGGCTTGGCAACTTGTGGCTGGCGGGCGTGGTTAGATAGCACATCTGCAGACTTGCGGGAGTCCGCCGCTCTTCGATGATACCCCCGGTCTTAAGGCTCTTTACTTTCACGGCAACTTTGACGGGGTTCCGCAGACCCACTCTTATGATTTCGCCCACGGCCTCGCTGACGCTGGCGCTGAAGAGCCCCGTCCTCCGTTGTTTCGGTAGCCGTGACAGGATTTTCTGCAGATCCGCCTTGAAACCTAGGTCCAAGAGCCTGTCGGCCTCGTCGAGGACTAAGACTTCGAAGGAGGATTGCGGGCAATGCACATGCGGCGATGAGAGCAGCTCCACTAGCCGACCCGGGGTGGATATAAGGATATTCGGCGACGCGCGTAGGAAGAAACTTAGGTCCTGCGCCGTCGTCGTGGTGCTACCACCCGAAAGCAGCTGTGGTACAACCACGGGAGTACTGGTCTCCGGCCGCTTTTCCTCGCCTGAGAGGAATGGGAGCAGGTCGGCGGACGCGGGGTGAAATGCGATAAGCGACGTTAAGGCGCCGTGGATCTGGCCCGCGAGTTCTTTCGTGGGCGCAACGACGATAGCGGCGACATGGTGCCGTTTTGTGGGTTCATCCTGGCGTAGGATTCTATGGACGAGGGGGAGGAGGAACGAGAGAGTTTTCCCGCTTCCTGTTACTGCCTGTTACTCCCTTTTTAGTAAATATCTTATAATCATTCGGAAATTGGCGTCTTCATACTTCGACAACTACATCCTTATTCCCCCCTCCAAAGAGAGGCCATACGCTGGCCTGGACGGGAGTGGCTCGGGCAAAGCCCATACTCGAAACGGCGTCGAGAATCCATTCTGCCAGCGGCGGCGTTAAAGCGTCCCAGGCCCGGGGATCCTTTTTCGGAGTCTTAGATTCTGGCGCCATCGTTCAATGCGCCGGCGCATACAGTTTACTAAGAATTGTCGGATGAAGCTTTATGCATGGGAAATTTTTGGAGACGTTCAGCGTTCAAGCCAAAAATTGTTATCTTATCAGTGAATAATCTTATCTTAGCGGGGTATTACTAAAGTATCACAGCGAAAATGATTATCCTTTTAAAGGGCCTTATATAATAATTTTTCGATGCTTTAAAAGCATATCATCTCTTTAGTAATCCGTAATTTGCATTTTATACCGACTAATCATCTTCATAGAGACCACGAATTCCGGATCATCTAACATAATTTGGTCTAAATTGGATAATGTCAGAGCGAAAATGAGACTACAACTTCACCTCTTGTATTAACGCCGCCGCACTGGAGCAAGTGTTTCGAGATCAACTCCAATCGTAATACTTGTTGGAATTACGATACTTTAGCCGTTGTTACTACATGTTACTATCTTGCTATAGTCTTACGTAAGGCAAATTATCGCTTCTTATTGGCTAATCGAGGACTAGGTATGTTGGGAACGTGCTTAGGGCCCGACGCTGTAATACCGAAAAAGGACCAGGGACTCAAAATTTCTTGAGCTCGAAGTTTAACTTGAACAGGTTTTTAGCATTCCCAAATGCAAAGTTGTCCAAGTCTTCCTTCGACAACGTTCTTTTCTCCGCGAGTTCTTGGAGATACTTCCACCCCTGAATGTTTTTGCTAAAAGGGGTATCGATGCTATACATGATCCGATCCTTCTTTGTTACCTTCAGGAGCATCTCGAGGGCTCTCACGCTGAACATGCCGCTTGAGGTCACCCATATGTTCTGATCCCAGACATCATAGAGGCTACGTCCGCCCTCGCTTTTCCGGTATCTACTCAGCAGTTCACTCGCTCTATCAATCATCATAGGAATCATCTCGCCCATATGACCGATGATGATTTTCACGTTGGGGAAGCGATCGAAGAGGCCGGCTGAAAAGAGCTTGAGAATGTGCAGTCCAACGTCCTCGTGCCAACCCCAAGCAGCTGTCGATAACCCCAGCGCGACGTCAGCGGCATAATTGCCGCCATATCTTTCTTCTACGAAGGTCTCCGGGGGTGGTCCCGGATGGATGTAAATCGGAACATCAAGACGTTCGGCCATCTCAAAGACGGGCCAGAAGCGTTCGTTGTCGAAATGGGTCATGTCGTCGAGATGACTGTCGATCAAAACACCCTGAAAGCCCAATTCCTTGACAACTCGTTCTAGTTCCCTAGCCGCCTCTTCCGGATGTGCCATTGGGAGGGCAGCGAAACCACCAAAACGAGTGGGGTTCTTCTTGATCGCTTCGGCCATCTCGTCGTTCGCTTTTTGGCAGGCTTCGGGCCTGTCATTGCCCGTGCCCGGCAAGTGAGACATGATCTGGTAAGATATGTGACCCTCGTCCATAGTCGCGAGGCGGCCGGTTGAGTGGTCTTCCGCCTCTTCTAGGCATTTTGGGAATACCTTGAAGGTATCGCGAAAGAACGGCTTATCCGCTCCCAGAGATGGGAATGCAGCGTGCTCTTCAAGTGCAATTGAAAACGAAGGCGGAAGCATTTCGTACTGTTGTTACTCTCAGTGAGAGAAGATGTTGAATCTATGAGTTGCTGCGATTTTAAGTGTGGTGTATGGAAACGAAGATGCACGTTTATAGACAGCAAGCTCGCGTCGCGGAAGGGAAACGAGTGCCGACTTTTCTGCATCAACGCCACAATGTCTCAAGGGGTTCGTATATACGATCTCCGATCGAGTTGTTGGCAGGCGGAGATAAAGTGAAACTATCGGGAACGCGAGCCGCCGACTTGAGATGGTTCGGGCAATGTTCCACTTAAACATCGACATCATGAGTCCTTTCTGACGATTTGTACCCACCAACGTATCATCCTTCATCGCGTCAATCACCACCATATTAAGGGTAACCGTACCACCTTTAAGCATTGTTCATAATCAAAAACTAGCAGAGCAATTAGAAATGAATTCACCGCGGCACACAATGAACTAAACAGCGAGACCTCTTGCCTTGATGAAATATCAATTATATAAAGGAAATCACCACTTGACGGTGAATATTGAGAGATCATAGACGCAAGCTTTCAGCCCTTTACTTGCCTACCGAGATTATAGTAGTTTCTTGACTACCTATCCGTTGACTAGGCATTGACAAAATTGAAGAGGAAAGATTCTGTTTCATGAATCCAGGGGCGCTCCCAACCAACCAAAATTCAACTTCTATCGGTGTGGGTGGTTAGCTATGTATGCTTCGCCCCATTATACATCTTAAACACTGCTCGCAGACGACTTCGACCAAAAGAATATAGACAGGTCATGTTGTATTAGGACTAAGTACCAATGGGCTTTCTCTCAATGAATCGAGCCTCTGACGAGACGAGCCCCAATCCTGTCGGATGTAGAACGACTTGCCCTCCAAGGGACTTTGCTTCTGACAGTTGAATATGGCAAGTCGGACGGGCACGTTGGTAAATCAGGATACGTCTTTGTACTCCCTTAGTATTCTTCTATAAATATAACCACTAATTTTCATGTGTCGTTTGAGAGCATGAGTCACATGGAAGCCGGTAGAATCTGGGTGCAGCTTTGACTTATATACCCTAAAAACAATTCAAATCCCAGCCGACTCCCTAGTGGATGACTTGAGGCCAGAGAAAACCTCCTCCTGACCGAGGATTGCGTACCAAGTGGTGGAGTGGTTCTTTCGAGCGACCACGCTCGACACCTCAGCAAACCCAACAGGTTTTTCGTAGGTCTTGTATTCGACTCAGGACTGAGCTTTTTTTGACGTTTTATATTACCGATATTTTTCTTCCTTATATCTCTCTGTCTGTCCCCAGCTTCTGATATTTTCATATTTCAGCTGTATCCCTCCGTATCAATTAATTCCTTTATACATTTTTATGCCTCAACCCCCTAACTCTTTTCCCTCGCACTGCATCATGTTGACTTCTTCTCTACCCGCCCCTTTATTATACGAGCAACCTTGCCACAATGAGATGTAGTAACTCTTTACGAATATTACCTCTGTCTGAGTCTCATCATAACTCGGCCCTCGGGATCCGGGAAAACATTTTCGTCGGCGTACATATTGACAGGCCGGGACTTGCCATCCGGGAACTTGAATTCGAATTGATGGATAAGTCGGGCGAGGATGAGTTTGATTTCGCCCACGGCAAAGGCTCGCCCTGGGCAAGCTAACTTTCCATAGCCAAACGATACGTTATCTGTGTTGGTCTGCCCCGCCAGGTGTTTATTCATGTTGTCTGCGGAAGAATGGCGCTTTCGGTAGCTTCTCATAGGGTCGAAGAGCTCCGGTTCGGGAGTTACGGCCGGGTCATTCAGATGGTGATGGCCAGCCCAGGAGATTCTAGATCCGGCGGGAATATACGTCCCATCTTTCAGCGTGAGAGTCTCCAGAGCGACTCTTTGGGGTCCAACTATTTGGAATGATGTTAGTTAGAATTCAAAAGATTATCCTGTTTCAAAAGTGGTTGATGACTTACGCAAGATAGGTGGGTTGAACCTCTGGCTCTCAATGAAGAAGCTGTCAAGCTTTTCCAGACGCGAAAGCCAATCTTTTGCTCCGCATCTTAACCCTGATTCGATGGGCCCTAGTTCATCCGTAATCTGACTGATTTCTTCTCTCAGAATGGGAAACCACTCAGGCCAGGCACAAAGATCGAAGAGGATATTTGCAACCGCTATTGACGTTGTGTGGATGCTAGCTAGGGTCAATATAGCCTGTCGCACCGACATGTTCTCAGGAACATTCTCCTTCTCGTCGCCGTGGTCCATCATCCAATTCAAGAGCGTGTCATCTTCGTCTACCTGTTCTCCCATGGCCCGTTTCCGAGCGGCAGCTCTATGCATATCCATAAGCGGCCTGATTATTCTTTCCGCAGTTTTGAGATTCCGGTTGATCCTGTATCGTGCTGGGATGAGATGAGCAATAACGGGATGAGTGTAAGGCGGGAACATCCTCAGAGTGAAAGCTGCTGTGAACATATCGATTGAGAAGTCTATCGAAAGATTCAACCACTCCACGTCTCTACAAGCAGGGTAGCCCATGAACACTTTGGCTGACATCCGGGCCACGAGCATCCTCATCACCTGCTGAATGTTGACTTCTTGCCATTCTATTATATATCAGCTTACTCTATATCATTAGGGGTGCGAATAGTAGATTACCCTTAGAGTGGGGGATTTCAATCTCCCATGCATAGTCTAGTTCTTCTTTGGCAATATCTAAGTACTTAGGAAGCTCGGGGATGAGTTTGTTCTGGATAACCCGGAAATGGAGATTGGATTCGGTCATTATGGTTGTGTGTGTCCATTTGTGACCAAGGTTCTATGCAGTCAGTTCAAAATAACTGGTCAGGCATAAACCTAGGTACTAGGTATTAAAGGAGTTTTTGTGGAAGGGGCTCGGAACTTACATCTACTTGTGCCTTTACTGCACTCAGTTGAGTTGGTGGGACGAGACGCAGTTCGCTCAGGTATTTGTTAGGCAACACCGTAATATCAACGTCGAAACGTCTGACTACGAATGGTCTATGTTTGAACTTAGAGCGGTCAGCTAGATACCTAGGAAAGCAAACAATGTAGGCTTCAAAGTTACTTTACGATATCCGGCTGCAATGATATCACGAGCGCCGAAGGTGAATCTAGATTGCGTCAGAAGGCCTGGCTCCCACCACCAGTGACTGCCGAACGTTGGCGCCCCGCGGACTTTCGGTTTTCGATGTTGAGATAGCAGCAAAGAGAGCCAGAGACCTGCTAGCAGGATGCCAATGATTTTGGCATAACCTGAAGAGGATATAAACCCTTGTAGATGGATCAGCTGGCCCATTTCACTATTTGCCATGGTGTTTAAAAATGCCAAGTATCAGACCAAGTACCTAGGAATGGTGCTCTGTCAAAGATAGATTCCTAAGTTATGCGGTCGAATTCGCAGGGCCCAATTCTGAGCGCTGAGGTTCACTAGGTACCCAAGTACTGTTTACGTTGAACTTCGCTCTCAGATTCAACTCTTGGACACGTTTCCAAACTACTTCTGTTCTCGTCGGACCCCAGATTAGTATGATATCGCTTCCAACAGTTGTGCCCCTGTTTGAGACCTCAAATAATAATGTGCGGGTGCACAAGAATCGGACGTCTACATTGGGACGGCCGACGGATTTCCCGATGTATTCGTGCCGTGAGATAACATACCAACCTAGTACCTAAGCACTTGGTAACTACCTATGCATCATATTGGATACGATATCGGTTTTGATAAGAAACGGGGATGGGGAACGAAGTGGTTTGACGATGAAATGGCTCACCATTCTACTGAAACTCTTTCTAGAATGTTCACAACAATTACGCACCAAGATCTCAACGCTCAGGCGAGAGGCCTTCTCCAACGCATCTCGGGGCGACGAGATCCTTTGTATGGGTTTGGGGGTATGAGCTGTACTGTTTACGACACAGCATGGGTCTCCATGATCGCGAAAATAAGCCACGGACTAAAACGATGGCTCTTCCCCGAAAGCTTCCATTATATCCTAAACGCCCAACTTGAGGACGGGGGTTGGGAGACAACGATGTCTCAGACCGACGGAGTTCTCAACACTGCAGCCTCGCTTCTCTCTCTCATTAAACACGCAAGAGAGCCTCTGCAAATCCGTCAGGTCTTGGACAGTGAGCTACGAGAGAGAATCGAACGCGCATCAACTGCTTTGCAGTTACAACTAACGAAGTGGGACGTCTTAGCTTCGTCTAATGTCGGGTTTGAAATGATCATTCCTACTTTGCTTGAGCTTTTAGAGAAGGAAGGATATATATTTGAGTTTGGCGATAAAGCCGAGTTATTTCGACTTCGTGCAGTAAAGCTCAAACATTTCTCTCCAGAGTTGCTCTATGGGACGAGTAAACACTCGCTTATACACTCCCTTGAAGCATTCATTGGCAAGGTTGATTTTGACCAAGTAGCTCACCACAAGGTCCATGGCTCGATGATGGCATCTCCTTCCTCGACAGCGGCCTACTTGATGAATATCTCGACTGGGAATGACGAGGCTGAGGAATACCTTCGACATGTCCTCAATGCGTCCCCAAATGGAGATGGGGGTGTCCCCAGCGCCTATCCATCCACTTATTTTGAGTATACTTGGGTATGTCAATTGTACCTATATAGGTAGCAAGCTGTTCTCTTCTAAACACCTTTTCAGATTGTCTCAACCCTCCTTAAATCTGGATTCTCGCATTCGGACCTAGAATGTCCCGGGTTCAACGAGATTGCTGAGACAGTATCTCAAGCTTTCCGAAATCAGAATGCAGTAATTGGATTTGGTATGTTACATACCGCAGCCGGGATCATGTCACGAGGACTAATTGCTACAGCGCCTTCTTTGAATCCAGATGTCGATGACACATCCAAAGGCATATTGGCTTTGAGCTTATTAGACCATATGGACTACGAAACCGTTCCTCTAGATCAGATGATCTCTATGTTTGAGGCAGACACACATTTCCGCACTTATCCCAGGGAGAGAGACCCGAGCTATAGTGCAAATTGCCATGTGCTACTAGCTATACTTCACCATCCGAACAAAGCCCTATACGCAAACCAAATCAGGAAGATATCCCAGTTCTTGTGTGAACAGTGGTGGACAACTGACGGTAAAATCCGTGACAAATGGGTTAGTATATACGATGGTGATAGCTATCGATATCTAACTTGGTCTCCAGCTGATTATTTTATCCTAGAACCATGCTTGCCTTTACCCGTTCCTCCTCTTAGTAGAAGCTTTTACAGATCTGCTAGCATTAGTGGATGATGACACGATGCTGGACCTCCTGGACTCAGAGTTGCAATCCAGGGTGTCTATCACTCTATTTCAATCCTGCTTGCGAACAATGCTACTACAGAAGGAGGACGGTTCTTGGGAAGGTTCAGTAGAAAGAACCGCATATGGTATTCTCATCTTATGCGCAGCCCGTCGTTTGATCTTTTTCGAAGACATCCAGGAAGCGGTCGATTCTGCTATCAAGGAAGCCATTGATTTCATGCTCTCAGCAGGCGAAGCAACAGAACTGTCAGATCATCCCTGGATAGAGAAAGTCAGCTATAGGTCCCCATTTCTTACGGAGTCGTATGTGTTGGCAGCGCTGAAAGCGTTCACTACCCCGATACCCCGACCCAGAATAGAATATAGGAGCTGGGACCCTACTATACGCAAGCAAATGCAACCGTGCGTGCACATTTTCAAGGCGACACCGTTATTCTCCGACCTGCCGGACTGGAAGATTCACGCTTCTCTGACAGAAGCCTTGCTTTTCCGGCAGAAACTCGATCGTCTCCGATTACAGATCTTCCCTAGGGAGGATATGGAGACAGATAAATACTTTGCTCTTATTCCCTTCACCTGGACGGCTTGCAATAACCGCTCATTCACGTTTGCCTCAACATCACTCCTTTTTAAGATGATGATAATCTCCTTCCTCAATTATCAAGTCGACGAATATATGGAAGGCGTTATCGCACTCCAACTTGGCGGCTCTGTGGAGAACGCTCGAAAGGAGATCGGGAATCTATTTATTAGCGACGTCCCCGATCTTGAGAAACCCATGGACGGAAGGCTGTCACAGTTCGTCAAGCATGTCCTGGCGGACGAAGATGTTGTGAAGGCTAGCTGCTGGGACCGCAAACATCTCGAACAGCAACTACGCGCATTCCTTCTTGCACATGTTGATCAAATCGAGGACAATCTTTCTTTCGGGACCCAGTCAGACAAGGATATATATAGCTCGGCGTCCCGAACATTCCACAACTGGGTACACACCACGTCGGCATGCCATACGTCATGTCCTTATTCCCTCGCCTACCTGTCGTGCTTGATTTCTGCTTCTCTGTCTCGAGGCGCGGACTGTTTCCCGACCACATGTCAGAAATATCTTGCCGGGGACGCCTGCCAGCACTTGGCGACAATGTGTAGGATGTATAACGACATTGGATCGATTGCGCGAGATCGGGAGGAAGGGAATTTGAACTCAGTAGATTTTCCCGACTTCAGCTCTACGAACATGACACCTGCGTTGGAAAAGCGCAGCACCATCGACGACAGGAAGCATACGTTATTTGAGTTGGCGGAGTATGAGCAAACCGCGCTTGAAGAAGCCCTTAGGCGCCTTCGAAAAGAAGCTGAGATGCCAGGGATTCCGCCAGCGGTTGCTAGGGCAGAGCAACGTAAAATGGCCATCTGGGACATGTTTGTTGACGTGACAAATCTTTACGGGCAGATTTACGTGGTTCGCGACATGTCAATTCGAATCAAGCCAAAGTAGATACCTAGAAATATAGGCACCTGCGAGTGTTGCCCAGAAAAGGCCTTAGATGCAGTACGCTTTTGACTTTCTCATCTCTCATAGATGTATTAAAGATACCCCTTAAGGTGGACGTCATTTACTACCCATATCAGGTGGGATTAAGTGGCCGTATTTTACTACATTATAAATGGAAGCGTAGCCGTTTCTGTCCGTTTGCCTCCGTTTTGTAGCTGAGCTTAGGTAGCGCCACAACATTTTAAAAATGACCAAACTTATGCTATCCCTTTAATTGTTAGTTGTCTACAGCCAGGGATTAGGAGACAAAGTACATCTCATATGACATGTTTGACCGGATCTAGAATATAGAGCATGAATGGTACATGATTTTAGATATATTTTTCCTCGTACAATTTGTATCAGCAGTGCCCTGAACCGAGCTTTTGTGGGTGCTTAGATGTATCTTACCTTTTAGTCCCTGGTGGTAGACAACTACCAGTCAAAAAGATAGGTCACATATACAATCCAATATGTCTCGTCCTACATGTCGCGGGCAGGTTGAGAGCGAGGCGGTAACTCGATGGGACTCGACGAGATCGCACAAACATGGAGCTACGCCCCCCCTATTCAAATCTTTGCAATATAACTAACAGCGAAGGATAGGCATGCCTTGGCCCTTATTGAATGGTGTGATGGGGCACATACGGCCATGTCACACTTGAACGTACCTAGGTCTCCTCGGAGACGCCATGGCGTTCTTGGCTGGGCGGAGGGGCATTTTGCTCCTGTTTTAGTTCATGGATGATGCAGGCTCTCGATAAAAAGTGCTACAAAGCTACGACGAGGCGAATTTCGCGTCCCTCAGGAAAGTAGCGGTGGAGTACGACAAGGCTGGGACGTTCCAGAAGCTCTAGAATGTATGCAGGATTATTTATATATTGATGCGTTTGAAAAGAGGCGGCAGGATGTTGCGAATTGGAGGATTCGAATGTGTGCTACGCGCCGGGCTGCACATAACGATTTTTCCCGCGTCGGGCAGTCCTAAACTAGCTCTCCGGTATTATTCATTATTGCAAACCCAAAGGGGGCGCCACTGCGGCATAGAATGAAACAGTACATTCTGTAAAAAGCGAATCGGCGACATTGCACTCAGTTCGCCGTGGCTGCCTACCTTGGGAGGCGTCGGGAAACCTCTTGTCTCGCAATCTTTCATTCTCCGGTGGTTACAGGGGAAGATATTAGAACGTAGTAGAGTACTTGGGTTGCCTGGTAGTAATATGGCCACAGGGGAAAGCAGAGGAGGAGCAGATAGGCATCAGAGCTATTCAGACATACGAATAAGATCGCTTAGGTACGAGAGAATCTAGCTTGCGATAGAGTTCATTTAGGTTTCTAGCTAGCTATGAAAGGATCAAGGTCAAGTCTCGCTTGACACATTAGCTAGTAGACGAGGATAGGTGCAGCATCATCAGCCACCCCATCCCAAAGGTCGTTCATGCCCTCGACAAGGTTTGGTGGGAGTGGCCCTCCATGGATTGCAGAAGCATAAGTATCTAACTGATTCTGACTGCGAGGTCCCACGATAACACAATCTCCTTGTTCCCCGTCCAAGATAGAGTGGTTCAATATCCACCGCATGCTAGCATCGATCATGTCGACTCCATGAGCCTTACAAAGCGAATCCAGCTTGCGAATTGCGTCGTGAAAGGCTGGTTTGTCGTACCAGTGCCTGCCTGCCATACCCATAAGATTGTCCTTGGAGACCTCAAAGCGAGTCCCCCGAAGAGCATCGGGGTTGTTTTTCGATAAAGTGACTTTGCCCGTCAACATACCCCCAGCTAGGGGTGAGTATGCCACGAAAGATATGCCGTACTTGCGAAGAAGAGGGAATAATGTCGTCTCGTAAGTACGGCATAGAAGGTTATACTGCCCCTCAAAGACGCGTGGTTTCACATAACCCATTTCTTCGCATATGTTAAGGTATTCTTCGAAAGACTCAGGTGAAAAGTTGGAGATGCCCGTCTTCGTGCATTTGCCTTCCCGGTACACGGCATCGAATGCGGCAGCTTGATCCTTGAGGGGAGTGACATGATCTGGACCCTGAGCGTAGAAGGTGTTGACCTGGTACAGCTGGTTAGGGCTTTTTGAGACTTCAGGGACAGCAAATCTAAGGGAATATACCTTTTTGGTTTTGAGGCGCTCTAAGCTTTCAGTCATGGACTTCCGGACCGCGTCGACTGTAAGGGTATTGTTGCCGCCGTCGAACCACATCGTCTTGGTGTCGACAAGAATGCCCTCATGTCCAATTTCGCCGAGGATGGTCTCTGCCACACCTGGATTGGTAAACGGGTAGAGAGCGGAGGTATCGATCTGTTGGCAATCTAGCTTATCTAGCTGTGCGATCTGGTCACGAACCTGGTCTATCCCATAGTTGTGACCCCAAGTACCAGTACCAACCAGGATTTTCGGGGCCATGATGAAGGTTCGGGTGAGTTTCGTAGACTATTTACTCTGAATTGGAAATCTTGATCGACAACGCGCATCAGGAAGGGCGCCGGCTATTTTTAAGCACCTAGCATTTTATTACTTTTGTACCTCCAGCATACCTATAAGTACATAAGTATGTATCTATGTATGTAAGGGCCCGCAGTATTCTGTGTAACATCCCCTCCAGTGGCGCTGTCTTTGTCCTGGGCTCTGAATCAGGGCTTCCCAACCAAGAATCCATTATTTTGTAGGTTTTGGAAGAGTCCATTGGGGTCATATCTCTGTGCAACTGACTTGAGCTGATCAAAGTTCGCTTCGCCGTAGCTCTCGAGAACCTTTTGCGTTGGCCCGGCATGATTCATGAATTGGAAGTCGAGAAGAAGATCCCTATCCCTAGATAGCCCGTCGATGCTATCCTGGAGAGCCTCGATCGTACGCTGTGCAACGGCGTCGTCCGCTTCATCTTGCCACTCTACGACTAGAGACCACCCTAAACCCCGCGATTTAGTAACTGCACGTGGCGTATACCTCCCTAGGGTAGGAAGAACGTATACTTACACGTTTGTGAGACTTTAGGTAGGCCACACAAGTTCCCGCCGAGGTCTTCCCCCTTTTGTACCATTGCTGACGACATAGGCTCAATAGTATATGACAGATTTGCAGGAAAAGACATGCTAGACGACTGTGCTATTGACAAGAATTGTTCGTAGAACTTGATATAAAGATCGTAATCGACCATAGTAGTAGCTGCGGAAGGCGATCGTCTAATTGAATTAGTATGTATTGTCTAAAGTGCCGAGGACCTTGAGGTCGGCCTTTGAAATGCTTACCTCGCATCATAGGGGGCGCTAGAAGCTGCAAAGGCGGACGTCAAGGAGACAATTATTCCATTTGCAAGCGGAACAGGTGAGCCTATGAGACTCTCGAGGTTATAAAATGGCTTAAATACCGCGGGTGGCTCTACCGCCCAGTCTGCATAGAATAAGCCCACGTTGATCGCCGAGGGGCTGAAAGTAACAAAGATGTCAATTCTTGAGTCGAACTCCATTGCTTCTTGGACTTGAACAGTCGCATTCAAGATATAGGCATAGTCGGTGGTATTATAAGTATTGATACTATACTGTGTATGGAGAAGCGGATAGGTATCGATATCAAAGCGGGTAACAAGGCCAGTATATTGGTGAGCCCCTGACTAGGTAGGTATACAATACGGGCGACGAGACGTACCAAGATTGGAGCCACCCCCTTTTAGAGCGCGAAATAATTCCGGGTTCTCTGTAGCATTGGCATAAATGATAGTCGAGTTCGCCAAGACCACCTTCGAATGATTTTTAGCTAAGAAATAATTGGCACTTGGAAAACAGCTTGCAGGCTTACTTCATAGTTCTTGACGTTATCGGTGGCTAGGCCATATTGGCTGGAGAAATATGGCATTCCACCTAGCTGGAGTTAAAACCAAGCTACCAAAGGCAGTGAGCGCGTCATTACCTCCAAGCAGGCAGCCAGATATTCCAACTTCTTGCTCTCGGGCCCCCGCTACCGTCCTATTGCTAGCTTCGGCGGCATCCCATAGGTCCCCCCATGAATTACCTGGGCCAGCATGCAAGACCCCTTTCTGGTCCAAGGCAAGCGAGTTCAAATCCCGTAAATCGAGAAGTATGCCAGAACTGTCGACACTTGAAAACCCGGGGTTTGGATTGTGCCCACGGCCTCTGACGGCAAATTTACATCCAACCTTGGCGATGACCTTGAGAAGAAGAGCAACTTCTTGCGCGCTCCGTGGGCGAATGAAGCAGTTTGAGGGTAGCCAACAAGTCTGAGACCTAACAGATAGTTGTGATAAGTCAGAACATCGGCATAATGAATTGTCAGTGATAATTTTCTTACCAATTGACATCCTCCTCCAGTGGGTACTCTGAGCTCGTAGAATTAAAAACTTGAGCGGGAAAGATCAAAGCGGCGATAGTACAAGAAGCAGTAGCACGTTGGACGTTGGGCGAGCTAGTAGAGTCTAGAATACTTGCTGCTGCCGCATTGATGGCCCCTGAAGACTCGGAGATGAGCTTCGCAAGGTCTGTACTTGTGTCCTCGGGAGACTTTTGGTTTCTCTGTTGGACATTTAGAAGATCGTCGGATAGCAACGCAGTCGAGTACGCCACCAGGTGCCAAACCACACAGCAGAATAATGCCGAAATTCTTGCCATAACCCGTGGAAAGTGACAAAACATCGATACTCAATGGGAGTTTCCACACTATCAATTGCTCACACGGATTCGCAAGACGGTTTCAGCGCCTACATATATATACCTAGTTAGATATATAATCCAGGTACCTAACCAATTCAACGCAATCCATCACGAAAGAGACTGAGACCCGACCCCAAGAAAATTCTATAATTATGAGTGGCACGGAATTTCAGATAAGAGTTCGTGATTACTGTTGGCGAAGCGGTGAATCATTCTTCTCAAGAGCCACGCACCACGACAGTAACTCATCGTGAGGAAGGAGTTCCAGGCAAGGTTACATCAGCGCCCAATGCAAGCCTCCATGGATTTGAAACCGAAGATAGGTCGGTAGGTAAGCGACTAGAAAAAGCTCTCACAGCTATATAGGATTGCCGCGACAGCATCCTCCAGAGCTATGTCTACGAAGGTAACGTTGATGTGTACCTTGATAGGTCTGTTTCAAAGCCCGCAAAGTACCTACCTACCTAGACTCGCCGAAATGATGGTTTGCTGTTATCAAGAATGCGCCGTAGTCGAAAGAGAGGATTGTGCAACATCAGATCTATCTTTAGAACTATGCTATTTACAGACTGCAGAAACCTTTCATTTGTCGAGTGTTCGCAGAATGTTTCTTAGGCAGCTAGTACAGCTAGTAGGTTTGCCCCACCCACCTTGAATTTCAGTTGGTATCTGAAGCTATTCGCAACATCCCTGCTGATCAACTAATTTAGATTCAAAGGTACCTCCTATACATCCAATTACTTCAAATTAACATGTTTTTGAGGATATATCAATACTCACGAATGCTTCCAATACCTTTAACTCACCTCGATTTAACCTAACTCTAGCCTGACTTAAGCTCTGCTCTTATCTTTTGTTCGTACGGCTTCTCAGTGACATTATGTAGTAGATGTAGCCGTCGGATCTGTTTTGGCGGACATAGCTCCGTCTACGGTTCCTAACTACGATACATTATCTCATAGGAGTAGACGCCACTCTGTGAACTCTGCAAACAAGAGATTTTTACATTCTGCAAAATAACACAGCTCTATATTTAAATCGTCTACCATTGGAATGCCGACGGCAGGATCTGTTGGACGCATAGCATTTCACCGGTATGTGCAGTCCCGGATGAGGGGTGGAGGAGGCGGCGCCTCGTCGGCATTCTGTAGGTCCCTCCATCTCCAACGCCCCCACCAGTTTGTCGGTCTTCAGCCAATTCTGGTGAGCCTTGCCACTCATGTACCTGCGGGTCGGACTGCTGAAATGGTTCGCTTCCGAAACATGGCGCTCCTGGTTTAGCTATCATTCGAATTAAAAGCAAACGTAACTCAACATGGAAGGATTGGACCTACTGAGTATCGACGCGATGAAAACCAGACCCAACCAACTGCGAATTATATCTAAAATCCCCTGCCATGATAGGTTATGTGGTTTCTCTGTTGCTCTTCCTTTGGTTTTATTCGATGTTTCACCCTTTAAATCACAGGAATAAACGAATTTCTTGTGCCCCTATTCACGGTTACCGGTCGTTGCTTGAGCCAACCCTTCTCCTACAAGCTAGATTTGCCTCTAATGCACCTGAATTAATCAGGAGCGGGTACGAGAAGGTGCCTAAACCTTTACTATGTAAAATCTTAGAGATCATCGTAGCCAACTTTGCATTCAGTTTAAGGACAGACCTTTTGTGGTTCGCCGCTATGATGCCGACATTACAATACTTCCGCACAAATATGTGGCTGAACTCTGCTCAGCCCCAGCCAGTATTAAGATGAGTGCTGTAAAAGTTCAAGTCGCGGTACGCCCTATGCCCATTATTCTTTTGCTTATCTACCTAATTCACCTTGATTGAATGCAACTGATGAGTTACTTGATTAGAACTTGGTCCACAGATGGACCTATTCATCCTTCATAGAACATTCAGACCTTCACTTTCGCGTCGTGGAGAAGAAGCTCATTCCTCAGCTGCCTAAATATATCTATGCGGCCACGAAGGAAATGGAGCATGCGTGGCTTACCAATGTTCCCAAGCCCCAGGGTGTGTCATCTATTTGTGTCATGTTAGCCGGTTCTAATAGCATTAGATTGGACCGAAGTTGACATACAACATATAATTCGTACCCTCGTTTCTCAGATGTCATCTAGGATTTTTCTGGGGCTCCCTACGTGTCGAGACCCAGAATGGCTTAACTTGGCACTCACCTTTCCCGCCGACGTGAATACCACCGCGTTCACGCTTCGAGCCTTTCCTCCGTGGATGCACCCGATTATTGCCCGACTAATCCCCGCAAGATACAGGGTGAAGAGGAAGATTGACTTGGCTACGGAGATCATCAGACCCTTGATTAGCAATGAGGGCGAGAGACAAGACAAGGGAGACGGCGGAGGAGACGATACGCTACTGGACTGGATGATGAGTAATGGGGACGAGAAGGAGACACGCGTTGGCGAGATGGCGACTCGCCAATGTCTCTTGGCACTTGCAAGTACTCATGCGACATCAATGGCGGCGGCCAATGCTCTGTTCGACCTTTGTACCCATCCGGAATGGTTCGCAGTACTTGAAGATGAAATCAACGATACACTCAGAGATCGAGGCTTCCTAAACTCGGAGAAAGGCGCCAGGGAATGGCTATCAAGCCTTGAGAAAATGGACAGCTTCCTCGTGGAGAGTCAACGACTACATCCGCCGATTCTTCGTACGCAGACCATCCCCTATACCTAGATCAAGGCTATTCTATTCTAACTTAGCAATTGCAGTATCACCTCAGCGGGAGGCAATGGTACCGTTTATCCTGAAAGACGGTACATGCATACCGAAAGGATGCCGGGTTGCATGGGCAGCCAGTAGTCACCTAAACGACCCTCACGTCACACCGAACTCGGAAGTTTTCGACCCTATGAGAAGTTACCGCAAGCGTTACTCCTTAGACCGACGGAGTAAGCACCTTGCTGGTCAAACTAACATAGATAATCTGGCATTCGGATACGGGAGACTAGCTTGTCCAGGTAGGGCGTTTGCGGTAGCCGAGGTCAAAGTTCTTCTAGTGAAATTTCTGACTGAATTTGACTTCAAGTTTCCCAAAGGGATAAGCATGCTACATTATAAGTCAGCGGATGAGATTGTGTTCCCAGACCCCAAAGCAAGAGTATTGATGAGGAAGAAGCTCTGTAGAAAGACGCAAGCATGATCGGCAGTAAGAAGATGCCTCGTGTCTCAATAGAATGCGATCTTGGTACTGTTGACTTTCTATACCATAGGTATTCATGTGATAAGAGTTGCGTGTTGTGCGCACATGTCTCCTATTATGATTAATCCTGAATGAACTAAATTTAGGATTAATGATTAACTCGAGAGGAACGATTGCCTCAGCTGTCGCTACTACTAGCCAGTCATCTACATCTACTTTTCGTTCCGTCTTCGTATAAGCACCTTAGCCAACGGGTCCGGGTATATATTCTCATCAGAGCATAGGTTACGCGGCCTGCCCTGGCCGAATGGGTACTTGAAATCGTACAGTAGTATCAAATGACCAAGTATCATCTTGATCTGCTGACCTGCATAGAAGCGGCCGGGGCAGGCGTATTTTCCATGCCCGAAGTGAAGATTGTTGCTATCAGTTGTCGCAAACTGATAGCGGTGGACGTTCTCGGGGTGCGCGGGATCATCGCGCAGACGGGCCCATCGAAATGGTTCAAATTCAGTATTCTCCCCTGGCAGGTATTCTGGATCGTTAAGGATCGCGTCTGAGGCCATGGCTATGTGCGTCCCGGGTGGGAGAATCGTGCCATCAGCAAGCCGCAGAGGCTCACGCACGATGCGGTTGAACGCAACTATCAAATATCATGACTTATTAGCCACACTTCGAACTGTTTTTCCTATGTGCCGTGTTGGTGGAAGGATCCTAATAATGCAAGCTTACATGAGGCGGGAGGGTTGACCCGCTGCGACTCCTTGAGAAAGCTGTCTAGCTTCCGGAGCTTGGGCATGGCAGGCTTTGTCCAGCCACCGCTACTCTTCAACGTTGATTCCAGCTCCTCCCTAAGGGGGTCAAAGTACTGAGGGTATGCACAAAGGTCATACATGGCGTGGGCAGCAGACATGCTTGAGGTGTGAACCGCGGCCATACTCAGCAACAGTTGTCTATGAGCCAGTTTATTTGGTCTGCTCTCGCTAACGCTTCCCATGTGCATCATCCACTGCAGAATATCCTCCGTTCCGTCATAGCTAGCCTTACCGTTCCCGGCAGCCTGATGCTTTCGCACGATCGGGCCGATGATGTGCTTCGCAGTTGCGAGGTTCGCACGTACACGCCAGTATGCGGGCAGTAAAGGAGCCACGAAATAATGCATGTACGTTGGCAACATGCGCAAAGTTAGTATCACCCCCTGGATGTTCTCAGTATATCGGATGCTAGTTGATAGCCATTCTTCGTTTCGGCATGCGACTGGGCCGAGGAAGACGCGGGCCGACACTCGGTTCACGAGACGGAGCAGGATATCGTGGATCGATACGCTAACCCATTCATCTTTACATATAAGTCAGCGTCCCGAATGGGTATGTGTGAGCGGGTGACTGGAGGTCTGTAAATGTAGACAACGCTCTATGTTACCTACTAACCTTGACACTCTGGGACCTCGACCTTGATCGCATAATCCAGTTCTTCCTTCATCCACAGGGCCACAAGGGCCAGATTCGGCGTTAGTCTCTGCTGAATGACGCGTGTAAGAAGATCACCCTCTAACAATATGGTCGTATTGGTAAATTGGCCAGATAAATTCTTAACATGGGCAGCGAGGCCGCTGACTTGATGCTCGGGCAAGCTGCGAATATGATCTGCGTGCTTATTTGAAATAATCAAGATTTCTCCATCGTTGCGTCGTATCTTGAACATTGAATTCTTATACTGATCACAAGTAAGCATAGAGGGATGACATTTACTCCAATGATCGGGCCATGTTATTAATCACCTTCCCATATCCCTCATTAATGATCACAACACTGTTGCGGAAGAACCGCAACCCAACAAGCCAATTGGGTTCAGCGAAAGACCTATAACCAACGACCGGCGCCTTAACCGTAGAAACACTCGAGGCGACGACCTTCAAGACGTAGATACAAAAGGCACCCGAGATCAGTAGGAAAATCACGGCTTGTTGGTCGAGGAAAAGCCACCGATTCTCTGTAGCGGCACTATCCGTGCTGAAGTGGCGCGAAAAGGGAAAAGGAAAAGTCATGTTGCCAAATGTTACACTGAGAGTGAACCTCTGACTGAAGCATGTAAGGGGCGTGTCGGCGCACGCATAATGTAGGTATTGTACGTATCACCGGCGGACTTCCCGTTCTGATCGAAACCGAGTGATATCTATTTTCCGTCATAACATCCTGATCCTGCACTCCCCTTCGCATGCCGTGTGACATAAAAGATTTGGCCATAATGTTGGCTTCGTGGAGAGATTGGTCTATCTCGCCCCTACCCCGAGATCAAGGGCGGGCATCTTGTCAAATTCGCGTAACCGGGAACTGGCACTTCTAGTGCAGGGGCGTTGGTTGGTGGCGACAGGCTTACTGTCTCACCCACTGTCTTCTCAATGCTTGACAGCCTCACTCATCACCAAGTTCATTCCCCTCTCCCCCCTCCCCCCTTTTCCTCCGTCTTTATTGAGAACCACCAATATGCCATCGACGAGCCCATCTTCGCCTGTGAACCCCAACGATCGAGGCCGTGGACCGGCGATTCTTGGGGTAGCGTGGGCTTTGACCATAGTCTGTTTGATTTTCACTGGCGTTCGAATTTATATTCGTCGTCGAGCACCATCCGTTCTCGGCTGGGATGATTGGCTCATCGTCGTCGCAGCTGTATGTGTGTTTACATGCAGCGTCGGGTTCTGTTAACTAATAGCCACTCACCAACAGCTTATCCAAATCGTTCATACGGGGTTCGTCACGGAAGCGTGCCACTGGGGCGCCGGGATGCACGACGCCGACCTTACGCCAACCCAAGAAATTAACATCCTGAAGTGGTTCTGGATATCTACCACCCCTGCGCTGTTGGTATCCATTATATCGAGGATATCAGCAGCGATCTTGCTGATTCGCATCTTCGGAAAGAAAATATGGTTCAAATGGTATTTGATTATCTGCACCGCTCTCCAGATTCTTAGCGGCATCATAGCCATCATATTCATTTGGATTCAACAAGCGCCAATCGAATCCGTTTGGAATCCGATGATCAAACCAACCCACAAGAGACCGGCTCATCTTAACGATTATTCTGCTTACCTAGCCCAAGGTGAATTAAATCCTTTTGATTTCACCCTTTTTTTTGGCAGCGGAAGTTGACAGTGGTACCAACAGCGCTCTTTGCATTTGCCGACTTGTCTTATGTCATCCTTCCTGTTTGGATCATATGGCGGCTGAACATGTCGCTAAGGACGAAAGTCGGACTTGGCATCATCCTCGGTCTATCGTGCATCAGTTTTGTCGGCTCGGTTATGAAAGCAGTGACCAGTTCGGAGGCAAAAACCGAATACGCCTCCAGCTTGGTTATCCTCTGGTCAGCACTCGAACAAACTCTAGTCATCATCATCAGCTGCGTTCCGGCTATCCGCCACGTAGTGCTCGCTGAAATTCCGCTTGTCAAGTTGATCAGCGCATCGATTGTTCGTATGATCAGCCGGGATAGTTCTAGGAAAAGTTCAGCGCTATCATTACCACACTCGGCCCACTCGCAGTATCAGGATCTAGAAGCTTCTGGTGGCAAACTGCCTCTACAGAGCCTCTCTGTTTCGGAGGACACAGTCGCACATAAAGCTACGCACGAGGGAGGAGGCAAGATGGGCATAGAGATGAAGAATTTCACTTAATGGAACGAATAGTCCACTATTGGGAAGAGAGAGGAAGCTAGGTCAAAAATGTCAAAATGACTGAGCCGGATTGGGACAAGTATCACTTCAATATATCCGCCTAAGACGCTGCTAGAGATAAAAGTTTCGAGAACACCTATTTCTTTCACTTGAAGCAACTTAGCGCCACGAATGATAAAATCTAGTGGATGTTCCTTAAGTCAAACCACCTTATTACGCTCCACCCATATCCGCCCTACTAGCTAAAACACAACGTAATTGCGTTAAAATAAATAAACCTTTTCTTATAAATCTTGCGCCCTTATTATAAACTTAAAAATTTTTTTTTATTTTTTTATTTTATAATTTTTTAATTTTTTAAAATGTTTATTTTTAATATTTAATTATATTATATTTAAATAATAAATAACGTTTTAAAAAAAAGTTTATTTTATAAAATATTAAAAATTTATTTTATTAAATAAATTTATTTATTTTATTAATTAATAAACGTATATATTTAAAAATAATATAATTAAAAATATTAAAAAAATTTTTATATATAAACAATTAATTAATTTAATAAATTATTTTATTAAATTATTTTAATAATTTTTTTTAATATAATAATTTCGAATTATAATATTAAAATTAATTTTTTAAAATAATTTATAAATTAAATTAAAAAAAAATTAATATTTTTATTTTTTAACCCGGTATTTTAATATAATATTATTTAAAGTTTATATAATTAATTATTAAAAAATTAATAATATTTATATTAAAAATATTAATATTTTTTTTAATAAATTAAAAGTTTTAAAAATAATTTTTATATTTTTTTATTATTTATATAATATAAATAAAATAAAAATTATAAAAAACATTAAAAATAATAAAATAATAATAAAAAATATTTTTAAAAAATTTTTAATTTTATAAAACTTTAAAAATTATATTTAAATAATAATATTTAAATGTTTTAATAATAATAATTATATATTAAATTTATTTTTTATATTTATAAATTAATTTATTTAATAATAATAATTTTTTAATATAAAAAATAAAAAATTTAAAAATTAATAATTTATTACGTTAAATAATAATTAAATTAATAATAAAATTATATTTAAATAATTTATAAATTTTTTTATATTAATTATTTAATTTAAAAATTTTAATTAATAATAATTATTTATATTTCATAATTATATTAATTATTATTTTTTTAAATTTTTATATATTTATTATATTAATAAAATTTAATATATTTTTTATCCGGTATATATATTTTATATGTTTTAAATAATTAATATAAATATATATTTATTTTTAAAATAAAAATATCGTTATAAATTTATTATAATTTATATATTATATTATAATAATATTTTTAATAAATAAAAATTTTTAACCGTTTATTTAATAATTAAAAAATAATATATAATTAAATATAATATTTTAATTAATTAATAAATAATTAAAATTTTTTTTTATAATAAAATAAAAATTTTTAATAATTTTTAAATATTAAATCCCGGCGTAATATATTTATAAAACTTTTTTCGTAATAAAAATTTTTTTTTATTTAATTTTAATAAAATAATTAATTAAATAATTTTAAAAACGTTTTTTATTATTTAAAAATTAAAAAAATTAAACGAGGATTTTATTAAAATAAATTTATTTTTTAATAAATTTATCGCCTGGTTTTTATTTAAAAAATTAATTAAAATATTTAATATATTAATAATTAAATTAATTATTATAAAAGTTTAAACCGATTTATTTAAAATAAAAATTAAATAAATACGGTTTATAAAACGTAAAAAAATATATTTAAAATTAAATGAAAATTTTATTAATATTAAAAATATAATAAATAAAAAACGTTAATTATAAATTAAATTAAAAAAAATAAAAATAAATTTAAATAATTATAAATTAAATAAAAAATATGTAAATTAATTAAAAATTAAATTTATAAAAAATTATATTATTATTAAAGTTATTTAATTTAAAGTTAATTAAGTAAGTTTTCGTTAAATATTATAACTTTAAAGTAAGTATATTATTAAAATTATCATCAAAAATAAGAGTGGGGCGGACCTGGGTGGAACGTGGTGGGGTGGTTTAACTTATGTTAAACACTTTATTAACAAACATCCCGAGCGGTTCATTGTGAATTATGATTAAGCAAGGTCGGCAGCCTTATAGAACTACAAATTGGAGGAAGTCTTTATTCTAAGTAAGCTGCAGTTTATGGGTTTCACTTTAACTATTTTCTTATATTAACGGCGAAGTCCTGAAAATGAATGAGATGATCGGTTCTTGAAAAGGTGGTTATACAATCATAATAGCACAGAACAGATTTATAGATCATTATATAAATGAGGTTTCATCCATGTTATTCGTGATTTAGTTTTTAATAATCTCACATTGAAATGAATTCCAAGGACTAAGAACGCCTATCGACGAGAACTCAGTTGAGAATACGATACATTCAAAATGATTGGCCATATTAGTCAAGCTTTCAGTATGTTTGCGAAGTTCTTACCTGAGTACCTAGGATTTATCTAACTGTGTTAGAAAACGTCGACTTAAGATTCGTTGCGTATACTCTAATGGCGATCCTGTTGGCTTTTTATGGTAGGTGGTGTACGAAATCCACTGATAACCTCGCTTTATTGACACGGCAAGCCCTGGTCTTGACAGGTTGCTTATCTACTTCTCCAGTGGTCCCGGAACTTTTTCTGCTCAAATTACAAGCTAAAGGGCTGGAAGGGGTTGAGGTTAGAGTTGGATATTATGGTAAAAAAATCATTGCTGCTCTACTGCATATCGATGGCTAACTGGGGTTTATAGGGATGTGTGTAACCAAAGGAAAAAACGATGGCCTGACTTGCTTCGCAACATTTGCAAGAACGCCAGATACGCTCGACGGCATGTTTCTATCCGATTCAGGAGAAGTGGCTCAAGGAAATACCGCGAAAGTGCTTTTACTACAGGCCAATGTTATTCAGAACAAGATATTTTGCCCTCTTCTAGCCGTATCTGGTGGTTTATTTCTACTCAGTGTCATTTATATGCTGTTCCTCAAACGATACATTAAAGGCGATAATCAAAATGCATCAAAGAAGAAAGAGCGGTTCAAGTCCGGAATGCAATTCTTCAGGCAATATGCATTTGGTTTTGCAGTGGCAGCGGCATTCTCTACCACCCAAGCTACAGGCGCGTTGAAATATGCAACGACTACAATGGCCACCTCCGAATCAAGCATTATCTTCACCGGCGGAAAAGCTGTTCAAGGAATGCAGTGGACAATACTAGCTCTACTGTGCTTAGTTCATCTGGCGGTCTCGGCCATGTTCGACGGCGACGGCTGTGCAACTAAAGGGGATAATAGGCGTGGTGGAATATAAGGAGGAATAGGCAGAGGCTTTCCTCCCCTACGTGATCGAAGAGGAGGCGTACCACCACCTGTGTTCTAATTCACTTCAGTTTTCTTCAAGTTCGTAATAGGGAATTGGGGGTGGGGTTGGTGATACTTAGGACTTACATCTTGGAGTTGTGTATTGGACTACATACCTAGTATGGGAGGGATTACGGTCTTCAATGTGTTCCAGTTAACTGACTTATGTATTTCAACGGATGTATTTGTATAGCATCTGTAGTTTTCAAAATTTAAGTATTGCAAGTGAAGTGAAGTTATAATTGCCTGCCCAACTCAGATAATTGTAGCTAGTACAGAAATAGCTTTGCTATATCTTGTTATATCATATAATCCTTCGAAATCCTCCGGAATAGTTACAATGCTTTAAGAAAGTCAATATTTCACTAAATGAGTCGGCCAAGATCGATGTTGGACTTATAAGACGAGTCTAGCGTTTGGGATGTCATTACTCAGGCTTGGGCTATATAAGACGACAATTGATATATAATTATATGTTGGAGTAAGCAGTTGAGATATCAGATTTACCGATAACATGGTTTCTTCTTACTAGCAAAACCCAATAGGCACCTACATCTGGATATGAATATTTAATACCTGATTCTAATTATAGCATCCTATTCACGATATAGGTAGTTCCTTGTTGATGTTGGTCCGATATATCAACAACTCCTAGTAGGAATACATCATATTTAGCTCCTCTACAGTCTTGTCTCACCCTTGGATGTCTAGTCCAACTTCTACCATATAAACCTTTTGAAGCCTTTATTGCCAAGCTTTTCTGCTAATCTTTATTCGCTAACAAGTTCTTTGTTTTACAGTTTAATAGCCTTTCTGCTATGTCTATCGACAAACTTGTAAATAATACACTGAAGGCTTTATGCACAATCTGACTGTCTATAAACCATGGATCAATGCTATCCTTTTATAAATTACAAAGAAAGAAACGTCATAATCGTCGTAATCTTTCAAAATATTGAAAACATTGCTACATGTACTCTAAAACCGCCATTCACATAAAGTTTTAGTTTGGTAAGATACATTCAGTTCGATCTTTCTTTACACATTATGGCTCCAATTTTCAATTTTGAAGATATCTCATACTCAACCAAAAGTTTATGTTGGTTAAGTTCTTTTGCCTGCTCAAAACTAGCAGTGAGAGATAATTCAACGCGCTCGTCGTTTGCTTGGCCCCCTGAAGGGAATAGTCTTGCTCCTTGGATAGCAATATTCGTTTGCGTACCCGCTGGCTTGGTCCTTCTATTATGGGCGATCTGGGAATGTTGCCAACGGAGAAAGCAATCTGAGTAAGTGCAAATTAATGGGATAGTTGGCATAGCAAGACTGACAAGAAGTAGCTACGTGAAGAATATAAGCAGTAGACTGATGCTTAGGTCGTTAGTTACGATGGCGTACGAATAGATTGAAAACGAAATAATAGTTTGTTACTCTTAAGTGATCTAATTGTTTGACGCATGGCTCGGATGTCGCGAGGACACCCATTGTACGAAGTCGATGAGATGATTGATTTGATCTTCGTATGGAATCCACATACAGATATGCTGGGAGAAGTAAGATATCCCTCTATTGACTCCATACCAGACTGTTGGTGACGTGTCCCTGAACTTCGTTTCAATATACCGATCATCAAAGGAAAGGAAAGCAAGATCAACGCGTCGGTATGTTATGTAGATGATCAAGTGGTAATTAACGTTCCATAGATCAGCCCTTCATACTTAGAATCAATTCCTTGCTGTGACTTTAGTGCTTTGCGGCTATCCCTAGAATGTTGATCATCCCAACCCTCCACGCAGGTGTTGTGAGACATAGTGCAGAATCGTGAGTCAACCCAATCTGAATTTCGCAAGTTAAGGGACGGCAGGCATGCAATGACTTAAACTTCCCCTTTCTCGCGTAATGGCTTCCCTTGAGCCATCCGGATACAAAAGCCCTCGAACTCGTCCCTGAGAAGTGAGTTGACATTCGCCCAGCATCACCAATCAAGCTTCTAGTCACTCCTTTACAGTCACTCATTAAGTTTTACATTATCACCAACACCTCTTTCTTCCCAACTCTTTTTATCAACAACCCCCAATCACAGTCAAAATGCAGCAACGCCAACTCCTCGCTCTTATCTCCCTGCTTGCCGCAGCGGCTAACACTGCTCCCGTCGGCACCCCACCAGCCGTCAGCGCTCTCGGCCCCGTGGCCAGCGACATGATCGAGAATACCGCGCGCAACCTCTTGCCTCGTGCCGGCCCCGAAGCCGTCGCCGGCGGCGTAATCGAGGGCCAGCGTGGTGCTGAGCACTCCGCCGAAGCAGAGCAAGAGGCGCAGAGACACGGGCAGCACGCCGAGGGCGCCGAGCAAGGCGCCGCAGGCGGCAGCCAGCACGCAGCGGAGGAAAGCCAGGGCGCCGCCCTCGAGGCCCAGCACAAGGCGAAGCAAGGACAGGAGGCCAGCAATGAGGGCGACCACTCGTACGAGCAGGGCCAGGCGGCGCAGAGCCAAGGCCAGCACGCGGCCGAGGAGGACCACCGGTACAACGAGCACGGCAGCGGGGGCAAGAACGCGGGCAGTTTCGGAGCGAACCGTGGAGCCTCCAAGGAGGGCATTGCGTACAACAACAAGGATGGGGCTAAGAGCGGCGACAGGTTCGCCCACGACAAATCCGACGGCTTCCACGCTGCGGCTGAAGGTTCCAAGGAGGCTTCCGAAGGGTCCGAGGCCAAGGGCCAGGGCCACAGGATGGCTCAGGAGTCTTCCAAAGCGTCGGAGCAGGATTCCAAATCTGCCATCGAAGGGTCCCAGGGCAAGCAGGAAGGCTCCATGGGTGGCGCCGAGGGATCGAGGGCCGGTCGAGAGGGCTCCATGGATGAGTCCGAGGCTTCTAGGGCTAAGGACCAGGGTGCTGCAGGAGAGCAGGGCTTCGGTGCTTTCTTCAAGGGTCTAGGTCTGGGAAACTAGATGTAAGGCTCCTCAATACCCAATATTCCTATCTCGTGCTATAGCTAACCTCCTTTCCATAGAATAGGAAATCGCAATTGCCTCATAGTGCGCTATTAAGCAGATTGGCACCAAGTTAGCACGCTATATGAGACATAGGTAGTATGGGATGACAGATTGAAATCATGTAAGAGTTGCATAGCCGTGGCAAAGACGGGAAGTTACGGGTTGTTTAGGTAGTGTTCTGCTTTATCTCGGTCATGTTCCAGTTTTTTATGTATTAATACCTAACGAATTGATTGTTTCATCGTCACTATACCAGCTGATGACAACATGTATGGACCTGTGATCATGTTGTTCACTCTCAGAATACGTGTGGTGGTACTAGCATCTCCTTCCCTCCATGGATCCGGAAATTCGAGTAATATCTCTATACAACAGCGTTTATAGATCACAATTTCATGATAAACAATATCAGTAACCAAGCAATTAATATAAGTATATATACCTAATTCAAGTCCATCTCTTGTATATCTACGCATTCATTCGGTCTGCAGCTATCAATATAATACTCTAGCCGGTCTATGGTAAAGGACCAGAACGCCTCTTTGACAACCCCTGAACAATTATATCTTCAAATCAGGAACCCCTACGACCGAGAATTGCCTCGTCTGGGCCTCGGTGACTTGTAACCAATTGGTTTGTAGTAGTGTTCTCGTCATGGGATACCCAGTCAAGTAATCTTGGCGACGATAACTTTACGTAGTGTTGGATATTGCGGAAACTATTATACAACAACTTCGATAATATAAAGATAAATTAGAATATCCTGTTTACGGGCTGATAATAACGCATTATCCTTATTGCGTAATAGTGTCGAGATCAGCTCCTTTTTCGAAACTTACCCCGAATCTCTACCAACCAAAGTTCCGCCGAAATCCTTGCTAGACTCATGTGGACCTACCCCCTAGATCTCGGAATTGCTGCCCGAGGGTCAAGTCGCTCGGGACACGTGCGCCGCGTCGTAATTATACGAGGCATCTTGGAAGATGACGATGGGCCCACAGGGACCTCGTCGGTGACGTCCTAGGGCCCATGATAGCCTCGTATGGGCGTATATATATTTGGACGTTACCCCAGATTATTAGCACCTTCCCCGCACTCTTCTTCTCCGCATCCTCCAGTTTGGCGCTCTACTATCGAAGTTCTAAAGGAAAGTAGAGATTTTATTTTTCTTGGCGCCATAGCAGTAGTCCTACGTGGAACCCAACCACATCTAAGATGTCTGCGGATTCCGATATGGAGGCCAAGGTGGCCAACCCACAGGCCGACTCGCAACATGTCGAGTCTACTAAAGCTGTTCAAAGCGAGAGGCCTGTCTGGGAGGAGAGAGAAACGTATGGCAAAGCAGGTATGGCAACTATTCACATTTCTTGGCTGTGATGTTCGGTTTATTCGCGTGTGTTGCTAACATCATGAATAGGATTCCTCGGCATCTTTACCAACAAATATGTCACCCTGTGTGCAGCCTTTGCCACCATTGGTGGCGCCTTATTCGGTTACGATCAAGGTGTCATCTCTCTTACGCTTGTTATGGACCAATTTATCGAGAAGTTTCCCGAAGTCAGCGCCGACGCTGCCGGTGGTGGTTTCAAGAAGGGCCTTCTCACTGCGATGATTGAGCTTGGTGCCTTTCTAGGCGCTATGAACCAAGGTTGGATTGCTGATAAGTTATCGCGTAAATGGTCTATCTTGGTGGCAGTTGTCATCTTTATCATCGGTTCCACCATCCAAACGGCTTCAATGAACTATAGCATGCTCGTCGGTGGCCGCTTCGTGGGCGGAATCGGCATTGGTATGTTGGCTATGGTCGCGCCGCTCTACATTTCTGAGATCGCGCCTCCCGAGATTCGTGGCACGTTGCTTGTGCTTCAGGAGCTTTCCATTGTCACAGCTATTGTTGCTGCTTTCTACACGACCTATGGAACTAGATACATCCCCAGCGAGTGGTCTTGGCGACTTCCGTTCCTGATCCAGGTGAGTTACGCTTCGCTTACTTTAACTTGGCGCCTTTTTTGTTGATGGGGCCTCGCTTTGCAGATGATCCCCGCCTTCTTCCTGGGTGCCGGTGTCCCATTTCTCCCTTACTCTCCCCGATGGCTCGCATCGAAGGGCCGTAACGAGGAGTCTCTCCAAGTACTCTGCAAGCTTCGAGGAGTCCCAGCCACCGATGAACGTGTTCTACGAGAATGGTTCGAAATCCGATCCGAGGTCCTGTATTGCAAAGAGCGTAGCCAGGAAACCCACCCCAAATTACACGATGGTAGCCTGCTAAACCGCTTCAAACTACACATCGTCGACTACACCGACTGCTTCCGCCCGGGTGCCTGGAAGAGGACCCACGTCGGCATTGGGCTTATGTTCTTCCAACGTGAGTAGATCCATAAAATCCATCCTCTCACTTTATAGTAGTCGTTCATCATTACTTACGATTTTTGAAACAGAATTCGGCGGTGTAAATGCACTCATCTACTATTCCCCAACCCTTTTCGGCACGATGGGACTCGACACCCAAATGCAAATCGATATGTCCGGTGTTCTCAACATTTGCCAAATGATTGCTTGCTTCTGGTCGCTTTGGGGTATGGATAGGTTCGGTCGACGAGCACTGCTGTTAGGTGGCGCAACCTGTATGGTCATCGCCCATCTCATCATCGCTGTATTGGTCGGCAAGTACCAGACGAGTTGGGCAACTCACAAGACTGAGGGCTGGGTCTCAGTGGCCATGCTTCTTTTCTTCATGTTGACATACGGTGCTACATGGGGTCCTATCCCTTGGGCTATGCCTGCTGAGATCTTCCCTTCGTCTTTGCGATCAAAGGGAGTGGCCTTCTCTACGATGTCGAACTGGCTCAACAACTTCGTTATTGGTCTCATCACACCTCCTTTGGTACAGAATACCGGCTTCGGAACTTACATCTTCTTCTGCGTCTTCTGCCTGCTCGCCTTTGTCTGGGTTTACTTCGTGGTCCCCGAAACAAATGGTCGCACTCTCGAACAGATGGATCACGTCTTCCACGACAACACTGGTTCAGTGGAAGCGGCCCGCCGTGCTCGTATCGAGACAGAGCTTGCAAGCTCGGTTTGGGTTGATGGTATCCCCGGAAACGGTATGGCCAACTCAACGGGTCACGTATAGTCACGATGGGGAGCGAGTGTATGAACGGATGGGAGGGGCTGGCCTTGTTTCCGTCCAAGGTATCTTAACTAGCGCGATTCAATAGCTAGTGATTAGAAGGTAGAAATACTACTTGTAGATTAGACACACTATATCAAACGTCTCAATAAATAGAAGGTACATGGTTTTAAACAACCTTGTTTGTCTTGTGCTACATGTAGTTTGTAACAGCAATGATCTGGATCATAAAATGGGTGCTCCCGGTCGATCGGAGTCGATCTTTTGTGGACATTTGAGTCCGATCCCTGGTTGGCTGCCGACTGGCGCCAGTCAAAGAGACGAGCGAAATGCTCACTCCTCTGGAATCCTCCCAGTCCTCCGTACCTAGTAAGCGCAGAATTGATACCTGGTCAAATATGGGCAATGGAGTTCATCGACCAAGCTATATGAAATGCGTGTTTCATTCTTCCATGCTCATGTGCTAGCTGAGAATTTCGCTTCGTAGATTTCTTCTTGATGATAAATCGTTGTTATCTAATTTTCAAAGGGTTCCAAGCAGCCATCGTCTTTGGTGACATGACGTGAGCTAGGACGAGTTCGATCTAGGTAACCCTATCGCAAAAGTCAAGTTCACGAGTGTCAAGCGAAGATAAAGATATTAATCATGTGTTCAAAAATGGTATATTCTATATTTGAGTGTTCACTGCACTATGTAATTTCTATGCCCTAGCGTTCACTAGGGTCTTGTAACCTGCCGGCGTGAATACCGCCCGTAATCAGAATGTCGTCTGATGTGTGGTAGGCGCTGGCCTCCGATAGGAGATAAACCACTGGGACCTTCAGGTCGGCACGGTCGCCCATGCGCCTCATGGGCGGCTCATTATTCATAATGTCTCCCAGCCACGGGAAGCGGGTGCACTGATCTATCGTCATGTCTGTGACCATGTATCTGTTTTCGGATATCTTATCAGAGATTTGTTCCATGTACGCGGTGGACTAGAATCACTTACCCAGGCGAGATGCTGTTCACGCGGATGCCCTTGGATGCTAACTCCACACCTAGTGCCTTGGCCAACGCTACCACGGCACCCTTGCTAGAGCAGTAGTCGCTGGTGTTCTGGCCCTTGCTGGCTACGTGGGCAGCGATGGAAGCAATGAAGACGATGGACCCTCCTCGGGGGTTGAAGTCGGTCGGCTCTTGCTTTGCCATCTGAATTGCTGCCAACTGCGCTGCATAGTACGTCCCCAGCGTATTGATGTTGAAGGACCGAGCAACAGACTCGGGCTTGCGTTCCAAAAACGACTCGTCTACGCAGATACCTGCTGCGGTAACCCTGTAGTTGTGTAAGCACAGATGCTACCTTAGTTGGTAGTTGGTAGGCACTTTGAACTTACAAGCCGTCGATACGTCCAAAGTCTTGGACCACCTTATCAAAGACCCCCTTGAGTTGCTCATAGTTCGTCACGTCGGCCCTGTTTAGCGAGTCCATCTGTCAGCCGATAATGCCCTAATATGGAAAGGGTCAAGATGAAAATGTCCCATTCCCCACCCCTAGCGGCTCTCTTGGCACGTACTTCAGGGGGGAAGGGGGCTAACTTGCACCCTAGCCATTCACGTTCTTCAGACTTACTTGTAAAGCTCCACCTTAACACCATACTCTTTTTGGATCTTGTAGAAGTGGTCGTGGGGTTTGTCAAGGAGATCAAGCACCGCCACATTGCCACCAACCTCTGCGACGGCAAGGGCAAAGGCTAAGCCCAAGCCACGAGCACCACCAGTGATGACTATCGTACGTCCCTTCAGCGAGAGCAGGTCCTGCACTGAGTGGCGCAAGTAGTTGTCGGGGTCTATGGGTTTACGCGCTGGAGTGGCCATCTTCTCGGTTGGTTCGGGTGGCGAAGCTTGGGGGTAGAAGAAACAGGTTTATGTAGGTTGGTCGTGGAAAACAATCATGGGCAGACCGAAGATGGTGAACAGGAAGCCCTACTAATAATGAAAAGTCCATGACCGTAAAACCCTCGTGCACTGGGTCTGGACATTCGGGCTCACGGCCGGCCATGATGGGACACACACCGTTAACGGCGGCGGGGTCACGAGGATTACTACTTCACGCTGTGGGCGAGCTAGCCTAGGCACATCCTCCGGTCGCGACGCGGATTGATTTCCAGCCGCTAATGAGACATCGTCCATCGCCCACCCTCATTACCCCGTACTAGCTAACCTATTTGGGAACCCCCTGGGGCTCCGGGTTCCAAGACCCGCTACGCCCCCATCTCCATCCCACACATGAGAATGTACTGTGTGAGGCTCCAGAAGTGGAGCAAATGAAGACAGTTGCCTCCAAGGTTCTCTGTCGTAGTCACCTGGAATACAATCACATAATCTAGACTCGCGTCCTTTTCCTTAGGTATCTTCTAGGAGCCAAAAAAACCCCTTCTTTACCCTCACTCGAAGCCCTCTTGTATTTATCATCGAGCGAAGAACTTTTCATAAATAGTACTTCTTTTTAGCAATTTATTGCACTTTATTACCTTAATTGAGGGATGAGTTTTTCCTCGATCTGGGAATAAGTACATGGCGACGGGAATAGGGGTGGGTAGCGGATTTCCCAGTCCGATGACTGCTGACCAATAGGAATTTGCATTTAGACCAATTAGGAAATTAGATCGTCAATCCCAGGTGGTACATCCTAGGTCACGGAATTAATGGCCGCTTTCTGGAAGCTGGAATGGAATTTCCAACGCGCCTCTAATGAAACGTGCCTTGCGGGATGACGAACTGCCTTGCGATGATCGGTGTCTTTCTGTCTATACATGAGACTAGATTCTGGGATATCGGAATAGACTGCAATTTTTACGAAACTATCATCATCGCTGCGAGCATGCTCGCCCCGTAATATAATAGAACATCTCTGCAGATAAAAATCGCCATGTAGTTTGTATGTTCCTAAAATCTTAGTAAAGATCATATGCCTAAGAAAGATCAAAATGCCTTCAACAGACCCCTCTCCCGCTTCTCATTCCCTTACGAATGGCGATACTAAGGGTCTTAAAGTTAGCAATGCTCAAATCAAAGGCTGGAGAGAGCAGCTCAACGACGACGATTACGCCGTGCTTGCATTGCGCAACCTAATATTCGACATATGTCATCAGAATAGTGGCGGCCATGGCGGTTCAGCCATTGGCATGGCCGCCATTGGTGTTGCACTTTACAAGTACGTGATGCGCTACAACCCCTCAAATCCAGACTGGTTCGACCGCGATCGGTTTGTTCTCTCGAACGGTAAGTAGAGGCTTTCTCGTAAGTCGTAAGTTACGCATGATCTGACCGTCCTTGTTCACAGGCCATGCCGCCATGTTCCTATACGCCTTAAATCATCTGACCGGCTTCGACAACTGGACGATGGACGAGATCAAAGGTTATGGCAGTGCCAAGACGGACGGTTATAAGACAATATGCCATGCGCATCCCGAGATCGAGGTCCCCGGCGTAGAAGTTACGACAGGACCTTTAGGCCAAGGGATTGCGAATGCTGTCGGTCTTGCCATCGCTTCTAAGAACCTCGCCGCACGCTATAACCGCCCCGGGCATGATATCGTCAAGTCGCGGATTTACGCCATGTGCGGAGACGGTTGCCTTATGGAGGGCGTCGCTTTGGAAGCCATTTCGTTAGCTGGTAGCTTACAACTCGACAACTTGGTGGTCCTCTATGATAATAACCAGGTTACCTGTGATGGTCCACTCGACTGGATCAACACGGAAGACGTCAATGCTAAGATGAGAGCGAGCAATTGGCACGTGCTTGAGGTTGCGGATGGGAACTACGACGTACAAGCTATAGTCTCGGCCCTTAACTACGCAAAGGTACTCAAAGGCAAGCCCGTGTTCATCAATATCCGCACCGTCATCGGTCTAGGAACATCAGTTGCCGGCACGTACAAGGCGCACCATGGCGTCTTCGACAAGGAGAGTGTTGAGATCTCTAAGCGGCTCGCGGGACAAGATCCGTCTGTGACGCACGTCGTTCCTCCGAATTCCCTAGCATACTTCAGAGAGCGGAAATTCCACGGAGAGTCACTCGAAAAATCGTGGAATACTCTCCTAACCGAATATGCATCTGACTATCCTGACCTGGCTGCGTCCTTAACCAAGGCTAGAAAGGGAGATAATGGAACGGAATGGCTCGATATATTGAAGGGGATCGACAGCACGCAGTTCCAAGGGAAGGCCACCCGTGATGCAAACGGTGTCTTGATCGACAAGATCTGGAAAGCACACCCAGCGCTATGCGGAGGCGGCGCAGATTTGGTGAACTCCAACAAGGTGTCTTACTCCCCTGAAGACGTATTCCACCCAACGGTCGGCTATGCGGGTCGTTACATTCGATACGGTATCCGAGAACACGCGATGGCGGCGATCTCAAACGGTATCGCCGCCTATAACCCGGGCACCTTCTTGCCCATTACCGCCACATTTTTACTCTTCTACATATATGTAAGACTTGCACTCCGTCTTTCGTTCTTCATCTGCTGACATCATTGACTTGCCAGGCCGCACCGGGTGTCCGAATGGGCGCTTTGAGCCATCTACCTGTGATTCACTTCGCGACGCACGACTCCTTCGCAGAAGGCCAGAACGGACCGACACACCAGCCTGTCGAAGTAGACTCGCTCTATCGCGCCATGCCAAACTTGACGTACATCAGACCCGCCGATGGCGAAGAAGTCATTGGCGCGTGGATATTGGCCATGTCTAAGCGTGACGGACCCACACTATTGTCTCTCGGCCGAGACCCTGTCGGACACGTGCCCTCAACGAACCGCTATAATGTTGCCAAGGGCGCCTACGTGGTAGTCGACGTACCTGACCACAAGCTCACGCTAGCTAGCGCTGGCACGAACCTGCACTACGCGGTCGCGGCGGCCGAGTCGTTCACCAAATCTGGCATTCCTACCCGCGTGGTCAGCGCGCCTAGCTTCGAGCACTTCGACAAGCAAGACGCGGAATACCGCAACAGCGTTTTCCCTCTAGATGGAACCCCCATCGTTAGCGTGGAAGAATACGTAGCCACGACGTGGGCGCGATACGTGACGGCAAGTGCCGGCATGACGACGTATGGATACTCGGCATCCAACGCGAGCAACTATGACCGCTTTGGCCTAGATGCCAAGGGCATTGAGAGGAGGGTGCGGAAGTATCTCGAGGATCTAAATGGCGCCAACGCTAGACAAGCGGGCTGGCGGCAAATTTAGGGAGTTTCACTCGGACTCGGCTCTATTTACTGTAATTAATTAGAAGTAGGTAAAAATTCATGGGAACATTATGTAATTCAAGTTCGTCGTTTTGATTTCTGTGATTGCAAGGCACTACGTGAGAAGATTCGCATGGTGATTGGTGTTGTATTTCTTGAGTTCGAAATTTGGAATCTACAACAGGAATGATCCACTTATTCCCTCAATTATGTCAGCACGCTCACAGAAGCTGCAATGGCAACGGCCCCGAAGGACACTAACCTCCACGGAATTTTTAACTCTCATTGGCTAGATTTATCATCATCCCCTGAAGATCACTGTACAACGCCCTTTAATGCCCTAAGTTGATCCGATACTAGGTATCCTTATGGTCATCAGGGTTCACTCAAAAATTTCACATTTATAGCCAACCTTATGCGCGGATTTTTACTCTATTCAACTATAAATATCAACTACTAGAAATTTATTGTAGTCTTGACAACCAATGTGCCATTGCTATCGGTGGTTTTGCCAGCTGTCTTGAAAGCTTCTTCAACAGTGTCCAATCCATTGAACCGATGAGTGATCAGCTTCCGAATGTCTGGAAGCTTCGCTCCTCCTACTGGGGATCCGCTCACCGATGCGGCTGCGATCTCGATGGCTTTCGGGTATGCGTTTGCGTAACGCCAGCTTGGAATCAAAGTGATTTCGCGGGGCGTTGCTTCGGATATAGGAAGGACGTGGTTTGGCACGCCTAGGCCGATTAATACTACCGCACCTCCGGAGACGGTTGCCTGCATAGGAGAGGTTAGAAACGTTGATCTCATGCATAACCAATGAAAAATCGAAAAAAAGGAAAAAGAAAGAGGAAAACTGACATATATAGATGCTTGCAAACAAGACTCGGCTCCGGTGCATTCGAATGTAACGGATGGTCTGTCCACTGGCTTTCCGTCAGGCCAGTGCAAGTCGGTAATCTGGGCTGCCGTGTCCTTTGCTATCTCCAACTTCTCTTCTGTCGTCGCACCTCTTCTGGGCTTAACTGCAACCTTAAACGTGGCAAATCCATTGTCCGTGGCAAACTTCAAGCGGCCCTCGTCGATATCCGCCATGATGATGGTCTTGTACCCGGCAACCTGGGCCGCTACGGAGACCAGCAACCCCACGGCGCCAGCACCAAATATCAAGGCAGTGCCTTGTGTAGTAGGTAAAGCGACCTTCTCTGCCCGCCGCACCGCGTGGGCTGCGACCGCCAGTGGCTCCAGTAGAGCTCCGGTTTCGTAGTCCAACTCGGACGGCAGCTTATGCACCCACTTCACAGGGTGGTTGATGCGTTCTTGCAGCGTGCCCTGGTAGTGAGGGAACTTGGAGCCGGAGCTTCGAAACCGCAAGCTTGGACAGATATTGTAGGTCTGGGACTTGCAATATTCACAATCGCCACATGCGACACCGCACTCTACAGCTACCTTGTCGCCAACATGTAGGTCCGGGTTTATGGAAGCCACCTGCGAGCCTATGGCGGTAACCTCGCCGGCGGACTCGTGTCCGAGGGCCAGCGGCTCTCGTACGAGGATCGAGCCATTGCGGAAACTGGAATAGTAATGAAGGTCGGAGCCGCAAAGAGTAGTAGAACGGATGGCGATCTGGACTTCGTCGGCCCCCAATGGGGGGACGTCTCTCGTCTCGAGCCTGAGGTCCTGGGCACCGTGTAGATACTGGCCCGCGCTCTTAGCTGCTACAGACATGGTGATGATGATGATGATGATGATGCAAGTGACGGTTACTAATGATTCTCTACTTGAGCTAGTCTTGCTTAAAATGAGAGTATACGTAGCCTATTTAAGTGGTGCATTGCTACGAGACTTTTCGAGCCTGCGTGTACTTACCTGCCTACGTCAGGTGCTGATTTTTTCAACTTCAGTCCATGATACTGGTCATATTTTCCAAGCGCCGTCGCGACTGAATCCGAAAGTCGCAAGTGCTATTGGAAATTGCCATTTACTTTAGTCAGGTACCCCGGCTCGGCCATCGATGACGAACTAGGTTAGTGGGCTTGACGATCCGGGCCACAGGTTCGGGCACTCAATTCCGAAGCTACAGATTCCACCCTCAGCAGTTCTTGCGGGCACACATGTCGGAAGTATCGACCGCTGATTGACTTATCCGATCATTCGATGCTCATTGTGACAGCGGGCAATGAAAATATTGATGTGGGAAAAGATCCCTGGGGTCCGGGGTAGGCCAACCCCAAGTCCAACCTAGTCAAATTCGCCACGGCAAGCTGTAAAGTGGTGAAATTTATCGTGACTTGTACTTCGTGTCTTTCTCCACGAGGCCATCTGTCGAAGGTATAACTTCCCTCGCTGCTTCATCGTCAATCCTGAGCTCTCCTCTGCTCACATTCAAACTTTGACATTCATCCCTCGAGACATCGCTACATTATACCCAAGCGACGAAGGATTCAATATGCCAGAGTACACGAAAGACATTAATGCCATAGTCGTAGGCGCCGGCCCTGCCGGCATTGCTATGGCATACCGGTTGAAGCATGACCTTGGATTTGACAACTTCACGGTTTATGATAAGCTAGATGGTGTTGGTGGCACTTGGATGGCGAACACCTACCCAGGGTGGTGAGTGCAAGCTCCTATTACCTTAAAACGTTACAATTATCTAACCGAGCTTCAAATTCAGTGGTTGCGATCTCAAGTCACACCTTTACTCCTTCAGCTTCAACTTAAATCCGAATTGGTCGAAGGAGCTTTGCGAGCAACCCGAGATTCTACAATGTGAGTATAGTGGCAGATAACTTCAAGGCCTACAAGCTAACTTGGTGATCACAGACATGAACGACACAGTGGACAAGTTTGACCTACGCAAGCACATCCAAACCTCAGTCGAGTGTACGGGGGCTGTATGGCACGATGATCTGTCTAAGTGGGAAGTCAACCTCAAAAATAACATAACCGGCATCGAGTATACGCGCTTCGCTACCATGTTCATATCCGCCGTCGGCGCCATCTCCTTCCCCCGCGACGTTAAATTCAACGGCATGGAGAACTTCAAGGGTCCCATGTTCCACACTGCCCGGTGGGATCACAGCGTTGACTACAAGAACAAGCGTGTCGCCGTCATCGGCAACGGATGCAGTGCCGCCCAAGTTGTGCCGGCCCTTGCTAAGGATGCTGCCTTCGTCAAACAATACGCGCGAAGCGGTCAATGGTTCCACGCTCGGCCGAATCGCGATTATACCGCGTTAGACAAGGCTATCTTCAAATATCTGCCCTTACGCCAGCGTTTACTGCGCCTGAAGATTTTCTTGGACGCGGACGAGGAGACGACGACATATTTCCCCACGCCCCGGGGACTGAAGATGCGTGCCCAAGTTGAAGAGGAGTCGCGGAAATACATTAAGTCCATTGCGCCCGAGAAGTACTGGAAGTCTATCATTCCCAACTTCCCGCTAGGATGCAAACGCCGCATCTTCGACCCCGGCTACCTCGAGAGCCTCAACCTTCCTAACGTTGAACTCCTCCCGGAGGGTATCAAAGAGATGACAGAGACGGGTATCATTAGCAGCTCCGGCATTAAAGACGACTTCGATATCATTGTCCTCGCGACGGGCTTCCAAGTATCGCAGTTCCTGACGCCGATGCACATCGTCGGCAAGACCGGCAAGGCGCTGCACGACCAATGGAGGGAATGCCGCGGCGCCCAGGCATATCTGGGGACCTTCGTGCACAATTTCCCCAACCTAGCTATCCTATTCGGACCCAACACGTTCCCGGCGAATAACTCCGCGCTGTTCGCGTGCGAGACCCAAGTAGACTACGCTGTCAAGGCGCTGATCAAGCCGGTTCTCGACCACCGCGCCGACGTCATCGAAGTGAAGCAGGCGTACGAAGACGCGGAGACTAATGCCATCCACCAGGAACTTACAAACACAGTCTTCTCCGGCGACTGCTCCAACTGGTACATCGGCGACTTCGGTCGCAACGCGGCGTCCTGGCCGGGTCTAGCCAGATCATACTGGTTCCGAACCTACTTCCCTGACTGGAAGGCGTTTATCTTCACCGGCGGCAGCCCCTGGTGGCCATTCTACTCAGCCTGGAGGAACGTGACGACGTTGTCGCCGCTGACGAAAGCATTAGTTGTTGTAGGCGCATTTGTGCTCCTGAGCGGGAATAGCAACGTAGTCAAGGGCCAATCAGCGGCGGCCTACCAACTGCTATTGAAGAATTTACAGCCGGTGACGTTGCTGAAATGAAAATGCATCTTGTTTTCTTAGCTTTATATTATAGTAGTAAAAAAATCCACTTAAATAATGAATTTAAATGCGACTTTTAAAAACTTCCGCTGCCTATGCTATGTCTTCATGATCGAGGGGTTTGTTCGATGTGCTCAAAACCTCAAGGGTTCCAACTACGTCATTAGATTATAGACCCCTAAATTCTACTATACTGACTGGGCCTTGAGAAAAAGGGGACCAGCACGGGTTTTGCAAAGTCCCACTTTATACAGAGACGCGACGCACTCAATCAAAAGCTGCAGCACTATTCCGTAGAGCAGCGATGTTGAAACAAAGGATCTAGATCAGGGCGGGGATACAAAAGGGGGTTCGGACATATTCACGGTGGCCTGTGTGGCGTTGAGAGTCACGAGAACTTACACAGTAATGGGGCAGCGGGGAAATGGGTTCGGAAGAGGGGAAACCCCACTTATTCCCCAAGTTACGTAACCGCTCCCATGTATTCGGACCGTGTCTTCCCCGCACGGTGACCTCATGTAATGTGGGCACGTATATAACCCCGCAGTATTGAGAGTGGTGGGTCGTGGTCGGAAAATGACTTCCATCGGATGCCTTTCCCGTATTGTCACCTCAACCCCTCTTAGTAAACTAACGCGATTCTCTCCTCACCCCTCTAAATATGTCGTGACCGAAGTCGGATTCACGCGAGAGTAAGACTCTAATGCCCGATAAATGAGACCGACACGGGTCGCGGATGGCCACGGGCTGATTCGCGGCGAACAATTCGCATCGAGTATCGGATTTATGTAGGCAAATTGCCATCGAACACATGACTGCACTCTATTATAAGTACCTCAAGCCGTGTGCTGCTAGGATTGATAGGTATAGATACTTCATAATCGAGTTAAAATATTGAATTAGTAATATCAATTGATCTCTTGTTCACTGACGCAAACATGGGTTCTACTGACGGTTCAGAATATCACAAGGAGGCTCTCCGTAATGTAAGTTCTTCTAACCACGAAGCCGTGCTTTTCAATGGCTGCTCATGGCATTGACTACCCCCCTGACGATCGAAATGGCTGACCAGACTCGCGTCTACACAGCTCAAGGATCCCAGCCTGTTCATCCAAAATGCGTTCATTGATGGAGAATGGGTCTCCAAAGACAAGAAGTTCGACGTATACGGTTCGCACGGGACTTCCATCTCAGCCGTACCTAAAGCTAATTACCAGTAGAACCCTCAACCGGCACTGTCTTAGGCCAGGTGGCCGACGGCAGCCTTGAGGACTTCCAGAAAGCTATTCAGAGCGCGAACGAAGCACAACCGAAGTTCTTCGCCGAAACAACAGCCACACAACGAGGAGCGTTGTTGCGCAAATGGTACGATTTGATCGTCAAGCATCAAGAAGACAGTAGGCGAGCCCCTTTCCTCCGCTTTCCCCCTTAGCCATGACGAAGTCGGCGAATTCTAAACAGAGGCTAATTTTCGATCAATTTAGTCGCGACAATCCTTAGTCTCGAAAACGGAAAGACATTCGGGGAGGCAAGGGGTGAGGTAGTGTACGCTGCCAGCTTCATCGCCTGGTTCGCGGAAGAGGCCACTCGAGCCTATGGTGTCACGATCCCTTCGTCAACCCCCAATACCCAACTAATAACAATCCGCGAACCCCTCGGCGTGTGCGGCATCATTACGCCATGGAATTTCCCGGCTGCCATGATCACGCGAAAAATCGGTCCCGCGCTCGCCGCCGGAAACTCAGTCGTAATCAAGCCTCCCAGCGAGACGCCTTACACGGCGTTGGCGTTGACGAAACTTGCCGTAGAGGCCGGTCTCCCACCGAAAACAATCCAAGTGGTGCCCACAAAGAACCGCCAGGCTGCCACGGAGCTAGCGACGAACCCGCTCGTTAAGAAGATCAGCTTCACTGGATCGACGGGCGTGGGGAAGATGCTGGCGAAGCTGGCGACAGGGACCTTGAAGAAGGTCAGCTTGGAACTCGGTGGTAATGCGCCGTTTATTGTCTTCAATGACGCGGATCTTGACCTCGCCGTCGAGGGTGCCATGTTCTGCAAGTTCCGATGTTCTGGTCAAACGTGTGTCTGGTATGTTGGCTCCCATCTTCCAAGTGTCTGCTATACCGGGGAAGATACTAATATTCGATCTTCACAGCGCGAATCGATTATATGTCCAAAAAGGTATCGCCAAAGATTTCACGGCCAAGCTCGTTCAGAAAGTCGCCGCTCTTCAAGTCGGTGCAGGTCTAAGCTCCGCCACCACCCAGGGACCACTGGTGAACAAATCTGCGGTAGACAAGGTCACTGAGCACGTAACGGACGCCGTCTCGAAGGGTGCCAAGATCGAGATTGGTGGTAAGACCCCGGGATCGGCAGGGTTTTTCTATGAGCCCACGGTGCTCTCCGGCGTCACTCCAGACTCGCTAGTTAGCAAGGACGAGACCTTTGGCCCTCTCGCCCCGGTATTTGAGTTTGAAACCGAGGAGGATGCGATAAAACTCGCGAACGACACAGAGTTTGGCCTTGCGGGCTACTTTTTCTCCAAAGATATTGGACGCGCGATGCGGGTTGCGCAGCGGCTCCAGGTGGGGATGGTGGGTGTCAACACAGGCAAGATCAGCGCGGCAGAGGCGCCGTTTGGAGGTGTCAAGGAGAGTGGTTATGGAAAGGAGGGCAGTCTTTACGGGCTCGAGGAATACCAGGTTATCAAGAGCATTACCTTCGGGAACTTGGACGTCTAAACTACGTAAACTAATTACTGTATTCGGTTTGAGGAGGCCAAAAAACTACGCAATGTAAATTAGAAGTTAAACCTACCCCAAAACTTGTCAGGATACAAGATAAGTCGCGTGATAATATTCGCGAGAGTTGTATTAGAGCCGCGTGGACCTCGAGAAGATTCTGGACAAGACCATAGTATGATCGTCAGGGTCGAACGAAGGCAAGAGACGTGTAAGCTTCGTCCGATAGATCCAATCACGACCCCCAGAGGCCGAATAACGGGCGGAAAGCTCCCGGCCGTGATCTGCCCGATGTCGTGCAGACGCGAAGCCAAGCACCTAGTAGGCGCCTAAGCAAGAATGGCGAGGCGTGTTTAGAGGCAAAATACGTCAGGAACTGCATCTAAAGGACCGAGCATGCCGTCAGAAGGTCCGATAGCGGAAATCAGCTCCCGAGGGCATAGATATATATAGTACTGTGCAGCTGCAAACGGAGCAAAACGACCGGGCTACCAGTGTCTCAGGCAGATTCTGCATTCGAAATACCCATCATGTCTCGAACATACAATGTCGCATCGATACCCGGCGATGGCATAGGTGTGGAGGTCATCGAGCACACGGTCAAGGTAATACGGGCCCTCGAGCAGCGACTAGGATCATTTAGCGTACGATTCACAACGTTTGACTGGAGCTCGGAGCGGTATAAGCAGGTGGGCTCCTATATGCCAGAGGATGGCCTAGAGACGCTGAAGGAATATGACGCCATTTTGTTCGGTGCTGTCGGCTCACCAGGTAAGCATCTTTAAGCCGTTCAATGGTGTACTAGACTTCAGGAACTTTGTGGCTGATATGGATACTGTGAACTGATTAGATGTCCCGGACCATATTTCTCTCTGGGGACTGATTTTACCGATTCGCAAGCGAGTACGTGCATCGTAGACGAGAACGAAATGAGAAAAGGAAGAAATATCGTCTAACCGAGAGATTAGTTAGATCAATACGTCAACGTTCGCCCGATCACAGTTCTCCCCGGGCTATCTTCGCCCCTGAAGGACAAGACTGCCGCCGAACTAGACTGGATCATGATCCGCGAAAACAGTGAGGGTGAATATGCCGGTCAGGGAGGAACGACGCACGACGACACGCCATATGCGATTGCCAACGACGTTTCCGTGTTTACAAGAATAGGTATCGAGCGTACGATGCGTTTCGCATTCGAAACGGCGCAAAACCGACCTCGCAAGAAGCTGACCATGGTGACCAAGAGCAACGCGCAACGACACGGCATGGTGCTCTGGGACAAGGTCTTCGAGGAGCTAGTTCCGCAATACCCGGAGGTGCAGACAGACAAAATGCTGGTCGATGCTATGACGGTTCGGATGGTGCTGAAGCCCGAAAGCCTCGACACCATCGTGGCCACGAACCTGCACGGCGATATCCTGTCGGACTTGGCGGCGGCACTCGCAGGCAGCATCGGTGTCGCACCTTCGAGCAACCTCAACCCAACAAGGAAATATCCCAGCATGTTCGAGCCCATTCACGGCAGCGCGCCGGACATCACGGGCAAAGGCATTGCAAACCCGGTGGGAACCTTCTGGAGCGCAGCCGAGATGCTGAGATGGCTAGGAGAAGGCGAGGCGGCTGCCGACCTCATGGAGGCCATTAAGAAGGTGTTGGACGCTGGCATCCGGACGCGAGACGTCGGAGGGACAGCAAATACAGCCGAAGTGACAGACGCGGTCGTGCAGGCGTTGTTAGACGCTTCGTGAAGTACTAAGGTATGTAAGTGAAGTTGTGGGCCGGATACCCCCTGACTGGCACAAGACTACAATTCCCACAAAATTGGTAACTGCATTGGCGATAGTTACACATGTAGTGGAGCAGGCCCGTTAAACCTGTAAGCATTTGAGGCTCTTAAGGCATTGTACAGTAATCTTTTAGAGGGGGTAATACGAAATCTAGCCAACCAGAACTTGGAAGCTTTTGTGGGTGCCAGTCAGTCTTGTGCCAGTTTAGGGATAGATTGAGGATAGGAATATGCATGTACATAAGAAAGAACCCAGACCCATCCTACCGGTAACACAAGCAGTTTAGTTCCAATCGCGCAGATTACCTAAGGCGCAGATGATGCACGTTGCCATTTTTGTCACTAATCACCTCAACGTACCGCCTATGCTACGGTACACTAGTCCGCATGTGGAGTTTGGGCTGTGTCTCGTGACACCCGCTTTTTTCCTGTGTGGTTATAATTACCGCCCCACTCTGCATCCATGGATATTTGACGCGGTCGCTTCGCATCACTTACCCAGCTGAACTACTAGGTACCCCACACATCTCCGCAGCCAGCGTAGTACATAATGCGGGAAAGTGGGGTAATTAATGCCCCCATAAGGGGTCAAGAGCAGAAATTTCGGTACAGTAACTTCCTAATGGCTAGAGTTTACTATACGTTAGCTTAGTCCATATTTAGAAGAATACAACATCGTTTTTCTACCTTGGTTCAAGTAGCCCCCCCTTAGCCCTTCTTATCTTACCCCAGCTTTTCCCCGCACGGCCGATCAAGTTGAATTTTGCGGCCAGCACCTTGGTAATAATGCATCCTCTTACTTCAACGACTCAAAAACATCGCAATGTCTGCTCCCACGTCAGCAGCCTCCAAAAGGAAACATGTCACGACCGCCTGCGTGGCGTGTCGCGAGAGCAAAGTCAGGGTTCGTACATCTCCATCTTGACTCTTCCTATAGTGACGACTGGACGGAAGTATGCCTCCATCAATTACAAAGCACTGACATTGGCCTAGTGTGATGGTGTATCGCCTGCTTGCTCGAGTTGTAGGAATAAAGGCAAGGAGTGTCGCTATCAAGCCAGCGACGATAAAAGAAAGTATGCGGTGAAAAATTTATCATACCCCTAACTTTGTCATATGAGGCTAACCAGGGCTTCCAGGCTCTCTTCTCGGGTTGCCATAGAGTTATTATCTAGCCGAATCGATCAGCTATGCCAGTTCATACTCGAAAATTCTCTTCAGCCTCCCCCCATGGAAGAGGAAGCGGAGGCGACATTAACTAAGGTCCTGGCCAATTTAAGGCTCACATCTGCATTTGCTGGCAACGATAGCTGGAACAAGGCTGGCTCGGATAGAAGCACACCACCAAGCGAAAGTCTAAGTAGAAGTGAAGGGAAAATGCGCCATCGAGCAAACTCGGCTGTTACAGTAACGAATCCGACTATATCCTCAGAACCGGTCGAGTCAAGCAATCCTAGTCGGACTAGCCCGGAAAATCCGATAGCCCCAAGCCTCCACCATCTAGATTGGAATTGGAATCTCTCAGAAGATATGCCTATGAACCTACAAATGGCCCAGCCAACAGAAACAAATTCTTTAGAAGAAATGCTTCTTGATACTACGGTCTCCCTGAAGCAGCCTCTCCAGGGGGTCATGCAGCCCGGTTGTTCTCCACAACTTAAAGAAAATGCCGGTGACACCGAAGGTACAGAGGAACTCGTCGAAAAACTCTCCGCCCGAATGGGATCCCTGCAGATAGGACCAGGTGGACAAGTTCGCTATTATGGCCCAACTTCGAACTTCAATCTCGTAGATATGCCAGCGCCGGATAACCTAACGGTACATCGTACAGTTCGAAATAATGGTCAGGAGCATCTCGATCGCCTTGGTATTGGCAAAGAAGTGCCTCGAGAGTTGGAAGATCACTTGGTAGATCTATATTTCACTTGGCAAGGTCCAGCGCTCCACGTAGTGAATCGGGCCATGTATGAAGAGGCGAAGATTCGGTGGCAAGAAGGTGAAGAGGATACACCGTACTATTCCGAGGCCCTAAGGAATTCAATGTAAACCACCCCCAAGCCCCCCTAAATTCGTCTGAAAGCGACGAGAGATCAAAATAACGCTAACGATAAGAAGATGCTCGTTGGGAGCTGCTTTCGAGACACGCCACCATCCAACATTTGTAACGTTCCCCAAATCTCTGTCCGATTTCTTTGCGGACAGAGCGAAGGCACTGCTAGAGATCGAGCTTGATTCTCCATGCGTTGCAACGGTGCAGGCTATGGTGGTGCTCAGCGGCCACGATATCGGTTGCAAGAGAGACGCTCGAGGGTGGCTCTACAGCGGTCCGTCAAAATCCCGAGTCTACTCAACCAATTGGTCCACGCTGACGCGCAATAGGTATGGCGATGCGCCTCGCGTTCGACCTAGCATTACATGTCGATATGAGTTCCTACGTTTCTAGGGGATCTCTGAGCCAATCCGAGGCTGACCTGCGCCGAACGGTATTCTGGGGAGCATATACAGCGGATTAGTAAGGAGTTCTCGTCCCTTCAGTCGCGCAGGATTCTTGCTAAACTTTGATTTTAGCACATGGGGATTATATCTGGGGCGGCCTTTCCGTATTAACATGGAAGACGTTACCATTGAGAAGCCTGGTGGCAACCCGGCCACTGAGACCGCTACACAGTGGATTCCATATGGCTCTCCTAAGTCACTTGACGATTGCACGCCTTGTGTCGATTATCCCGAAGAGCTAAGCCGTTATCGTGCAATGATGTGTGAGATTATGGCACCTCTAGTATATGCTCTGTAAGATTCCATGATCTTTACTCTCTACGAGGGATTTATCTAATTTGTGGTGATTAGCTACGGAAGTCTAAATATCAAGCCCGAAGAACTGTACGAACTGAATACCAAGACGATTAAAGAACTTTTGAACTGGAAAGAAAATCTGCCCGGTGTGCTGCAGGTAGATCCGAACGAGCAGGATAGACCATATCTCCCGCACGTGTTACTACTGCAGTGAGTAGTACACTTTATGCCGCCGTAATCGACACCGGCTAACCCAGATATTATAGCATGCAATATTACCAAAATATCATATATGCCCACCGGCCATGGATGTCTAGACGGTATTCTCAATCATTAGCCCCACACGCCCTCGACTGGGGATATGCACGCATGATGTGCATCGAGTCGGCCACGGCCATAGCGAAGTTACTCCAACATTACGAGTCGCGATACACACTTCGCCGAATGAACATCCAAGGCGTCGGCATAACTTGCTCTGCTGCATTACTCCTGCTATTTACCGCAGTAACGAACTATCGACTACCAGGAGACGACGTAGAATTCCTCCTAAGCTCGTGTTTCAGGGCGTTGGACGAGTTTGGCGCTGCCTGGGAAAATGCCAAGCGGGCGCGCGACTTTCTAGTCCTCTTGCAGCGGCAGTGGGAATCCCGGGCTCGCGCAAGTCGAGCCCGTCGGCCCTCGCAGTCGTCGACATCTATATCCAGGAAGCGAGCGAGAACGTCGAGTCATGGCTCTATACTCGGCAGTAGTAGTATTAGCTACCCAGAAACGACACAGCCACTACCGCGACCGGGCTTTCAAGCAGGCAATTATAGCACAAACATGACTATGGGCTTCGATCTCGACTGGATGCCCCCTGGCGACGCTTACGCTACCACTCATTGAGTATAACGGCTGGGATCTTGATGATATCGCCGAGATGAGTCCCTGCGTTGGCTTCGGCCATCTGGACACCCGATATAGGCTGTAGTGATGCGTCACAAAGCCGCATAAGCGGACTTACGAAGTTATTCGAGTTTCACGTGATCCTTGACACCCAGGCAAAGTAGAGCGAGTACACTCCAGAAGATGACCGCATGGAACACAGAGTAGACGAAATCTGGTAGGAGTCTTTCATCATCACGCTCGCGGGGGCCTACCCACACTCAAAAGAGCATTCAGAACCCACGAAATTCGATAAAAGGTCGAGAATTGCAATATCAACGCGGCACCATTTGGAAGAAGGTCAAAATGGTCGTTTGTGTCTCCCTCCAGCATCGATGCCTGTGTGTATGGATATAAGACGTTAGGTGCGTTCGCTAGATATAATTGGCAATGTTGGTTCTGTCATCTTGGAGAGCTGGGGATTACTGCTACACATATCGTAGCTGACGGTCGATTGCTTCTCTTAGAAGCCTTTCCCCCGGAGCTTTATTTTCATGAACGCAAGTTCCATCCTTTCCCGTGGCAACTGATGAAAAAAAATCTAATATACCAGTAGCTGCTACGACTTATTATCAACCACAGAAATATACCACTGAGACTCTTGAAGGGTCTAATGGGTTTGCCTGCCAATTGGAGAAACGGGAACGGAAAAGGTTGATGGCGGCGTTTCTCACAATGTATATAGCCTAGTCGCAGGAGGAGGTGATCTACACTTACCCCTTTTCTTGGAACATTTGGTTGAAAAAATGGCGTGTTGATTATATAGGTAATTATAAGCACATAACAGGTACCTCATGAAATCAAACTTTATATTTATTATGGATGATTCAAACCAAACATTGAATAGGTGATTTATATGGATTTATTTTCCCATCTCATCACGAATCTCAATTGCACTGTGAAATTGGTTGGGTTTGGTGAGAAAATAGCAGATGTCTGCAGAAGTTTAATACCTAGGTACCTACACCTATCAATAATTGACGCCGTGGGAAATCACAAGACATACGAGGTTTATGACGATTTCCTTCCTTTTTCCCAAGCTATTTTCCATCCATCGACTACTAATCTTAGTCTATACCTAGGTAAGATGTCTCACAAGTACGGAGAGCCCGTGAGACCCATCGAACCAATACCTCTTTTTTTTACCTTCAGGTCAAGTGGAAAACACCAGTGCACGCTTACCTTTTGGCCAGACTGACAATTCAATATGGAGGTTCATGTCAGACACATGGCCTACTTAAAAGCTAGGAGTGAAGTTAGGAGGTAAGTATATAGTCCATAAGGCGAAGCAATTAGCAAGAAGAAGCCCCTTAATCATTACACATTAAGAGGGACAGCAATCAACATTATCAATTACTATATCAGTCATATCAAATTAATTAATTAATTATGTATGGATAAGGTGACTGGTTGCCGTGGTATGGCAGGTCGTAACATTACATCCGCATCTCTATTGTACGCGTTCATTGTTAGACACCGGTGTGTTCATAATATGGCAAGCATCATTTGTATGCACACTCCACCTCTATGTATAGTGGAATAGTTTCATATAGTAAGAATAACCGTCAACGTCGTCAGAAGCAAAAGTATCGGATAATCAGTTCAGGGGAAGACCTTTACTCGAAATATGGGCAACAAGGTCTTTGAACTGCTGTGCAAGGGTATCGACGACGATTGAGACGTCAGGGGCTTCGGGACGCGCCTGTTCATCTTGCTCGTTAAGAGCTTTTGAGTCCCAGCTCTCAGATTTGGCGATGGCTTCTGTTTTTCCAAGCGCTTTCACACCCTTCACTTCCTTTCCTCTTCTTGGCGGGCCTCTTGGAGTACATGGTGTGACGATGGTTTCATCGAGCAGGCAGTGCCAGCGTGTTATGTAAACACCTGGCCCGCTCATGTTACCGTTCGCCTCCACCCGGCCATCCACTCCGTCGATAATTTTCTGCACTCGGGCCCAGGACATACACTCCAGTGCGGAGAGATATTCGGCATGAGCATCAAGAGCGGCCTTAACATTGTTTTGCTTGTCTTCCGGGATTCCGTCAAAAAGGGCCTGGAGAGATCGACTCATCTCCTTAGAACCAAATGAATATCTATCATGGCCCTCTGTAGGGCTCTTGTCATTCTCTGGTGGCTGTCTGAAAAATTCCAGGCTACTCTTAGCCCATTTAAACCATGTTGTTCGTAACTCAGGACACCCTCCTGCGAACTCATGTAAATAGTCGTAGGCTAATTGACGATTCCGCTTTAAGAGAGCAACATAGTCTTCGACAGAAGGTGGCACTGTGCCATTCTGGGCTTGGCCGCTGTCTTTCTTCTTAGGCTTACTTGTTCTTATCAAGTCTGTCAAGAAGTTTTCGACCGAGTTGATATGTTTTCGTATATCTACGTTCCTGTGGATAGCTCGAATCATGGGTTCGAAAACTGACACGCCATCTTCTACTATGGTTGTCGTTAGATCCGGAGTTTCGCGACATAAAGCTTGAGTGATCTTCTCTCTATCACGGATAGCAAGCTGAGCGGAATAATACTCCAAACACTGGGCATGCTGCTTATCAGTTAGGGACTCTGTCAGAACCTTGTCTCTGGTCTCTAAGATGGCGACAATAATAGACATGTTGTCGTTTTGGCTCAATCCACGAATTCCTTCGTGTTCTCCTCTAGAAGCTTGCAGATGTGCGTCAATCACGGCTAGATGCGATTCGCTTGGCCCTTCTTTGCTCCGTCTAATACTGTCAACGGCTTTGCGGAAGTCGCTGGCGTCCCACTCTAACACAAGAGATATTATCCTGTTGAAAGTGAATTAGCCCTCTCCATTCATGTCAACTCAGTATGTATGCACCTTTGCAGTAGATTCATTCCGTCCGACGCGTTCCGTGTGAATCCGAGAAAATTAGATATGGCACCGACGCTGACCTTTGCCAAGAATAACCTGACCATAGCATTGATCATAGTCCCAGCATTTCCGAGACGTAATGTTTGCCCAACTAACGTATATGGGATTAAGCCATGGACGTTATCTATCAACTTCAATAAATAGGGGCCCTCGGCTGATAGGACAAAGAGGTGGTGAAGAAATGTAGCTATGTATATGATAGCGTAATCAACTGCGGCGTTGACTGCTGGAGAGTGGCCCTCAAGGTTTGGGGTCTTGGTTAGATGGTCAAACAGTTCGTCAAGAAGATTTCCATAGACCAGATGGTGGACAACATCGTCCCAAGCCCTTGCAAGGTCCTCTGCTGTGTGCGGGTCATACGTGGCATAAAGATTCGGTAGCTTGTCGTTGGGTATGCCAGTTAATAGGCCTCTAGTGACGGATTCATGAATGACGGAGGCGGCTGAGGCGAGTCTCTTCCTACTTCCCAATGTCCCTTTATCATAACTGTCGGATAGGTCTGCTTCTCCAAATCGCTTCATTATACTTCTGAATTTAGTGGCCCAGAATTTAGACGGTAGATCCCGAAGGCCAGGGATAGGAAGTACTAATCTGGTAAAGAGAAGTTGTAAAAGCGGAGATAATGATTTTGGAGATTCACCATCCTTCTGCTTCTGGGTGCATGTACCAAATGGATACCCATAATTCTCAATAGCCTCAGGATGTTTGAAGGTCTTCACTTCGGAGTATGTCTCATGGTGGACGAGAATATCGAATAAGGCTCCCAATTGCCGGGGAGATAGGGTGGTAGAAGACATAGTAGACGACGATAAACGGTGTACCAACCTTACGGGACATCCGGAATTAAAGAAACATGAACATAAGGAAATGAGTTTATCTATGTCGGTGGGGATGAATTTCATACATTTTGACCGGCGTTTTGGGGTTTCGTTGGACGGTGAACATCCAATGTTGTTTATCAAAAAGTACAAAATACACTCATCATTCATTTGAATCTTCATATGCTTTGTGACTCTTTTTGCACCACGTGCTGACGTCATCTGGCATGAGTGGCCTGAACTTACTACGTAGTAGGTGCCCTATTTGGACCATCGGGTATCCACTCAGGTACAAAATACGACCTTCCGGTACCTATTCTGGGTAGCTGCAAGCATTTAGACGGCGTATTGTGAATAGGTAGCACATGAACCTTAATGTGCTATCAACGTGATTCTTTATGAATGTGTCACCGGTGCATCTTGACACATAGGTGAATCTATATTCATTCCCAATATAAGTCTATAATTCACACCTCGAGTCCATCTTGCTGTGAAACAAACTGACTATACCGATTAGCTTCAAAGATTCTTTATGTAAACAATCCTCTTATATAAGCATATTAGTAGATCTAATATGCATCTAAACTGGTCCCGAACTTTTGGCGATAAGCTCCAACAAATCCATTGAATTTGATACGATTTTCAAACTTGTAGTCTTCTATTCCCCAGCCTCAGCATCAAAATGACTCGTAAGGACAATGCCGCCCGGCCGCGATGATACCAATGGCTTTCCTCGGGACTTATATACTGGTGTCCTTCCCGTCATACCACCTGAAGGCAGTCTAGATAATTCGTCGCGCAATAATGCCGCAACCGCCGCGTCAGCTGCCGGTGTTCGCGCCCTGAGCGCTCAGGCTATCGCCTTCTACTTCAGAGCTCCCGTCAAGGCTTTCTTCCGAACTCGAGTAGACTATCTTGCATATGCCCGGAGTGTGCACCAGACGCGAACGGAATCATTCACGCGAGCCGCTGCTAATGATCCAGCCGCGTCAAGGTTAGGCCTCACTCTTAGGCAAGCATGGATGTGGGCGCGGGGTACAACCCCTGGATTGCTCGCGTCCGTCATTCAGCAGCATGGATGGAGTGTCATACCTCATCAGATTCTTCCGCCGCTGATGGCGAATGTCGGAGTCGGTGCTGTGCTATACACTAGCTATTTACAAATATTGGCCCAGCTACACGAAGAGACTTCGAGAGCACCGAAAAGAATTTTTCCTCCGCCAGACCCTATTCACACCTTTACTGCGGGTTTCTTGGCTGGGAGTATCCAAAGCGTTATCGCGGCCCCACTTGATGCCATTCAGGCGAGATATGACCATCGCGATCTCATGAATGGAAATATCGACGGGAAGCCGAGGAGCATGTGGTCATTCTCAGCAGAGAAGCTTAGGGAAATTGGACTGCGCGGGGTTTTCGCAGGATGGGGGTTATCGTTCTTAAAGGATAGTTTCGGATGTGCTGTCTTTTTCAGCACTTTCGAGTACGTGAAGGCCCAGGCCTTTTACCGATTCATCACGTGGTACTATGGCGATTTGAAACCGGACGTCGTCGACGTGCTGGCCCAGAAGAGACCGCCCAAACCACACCATCTAACCGACAATGCGAAAGAGGATGCTGCCCAACCAATTATGATTCGACCCCATTACGCGATCGAACCTATGTTCTTACTACTCGCCGGTATCACAGCTTCGTTCACCCAGCAGCTATTTCTTCATCCTTTGACGCACATTCAAGTTCAGCATTGGGATCACCTAGAAGATCTAGATGCCAAGGCCGCTAAGATGAGAGACTCGAAAGCCGCAAATCCTGACAAGCCAAGACGTAGGTGGCGCATGCTTCGGGCTTATTACCATGCCTATCAAGAGACTTGGGCACAGTGTGTCGCAGAGGCGAATTCAGAAGGCAGAGGTTTGAGACGATGGTTGTATCGCGGCTTTTGGTGGAATACCAGTGAGTATATCTAGTCATTATAATACCATTCATGGATTACTAATAATCCACCGCCATAGTTCGACAGGTCCCAAGCACTAGTGCTGGGTTGATTATCTTTGAATTGGTTAGGCGGAAATACGGTGCCGGAAACGAACCAGTACGGGTTGCACAAGACGATTACGAAATTCTCCTTGATTAGAGATTCGCGACTGTCTCTAGATTTGAGGGCGTTGGAAATGAGACTAGAGAATCCCCGCTCGGCGCAAGGCATTCCTTTCAGCATACCTAGCGATGGCGACTATTATAATCATAGCGATATTAACATAGACATAGATCAATCATAAGGAGCAATCTCATCTCCCCTTATTTCCAGCACTACGAATAAACGGTTCAAGAGGAAAGACTTGGCCTTCCGGCGTGACACCCTCGTACAGTTGCGCCCATCGATAATTTAAGACCTCTGGAGTCGGCCACGCATTCTCTGGATCACGCAGCCATAGGCGTAGCAGATGACGACTATTTTCATCCAGGAAGAACATTAGCAACATACACAGCTTGGAAATGCCTTCAGCGCACAGTGGCGGCGTTAGACTTACCGTTTTTCTGGCGTATCCGTAAACCCGTCTCTTGCGTGGAAAATGGCAAGATTATTTATGTACTGAATGTCCCCTTTTTGGAAGTCGGTATTCACGCAGTACTTCTCCCCTAAGAAATGGATCGTATCAAGGGCCTCAGCTTGGGCTTCGGTGATAGGGGGGATATCGGGACTCCTCGGGAGAGCACCGAAACCAACAAAGTACCGACGGCCGTATTGTAGGGCTACCCTCTCCGGGGTAGAATCCGTTGCCGGGAAGTGGAATAACAGTGGCCTTTCCTTCCATTGCTTGTCGGCTTTTTCAAACCTTGCAATTTGAAATGGTTAATTAAACTTGCACATCACCTAGACATTATCTCCGAAGTATATTGTGCGAAGTAAAGGCATCATCTTGGGGCTTACTCACACTTCCATGTCCCAGCTCTGGGAAAGAGTATGAATGAGATCCGGACGGGTGGCGGCAATCTCATTGTACACACGCCAAGTGCTGGCTAATTTACTGGCTCCACCGGCCGCCGACGTCTCGAGCGCAAACAGAGACACGATATCACCCGAATCGGTGTGGAAGACCTGCTTGTCGGTAGTGTACGCAGGGCTGCCGATAGCGCCGTTATTTTGCGACCAGGATAGGTCTTTAATATGGCTGAGGACTACGTCGGCAGGTTGGCCGTTGTACTTGTGGTCCTGCCGACCGCGCTGCGCGGCAATGTGCGCGGAAATGCCCGCGTATATGATAACGTTCTCCTCGCGAGAGTGCTCGTCGACGCGAAGGCCGCGAATCACGAAGAAGCCGTGCCCATTGTGCAGTTCCGCCGATAGACGTCGCAATTCGCCGTGCAGATTCGGCAGCGGAAATGTGTCTGCCGTGATGTGGCCTAGTGATAAGCCCAAGCCTGAAATTTTCATTGATTAGAATCTAACGTCTTTGAGTCAGAAGTCGCTGGTTTCCTACATTTGAAATGCTCTACGGCTCGGTCTATCTCATTTAACTGGTCGTCGCTGAGGACGTATGTCCAGTCATACGTGTCTGCTACGCTGTCGCCTTCCCAGACCAGGTCGCCGGTCAACTGCGCCGGGAATCCTTTCGGGAGAGTGGTGGGTAGGTTCCCCTCCTTGAGACGCCGAGCCGCTCGGGCTTGCCACTTGTCGCGGTCCGGCGCATAGGATATGTCGGGTTGCCCCGCAGGAGCCGGAGCCGTTGGTGTGACGAAAGTGACGGTTGTCGACATTGTGTTTTCAGAGCTAGAATCTCTGATTGAAATCTCCTATCCAGCAATATTTATTGTTTTGAATTGTTTCTGCGTTTCCCCTCTTGGGTTTTATGTCTTTCGATATCTTGACAGTTGGTGCTACGATCGAGTTGGAGAATTGAGCAATACTTCGCCGAAATTGCGTCATCCGCCGCCTTTTAGGTGACATTCGGAGATAGCCACCCGTCACTATTTCTATCTTGCACGAAACTAACCGTATACAATGAAGCCGCATTATAGATAAGTTGAAGGAAAGTCTTTTAGGGTATCTCAATCATGATCGAATGCTACACTATAATCCAAATACTTCAGTCATGCATGCGGCGCAGGAATGATGCCACTATAGCTAGACAACTCATTCGTCGATCTAGCATTATGAGCCGACATGGTGTTTAGCAAGGAAAGATGGAAAGTCTGGCCTCAGATGCCACCAAGGATGCCCGATGAAAATTCGCAGGCCCAACACCAAGGAAAACGCCTATCCATTCACAACCCCGACACCCTCGCTCATAACAATTCATCCTCCTCCCATCAGGTTATTTCGCTCGGCAACAACCGGTGTCATTCTCAAAAGACACAGTTGGTTAGTGTCGACGGTAGTGTCGACGGTTAGGCTAAGTCGGTCCTAACATCATATAAGCGACGCCACATCTTTGCGAGGCTTCCGCTCACGTTTGATGTCCAGTTTGAATTTCGCCACCTCTTTGTATATACCAAAAAAAGGGTGAGTAACAAACCCAAAAATACCTAATACTGTTAGAACAACGCTCATAGGACAGTCTTGTACGATGTAGGTTTTTTTTCTTCGACTCACCTGCAGGTATTTTGAATAGAATACTGCCCATTCCCCTAGCGAACCCCTTGAAGAATCCTACGAAACCATCCTTCCTGGCGCACTTATAAGGCAACACAAACCAGTCGGTCATACCATCGAGAATACCAAACCATGCGACCTACAGTTGGATATGTTAGACCATCACTAGGTATGCAAGTTTACCGACAGAAGATAGGGCTCACCATAAAACTCGCGGCGCATGCTGATGGAAAACCGGTGATCCTGGGCCATTTCCGAACAGTATCGTCGTGATATAGTGTCGGTATGTAATGGAACGTCTTCGCCACGCCGTGCCCGAACACAAAAGGGATTTTAAGACAACCGATAAGAATGAGTCCCATTCCTTTAAATATGTCTACCCAACCCATCCAGAAGGGGTGACATCCTTCGTCTTTGTCGTCCTCATCATCCCCGTGCTTCAGACCTCCAGCTTCCATATATCGGTCCCAATACGTAGGAGGTTCGTACGTCGTCGCTATTGGTTCCCGGGGCACTATTTCCGGCTCCAGCGCTGGCTCCGGCATCTGTACGTAGTACACATTCTCGGCGTTTCCCACGTTCTCGGGATGCGCCCCGTTCTCCGAATGTCCCATGTTTTGTTGTTGCTGATGTTGCTGTTGTTGAGGGAAGTCATCAATCGGAGCTATGAACTTCATACCGAAATCTCGTCTACCAGTCATAGAAGCCCGGGAAGTGGTGGCGGAGGGCGGTCGTTCAACCATCTTGACCAAAGTGCACTCTGGCGAACCGTCCAATTATACTCGAAACTTATACACACGAATTATAGTTGTTGCCTAAAAGTTGGAGAGCAAGGCCGCCGAGCAAAGGAGGAGAATCGCTTGCGGTATATACAGATGGTGAGCGATGCGAAGTGTCGCGAAACGCGCCTCTCTGTTCACTTTTTACAACTTTGGGAAAATGCGGCGGTGCTCCTTGTCGATCCTTTAAGGCACCGAGATTATCGCTGGGGTGATTGGCCTGAGCCTGCTGAGCTATTGGCTTCTCTTTACGAGAGACCGTTGCATCCACAATCGGCTGATTCTGGCATCGCATCGGTGGGTTTTGCGCAAAGCCGGACGGTGGCGCAGCATCTCCATTCAGCTACAAATCTGCGACGGCTCCATGCCTATCTGGCCTATGTCAGAGCTGACTGAAGGCTGTGCCTTTCAATTCTTTTCCTTAGCTTAGATAATTTTGGCAGTTCACGGTTGAAGAACGAAGGATCCGGGTTCTCAATGGTACCCTGCTAATATGGATATACCCTGCTGCTCTGTCCCCATTTGGGTTCGGACCAAACGCTCAACCAATTCGTTTGTAGTGTTTGGTTTCAATATTCAACACCAATGGTGATAGCGTCTGGTCGTACTTATTATAACCTTCTACCTGGGCGAATGCCGCGCTCTTCTCAACGCTGTCTAACCCACCTGCGATGAAATACTGCTCAATGTCTTCGCCCTCGTCCTTCTCAATCTTCCAACCGCCTCTGTGACGGTAAGGCATCGCGAACCCATCTAAAACACCCTTAACCTTACCCAGCGCTTCCTCAAATCGGGTCTTATTCTCTCGATGCACGGACCATATTGTGACAACGAGAACCGGTGCCTCCAGCGCGGGTATGAACCCCTCCTCTTCAGATTTAGGGAATAATTTGACGCCATCAATATGCCCCGGCCTCACCGTCGCGGCGTGGAGATGAGGTTCCGCGTCCACAAGAATCTTCTGGTTCCTCGGAGTCGCGAGCACTGCGTGGTGCTGATCGATAGAATCCCAGTGTGCGGTGATTAGCACCACCCCAGGATCTTCAACTTGCTGGAAGAGGGCTTCCCCACGGTCCTGTGCCAGCCATGGCGCGTTCGTGGCGCACCATTCTCCTTGATAGGCGATCGCAGCTACGGCGATGTCGCGAAGTGTCTCGGTCACCTCTCCGGGAGTGCTGGAGGGTAGGAAAGATATTTCCGTGACCGTCATTCTCGATTCAAATGAGGCTTTAGGTAAGTAAGGAGGTAGTGCACCCGCTCTTCAGACTCAATGGTCAATACCTGTTCGCTTCGTGATCACGAGTGATTTCGTCGAGGTAGGTATTTTCGGAACTCCGATGGCGTCATATGGTCAGAGTAAATCGCCCGGTTGCTTCTTACGTGTGCTTCTTATATATAACTGCTGCCATGCTTATTTCAGATTTCATCTGCGTGTCATCTTTTTCTATGCCGCGAGGAGGTTATCTCCGCCCGTGACTTGACAGCTGTCCGTTAAGCATGTCTACGAGTTTCATTGAGCTTCGAGCTCTAAACTCCTTCTTTCTATGTCCAGTGTCATTAACTCCGCGTTTGCCTCAATTGGGATTGCATAATCCAGGCCCTCTACCAATTCGGCAGCCCTTATTCCCCCGATAGGTCTTAATCCGGTGAACTCTACTATCCCGAGCATAGGCAGAGGTAGGCGAACTTGCAGTCACTACACGTCTCCATTGGAACAAAGGTCTTGCCGCTTCAATCGTGAGTAAATCAGCAAACGGGAAACTGCGTCAATGGCTAGGTGAATTATGCATTACTCGTATTCAAGATTATCTATTAGATATCATATAGTGCTTTCATCACTCATTAGCTCCGATCCGGCCAGGCATCATACAGCCCCTCGTACACCGTCACATTTCCGAACGTTACTTCGCCGCTGCCGTCTTGGAAAAAGCGGATTTCCCTCGAAGATTCATACCATGATCTAGGTGCTATATTAGTATATCTGCTAAAGAAGAGTCAAGAAGTAGGATATTTACCGAGCCCAGGTAGAAATGGCAAATCGTCCATTGGCATGGACCTCAACGACAGAGTTGTCCACCACGATGGTCAAGTTAAGAGTTTCGACCACCTTATGCTCGCCCTCAACAATGTCGAATAAACGCAGTCGACCGTACTCGTTACGAGAGTCGATACCATCCGTGGTAAGGGCCGCGGCGCTCGTGTTCGTGCGGTCGATCATGACGGTTTCGTTGGAGAACTGGTAGTAGATCGTCGTGCTCTCGTGCTCGGATGACAAGATCTGGAAACCGGCCTTCAAGTCGCTACCCCGGCTCGCTTGAGGGAAAGAAAGGGTTGCGGTGATGACGTGGAATTTGTTCGAGGGCACGGTCTGGAATGTGGCGGCGCCTGGCGAGTTCAACGTCCGGCCGGGCTCGGTGAACGGAGTGCCGCTGGTAAGCTTGGCGAGCGCTTCGCGCGATATCTCCTGCTTGAGGGTCTCTAACGTCAATATGCCGGAGTGGTTGCTCTTAACGCGCCACGATCCAGTCTCGCGCGCAAGCTCGTTGTCGACGACATTGTTAATCTTCCCAATGCTCAACTCGCGCGGGAGCAAGAGCGCGCCGGTCCAATTCTGCTGTTCCGTCGGGAAATCGAGAGTACCGTAGTAGTCTCCGGTCAACCACACATAAGAGATGAAACGATCAGGAGCGCCGCTCTTCTGCGAGGCTTGGGAGCTAGCGGGCAGCACTTTTCCGGCAGCAGCGTAAGCAGAGTGTCCCCAGTCGAGCTTGCCGGCCATGTTGGGCGTGAACTTGACCTTTTTGCCGCCGCAGGTGGGAGAGACGTTTCCAGCAGCCCATAACATCTCGCGGAAATCCGATACTTGCGGCACGATGGGATCCAACGACCATTCCGCGCCCAAAGTGGCGAATACGTCGCCGTTCGCATTGTAGCCTTGCTCGTCCAAGCTAAAAATGTTGCCGACTTCGAAGTTGTAGCCCCACCGGCCGGCCCAGTCGCCGTTGCCCCAGGTCGAGTTGGCTGGCTCGTGCCACCATTGGCCTAGTTCCTCCCAGTATTGGAAGTCGGGGTCGTGCTGACGGTAGAGGAATTGGCTGGGGCCTTCGCCGTGGACGCCTCCGGAGATGACGGCGTACCATGTACCCGGGGCGCTCTTAAGGTAGGTGTCAAGCTTGCCGTTCTGGAACACGTAAGGGTCGCGGAAGCCCGTCACATTGACTGCGAAGGGAGGTGATGGGATGACCGGTCCTTGCTCGAGCTTGGTGAAGTTATGGCCGCCGTCGGTTGATACCGCAAGAGACTGCGTTTCGCTTCCTCTAGTGTATGCAATGGTCCACTGAATTGGCAGGTAGGAGACAGACGTATAGAGGAGGGTAGGGGTACCGTTGATACCACTAGGAATAACCGATCCATCGAATACTGCGACGGGATCATTATTCCCGCCCGGCACAATGAATTGCGCTCCATCTGCGTTGATGTCCTTATATGTGACGAGATCATCTGTTGTTGCACCCGCAGCACCATTGCCATTATATAAAAAGCCGACGTGGAAGAGTCCTGTGTTCGGGTCCGTGTAGTGCATACACGGATCGCCGATCTGGCCAGAAGGCGGGAGAACGTGGGCTTTCGGCCGCCATGTCTCAAAGAGACTTGAGTTGGCAAGGGTCGATAAGTTCGGCGGAGCCGAGTTGTAGTCAATCTCCTGTCTGGCCACGAGGGACCCCGCTAGAACAGCTGGGGAAAGCTTCATCTTGTCTTGGGCTGTTGTGTACGAAGCTGTTGGGAAGACACGCTCAGGATCATCGCAGTTCATGGTCACATCGTGTGGTAGCCTTCTACTTATAGACTGCTGCATCGAAATGCGTTCGGTCTTGCATTCGTATCTAGACTTCACCCGTAGCGTTTCCCCACTACGAAATTGCATTCACATCAGCAGGCCCGGAACTTGGAGTTCGTGTGGAGATTTGCGGAGAAACCGGGCTTGGGGTCAGGGGAGGATCAGGGGAGAGACTGGAGATGCGTGGGGTGTTACTTTGGCACTAGCTACAACAGTTATAGCCTCGGCCTTACTGGTAAATTCCAATAGCTTTTAGTCGCAAAAATTCTTGCTGTTCTACAAGCCGGTGAGGAGGCCCTTGGAAACTAACGTGATTTCTCCAAAACCCCTCATCCAGTTCTACGAATATCATAGACCGAAAGTTGGCGGAGAACTCCGCAGCTAGAATGTAAATATCGCGACGGTGTTATGGATTATGTTCTTCCAAGTCATCGGGGTTCCACTCTTGGCTCATTCATCGCCTCTTACCTAGATATTATTTTAGAAGTCGAGTGCTTCATCCGTCAAGGTAATCAGGTGGCGGGGTCGGCTTATCTGAGATTTTATCTATGGGCAGCCCATCTAAGCTTCCAAAACGCATTGTCCATCCTGCGTAGGCGTGGAAGACAACACCATTTTACGAGCTGCATGGAGGATAGGCACATAAGCCGGTAAACTTCTCAAGTTAACTTTTTCCAATGCCTCGAAAAGCTATATGATATGCTAGGGTCTTCGTGGTCCGTGATAAATCTAACCATGACCTAGTAGGTATGTTTTCAGGGAAGGTAATAAATACGGATTATAAATATAGTTTGACAGGACGTTTGTCACTTTCGAAGCGTGCACGGCGCGGTCCGTCGTCTCTCGACAACATAACAGCATCAAATATATACCTACGAAAAAACACCGCTGTAAGGCTTATGATCGCTAACCCCATACCCAGTGGGAACCAACTACGTATATGAATTGTCTACTCACTCAGACTTGGAAATAGGAGCATTTGTTGGGGCTGAGAAAGCATAGCTTCATTTTCGGTCCATGATACAATGGCTGCAACTTGTAGCGACTGAGCTATCTAGGTAGGTACGGTGATAAAAGAATGTAATTCGGCCTTCGGTGTAGTGTCTTCATTGATTGGGCCAATTCCCGAATGAATGGTAGCGCATGCAACAACCCTAACCCAGACGGTCTACCCCCTGCTTTTCAGGATGAATATGCGGCTTTAACAAGTAGACAAAATTATCGGTGAATGCGGTAATGACCGACGAAGAAATATACCAATCCTCCTCAGGGTCCTGCTATCCAAATCAAACTGAATCAAACAACATCTCCTCGTCGAAATCGTGTTCATGTGGTTTCGGAAAAGGTATCTTTTCGTTACACCATTACATAAAACCAGACATGTCAGTTTGCTGGAATTGCTGCATCATCGGGTCTTGATTCTGTTGGATACCACTGGGATAGTCTTCGATGTTAGAAGGATCCATCGTAGCTTGGTATCGGCCGGGGTTAAATAATCCGGTAGAGCCCCATGCAGAATACCCGAATCCCATACCAGAGTAGTTTGGAGTAATCGGCGTGGAGAAAACGAGATCAGCGTTGGCGGCGGTAGAGGTCCAAGCGGAACCGGTGACGGGAGCTGTTCTGGACTCAACAGGATTGCGCTGGAGGAGTTTGTCGGCAGTTACAATCCTATGAAAATTCTTTAAATGCTGGATAAGATGGTCTCGACGAGCAAAGCCATTGTCGCCCTGTCGATCGTAGCAATACTCGCATGGGTATTTCGGAGCATTGGGAGACTTGTCGGTGATGTGACGGTTGAGAGCATCTAGCCGGGTGTACTTGGCGCCACAGATACAACCGTAAGGACTATGCCCCTGTTGTTCGCCATGCTTCCGAAGCCCATTATTAGTTTCAAAGGTTTTTGAGCAATCCGTACAAGCGAGACCGGGAAAGCGTGCATGAAGAGGGTGTGTTGTAAAACTTATATATCAGGTTAGTAGTAAAAAAAAAAAAAAGAACGTACCCGACTCTACCCTCTCCCAGCTCCTGCAATGGGGCAACTGGTAGAGGAGGAGCAATGGCCATTGGCTGGAATCCATATGTAGTGTCAGATGCTAAGGTGGACATTTCGTCACCCGCATAGTCGTCGTTGGCTGGGAGGGTAGCGCCCGGTTGAAAGTAAGGTACCTGATTGTAGCCATCCATTATGTTGAGATTTTGGGCGCTTAGATAATAAGGGATCTTGTAATATTAGGGGGTTAAAGAATATGTCGATTTGTGGAGGAGGTATTGCCATACTCTTATTCCCAAGCTTGAGAAATGCCCCATCGTGTATACTATATCCCTAGGCGGTACATGATAGATACATGCATTGCCAAAATGAAGGGGTAAGGAGAAATAGGGTGGAAATGGGTGGAAAACATGCACACTTATAATAAAGTTCACCTACTGGCTGTTGTCAGCCATTCACAGCTTCAGTTCAACTAGAAGAGTGCGCCACAAGTACGACCCAACATCGAACCTGGTCTCAAAGTTATCCCAACCATAGGTACCTACCTAGGTACCTACATACCTACATCATGAGGTGTCTACAGTAGTTGGGCTTTGCTTTGGTTGAAGCCCAGCCTTTGGGACACTGTCCATACCTACCTAGGTAGGTATTCTCTCACGTTGCTCGATGCCGACACTACCCAGGGAGTTGGAATGACAGAAAGAATGTGATATATACATAGATCTTCACCTTTCAAGGTCAATGCGTATCCAAAAATTCTCGAGGTGGAGTGGAAATGCTAGAGCACTTTAAATCAACAGGTGAACACTAGTGTTTCTCACTTCCAGATGACATAGTCGCGTAATGAGTTCGCAATGGCAAACCCTTAGATATGCGCAAGGAGGTAATTTACACATGGCCAAGTAAAGACCTAATAAGAAAGTTACGGTCGCTTGCTATAGGGATCGTAACATCAATTCCAAGCGAGGTCTATGTACTATGCTACCCTAGGGCTTGCGGCCATAAACGTACCGGACCTTCATATATGCGTGCATAGACCTAGATCTAAATTCCCTGCGTAGGTGCGCAAGTGTTTGCTGGTAGCCAGGGGTATCTTCACCATGCACGATATTCCACGGAACTAGGACGTATCCTGCGTATCATTAGTCAGCACTTATTGTGGTTGCAAGAGCTAACTCAGAGATATCTCATGACCCCAACCCAAGGCATGATATTTAAGGAAATCAAGTATAGGTAGCTATGAAGTATCGTGAGGCCACAAGTAGTATGAAAACAGTTAAAGACTTACCTTCAAGATCGTTGATCAAGGTCAGTAAAGTAAGGCCTCCAATTTCAGCAAGCTTGGGATCCATGGGCCATGCCCCAATAGGTAGCTGTGGGAATATGTCAATTAGCATGTCGAACAACACTCGAATGCAAACCCGAAATTTTACTTGTACAGACGAGGAGGTGGCATGATAAAAGCAAATCGAGTTACAGGGAAATGGAGTACAAGCTCGATCAGAAACGATGTGTTCGTAGACACACATTTCATGCCACGTGTAATCGGCTCAAAAACGTACGAAAGGTGGCTTACCTTGAAGTTGACCTCCTTAATGTCCACGAACCCGGCCGCCTCAAATCCCTTATTCTGGAATCTATTCTCGAGAACTTGGAAGCTCAACCCTAGCTTTTTACCTAACTACATCGTATTCGAGTTAGCAAGCACTTCGCCAACAATGAGTGCTCATAGTATACATGAATAAAATGAAGGATAGCCGGATGAAGATAAAATATTGCATGCTAGCGCATGCATACCTCTTTATAAAGCGGGTTCCAGAATGTCGCGATAACACCATCTTCTTTGATACTACCGTCGTCAGAGCACATTTCGACGTCGCATTCGCATGACTGGACCCAGCCGCCAGGCTTGCAGCAGCGGAATGCTTGCTGAAGTAGCCTATTCCAATCGCCTATGGCTCCGAAGAGATAGCGCATGTGGATGAAGTCGAAGTGATCGGCAGGCCATGTCCAATCCTTGGTACAGTCATCGATCTCGAACTTCACGTTCGGCGGTACCCACAGCGGCTGTGTTGGTGACAAGTCCGTTCCTACGACTTCTGCGCTAGGGTACTGGTCGCCCACGTCGCTGTCAAAGAGTAAGCATTGGGCCGAAGAAGGGGTAGATAAGGGATCCGAATCAAAATTGTTATAAGAATGAAAAAGGGGCTATATTACATGGCCCATATTCCTATTAGTGATGTTAGATTAGTATCATGCTTGGTCTTTGAACATCAATCTAGGAAACTAGGGGCAGTACACACCGGTTCCAGTCCCAACGTCTAGCACTCTCTATGGGAGGTCAGCGTTTTACATTCGTATATCGGAGTTTAAGGTTATCCAATACCTCCATGTCGTCTTTAACTGGTGCGAGAAACAGCTTGTCGTCAAGCATAATTGTTAAATAATGATGCCTGTGGTGATATATTAGAACACTTAATAAAAATAACTTATTTTCCTGGACAGATTCATCCTTACGTGATATCCTGCGAATGCATCTGCTGCTCGTCATTCGGCGCAAAATACTGAGACTCATGTCTTTCACTGTGGTAGGTCCGGCCTTTGATAGTACGGTATTCTAGAATGCTCGCCGTGACGGAGTTGGTGCTGCTAGCACTACAAGCATAGAAATGTTAATGAATCACGTCTCTTAGGGGTAGGTAAGTAGTATATGAAAGTGAGCACTAACGCATCATTACCCAATGCTGAATCCGCGTCGTCGTCAAAATCATCTTCCAGCTAAGGGTGTGAATAGTGTGGATTAGAATTTAACATTTAAGTCGAGATAATGTACAAATATCCACACTCATTGTTTGAACTCGGGTACTTCGGCTTAGGAAATACATACCTCTTCTTCACCCTGAGGTGCGGCGATTAGCTCGGGTTGATTAATTTCAGCCGTCTCTGGTGGCGAGGCGCTTTGGGTGGCCGGAGCCGTTGGTTGATCCGCCATTTCCGGTATAACTTAGAGATGTGTAGATTTAGGCACGGACAAGTTAAATCTTGATTATGATGCTTAAAATGAATAAGAATTGATTCGAGTCGAAAGAGGACATATCGTCGCGTTGATAAGCCCAGCCCCAACCTTTTCAGAAGATCTAGCCTACTTAGGTTATGGCGGCGGGGTTGGTGAAAAAGCCATCCCCGATTGACATAAATCCAGCCTGGTAGCTCCAATATTGGACGGGATGTGGAGTGGTCCGTGCTCATTGAAAGGGGGAGGGGGAAAGGGGCAATTGTCGTTACCGAAAGCATGGGCCAACTCTCCAGACTCAAGCAAAAGTAAGGGGTCAGTTTGTACAGATCTTAGTGACGAAGTCCACAATGCCATCAACTCCATCTGGCTCATTGATCCAATGTCCCCCGTCCTGGTACTCATGAAACTCGACCATAAGGTTCAGATCGTGAAGAATGTCCCGCATTTGTTTTCCATTTCTGATGGGGACGACTTCATCGTCGATTGCATGACCTAGAAACACGGGTGTCGACTTAACAACCTCTGGGTCAACCCGATTAACAGGAGGCTGGCCTAGGTAGACATCCTGTAACGCATTGAACAGCACGGATTCTTCATGCTTCGATGTGATTAGGCCGTTCGCAACGCCACACAAAGGCATCCAGCTACAGAGTCCGATTAAACCAGCGAGCTCCCGACCGTCAGAGAAGAAAGTGGCCAGAGCAGTAGCGAAGCCTTGACTTATGCCACCGAGGAAGATGTTATGGCGAGGAACAAGCTCTTCTTCCTGTCGTATTACGTCGCGGATAGCGCCGGCACTCATCTGCAACCCTTCTTCCTGTAGCTCAGTCTGCTCTTCTGGGTTCTCGACGGACCACATATCAAACCATTGAGACATCGAGGCCCCAAATCGCGCCGACGGTAAGAGCGGAGCTGAAGGGAAGACCCATCTGACATATGGAAGACGATCTAGAAGGGTTCGCGGCTGTCCAGCAGGGGTCGAGGCTTCACTTTCGAAAAACTCGCTGGCAAACTCTTCACACTCGCTGTCTCGACCATGGAGGAAAATGATCGTATGGGTGTGAATATTGGGGTCTCGCGGCCCCGCAACATAAATTCTCTGAGACATCTTCGTATCGCGAAATGCGGTATTTGCAGGAAATGATGGTGGTTAGAAAGAAATCGGGATGAAGTCAGTACCTAGGATTTCATTGGGATTATTACAAGTGATTTCGAGCTTAAGTTCAACTAACTATCCTCAAACAAACCCAAAATACAATTATTTGCACCTTCTGTAAGAACATAAGAATAAAAGAACATTAAGCTTATTCCTGCAGAAGATGACACAGACCCCTCACAATGTGCATAGCACTTCCAGCCAATGTAAGTAGCTAGGCACTTAGCTACTACCTCTGTACACCTCCTCGCCCTGTCACTGTTTCTACAGCAAGGCACATATGAGAAAATGGAAGCGTATCTTTCAAGTATTGTGAGAGGCATACCGTTACATAGGTCCGGATCCGTCATCGTACATTGAAGTGGGTCAAATCCTGTCTTCTCCTTCCGACGGTTCGGCAAACACATTTTTTAGACTACCCATTATGCATTCGCATGTGGATGCCACTAGCATATGTAATAAGTTCAGACCTGCAAACGCATCTTGGACATCTGAGTATCCTTTCGCATTATGCTAGTGCCTTCGTCTGACATGGCAAAATCTTCTACGAGGCGTTAGCGTCGCCGATCTCCCGGGGAACACACATGAAATGAACTTTGACCGACTTATAAATAGTGGCAACATGCTTCGTTGCAGGAACATATCGTTTTGCTGTTCGGGAGTTCTGACCCAGGATTGTGGAACACCGTACCCAAAGCAAGACATGTGGGACCAGAGATCTAGATCGCATAAAGATCCATAAAAGGGGTTGGTGGGGAAATCGTCAGGAAGATTGGTGGACCTCGGCGTTCGTCCGGTCTTGAATGAAGGCACATCTTCTAAGATATATGTGCTAGGCGACAGCTCTAAATCGACGTGGAATGAGCGTGTCTCGTCAAATTCGACCATCATGTTGGAAAAGTTGAAATCTTGTGTCTTATCCGAGCTACTCCTACGACGTCGCTCTTCGCTGGTATCTTTTGATTCGTTCGTCCCATTGTTCCTCGACTGTGCAGCTGCTTTCCTAAGTTCTATACTTTGCCACCTAGCTTGGAAGCCTGAGTTGACCGGATAGGCGCAAATGATATTCTCGAAGAGGCATCTTTGACACCCACTCTCCACCAGTGCATTTTAACAGCATAGCGAGAAAGAGACGATACTTTCTGCTTGCCTCGGTGAAGTGGCCAGAATTAAAATGTGTTAACTGATCAAGGAAATGAACAAGTCGTTAGGTACCTACCTACTTTATCAGAATGATAGCTATTACAAGTACTTCGTTCTAACATTCCCTTAGGATCAACAGGTGAGAATGACGATTATAGCTTGTCGGCCGAAATGCTGTGCCTTAGTGCCTCTGGAATGCTCATCCTTCATTTGCCTACCGCTGCATAAGCAAGCTTCTTATGATTACCCGCTGTCTTGGGCTCGCCATCTCAAGAACTTTTATGAAGAAAGCTACATTCTCCTTCGCCTAGATCCTCGTAGAAGCCCTTAGTGCTGGTATACTACATGCACACGAGAGAACCCAGCATGCTGCATTTAATGAATACGAAATACGCTATATCGTACCTGATCTAGAACAAGATTAACATATCGCGATTTCGGAAGAGACGCCCGAGTCCGAATCCCGCTACGCTTTACACCAAAACCGTCGCTAGCGAGCCATTCCCATATCCCGGTCAAAAGACTGCTGGTTCTAGCCCCGCTGCATCTTTCAGCCATCAAGCACGGAGCAGATCCCTTTAATCATGCAGACCATCTAGCATACGGGGCCCCGCTTCACCATCCGCGGTGGTAAGCACAACCCGACTCGTGGGTGGGCCAGCGTCGACGAGCGGGGCATCCTCTTAGGCACGTCGCGCCTAGACGAGGTTGCCGTGAGCGCCGACACTTCGACGGTCGAGGTTGGTCCCGGAAACCGCTGGTTCCGCGTACGAAAAGCTCGAGGGCACGGGGCGCTCCATGCTTGGGGATCGCTCGTCGAATTTCGACATCGGCGGTCTACTACTCGGGTGCGGGATTCCGAGCTTATCAGTAAAGTACGGGCTTGCTTGCGAGTATGTACGGGAGTGCGAGGTAGTGTTAGGTAATGGCGTTAGGTAAAGGCACGATCGTCGTTACTAATAGGGAGACGAACGCAGATTTGTGGTGAGTCTTGAAGGGGGCGGGTCCAGTTTCGGTACGTATTAAAAGATGACGGCTTTCTAGGACGGTATTTTTCATTCTCTTGCGCGATAAAATCAGTGCTTACGAATATTCTAACCGTTCTCCTAGGAATCGTGGTGAAGTTCGCGCTCGAGACAGTTCCTCTCGACCGTATCTGGTGCTAAGCGCGCGCCTACGTTCCGGATGAGAGAAGGCAATTGCTAAGGGCCGTCTGCGAGTACTAGGCTGCCGCTGACGCAGATGAAAAGGCCACACTCGCGCTTAGTATGTTTAACGGTCACACCCATAGTAGCCTTTGTCTTCTCCGCGCCTGTCGACCTCCCGCCTGTCTTCCACATGTTCCGTGATATATCCTTCCAGCGGCACTTCATCGAACCCAGTCTTGGGACACCCTATACAATCGCAAATGCCTTCGAGAACGTATTGGAAGAAAGACTCGTTTTCGAAGAAGTTCATAGCTCCAATCCTCCTGTCGGAAACTATTGCGCTCGTGGTGTTTTACGCAGCTAATTAGTAGCCATGAATATTAGGCGTGATAAATGGCATTCTCGACGAATCCGGATCTCTTTTGATACGAGGAAAGCCATGATCGTTGGCTGGAGCTCTCGAAAAATGTGATGGGGCAATGCGACTGCATGATAACTTTCGGTATCCGGCCCGTCAAGTCAAGCCCTGCCATGAGGAGCAGCGCCTAAGGAAACCCACTCAACCTTTTGCTGGAAGGCCAACAATGTTCGTGAACTTGACCTTACTCATCCTCGTTATATGAACCCCATCATTCAGTGACCAGATGACAAACTTGACAACTTTGCGCGCCAGGCATCAAGACTGGCGACGGTACGATATGAGAGGTCGTCAGACGGAGAGGCGACTTTTCTCGATTTCAAGTTTCTCGGCGATGTTATATGGGGCCATCACCCCATTGCAAGCTTTGGCGAAGATAAGGTGCGCAAGCTGCCTGCGTAAGATTGCCCAAGGCACGATCTGGATTAGAAGCTGCAAGGAAACGGTTTCTTGCTCCACAAGATGCCATAAATCCAAACCCCTCCACGATCATCCCTTGCCAAGACTAGTGGCTTGAGACCTGCAGGCGCCCTCTCAAGACGCATTGATTTTGATAAGAAAATAGAAGAGAACGCCATGTCGTTCTAGATGACTTTTAAATCTTGATTAAATAGATGTTTAGTCATGATTATCAAATCCAAACAACTTTGACCAGGTAATTTTCTCGTGGCGCATCGTTTTGTCGCCACTTTTGATTTTTCCTGTTAAACGAAGTCAATTCTCGCCCAAGGCCAGACGCCTACCTACCTGGTACCTACCGCTATTCGGTGTCGATATTTGACCGCACTCCGAACATGGATGCTCTGCTGGAATGGAAATCCAAGAGTCGTATTAGTAATGCTGTCAAGAATGCTGCGATATTGCCATAACCTTTGATAATACATAAGAGAACCTTCGTCTCTACGCAAATCTAGATTTCTAGATCTTATTTCATACTATCTCACAGTTTTCAATCGACACACTATCCATATTGGCGCCCCCTAATGATGAAATAGCAAAGCTCTAGAACGTAATACATTCTAAACAGGCTAGACATACCGGCTTTGTGTTCCTCGGGTTACACAACGTCGTGGAATGGAATAGCCATAAAAGCCGGTCGACTCCTCTCTCCACCTGTTTCAACTAGGTATTAACAGTTCGTCTTTCCCCCAACTCGACTCTTAGCTTCGTAAACCCTACGCAGCTAGGTATCTTCCAATTTGCCATGGCCAACGGAAAGCTTCTCGTCCTCGGCGCCACAGGCGAGACGGGCCAAGTCGTCGTGAAGCGCGCTCTCGAGCTAGGCTGGCGCGTGACCATTTACGGCAGACGAACACTGCCAGAGCATGCCGAGAACCCAGATATCCAGGTGAGATTCAATCGCTCTTCCTACCCCCATTGCCAACGTTTCGAAGCGAATAATTTCCTACCCACCTGCCTACCTACATAGCTAGCGAGCTAACACCGCGACGCATACGCAGTCCGTCGAAGGCGCCCTCGACAACGAGCAGCAACTGCGGACCGCGATCCGTGGGCAAGACGCCATCATCTCCGTGGTCGGGCCATCAGGCATGCGGGCGCAAACAGCCGTCTTCGTGCCGGCGTACAAGCTGATCCTGTCCATCATGAAGGAAGAGGGTGTACGGCGCATCATCGCGCTGAGCACCTTCAGCGTCAAGGACCCCAACGACAAGCCCAGCGTCTTCATCTGGTTCCTGACGACCGTGCTCTGGGCCGTCGCGCACAACATCTGGAAGTCGATCGTCGACGTCGGCGAGGTCTTCGACAAGTACGGCGGCGACATCGACTGGACCCTGTTCCGCGTCGGCTTCTTGGGGAATGGGCCTCGAGGCAAGGTTGTGGATGGGTACGTGGCGGATGGCACGCTGGGTGCCTCCGTCGAGCGCGCTGACATCGCCGAGTGGGCGCTGACTCAAGCGGAGAAGTCGCCGCCGGAGTATGTGCGGGCGAAACCTGGCATTTCTTCCATTAAAAACTAATGGGTTGATCTATATGGAAGTCTATGGGAGTCGAGCTAATGACTTGGTCGTTTGTATTTGGGAGTCAGTTCCGGATTGTAGTGTCAAGAAAACCATACAAAGCCCTACAATTAAGCAACTGAACTTGTAAGACTACCTAGAAGCTTCAAGAATGAATGGTCACTTTATATGTGAAGTAAATAGTAATGCACTCCATATCCTACTTTCAACTCTAACCCTAACCCTGCTCATGCATGCCCAGGGTTAGGGTTAGGGTTAGGACAGTGCTTATGTAAGCGTGCAGAAACCCCTGTGATGAAATCATCGTATATAAATAGAAATACAGTGAAATAAAGCATTGATCGATTTATACCTATACTCGCACATAACTTTATGGACTATGAACCGTTTTGAATAAAAGTAAAATGATTTGGAGTTAAGCAAAATAACTGCCGCCCTTGTCTCTCAGGTGATCGGCACGGTTCGACATTGGGCTCTTAGATTGAATTACATCCACGCGCCTAGGCTATCATCATCTATTTTGCCGGCAATTCACGATGCGGAGACATATTTACATCTAAATATGCTAACATAGACACATCATGTAAATGTTTTTTACATAGGTTAGGGTTTGCCTTAGCAAGCCACAGAACATCAACCTAGGCCTGCAAAGACCAGTTGAGGAATACAAATGATGGCTATCACGGTTCGAAAGGTCGTTGGCGTCGCGTTATCGACGTTTGCTCTTTGTTTAGCAACATCGGTGGAACGTTGCGAGAGAGCATGTTTGGAAAATTTCATCTCGGACTATCTGAATGCGCTGGTAGCTCACGATCCATCGAAGTTGCCAACAACACCGGACGTTAAGTATGTCGAGAATGATCAGATATTGCCGCTTGGGTCAGGCGAATGGCACATCGTCGAGTCGCTGGGCAAATATAACCATACATTCTCAGATCCCGAGGCTGGTCAGGTCGCGACCATCACTACTATCGTCGAGAATGGCATAGGTGCGATATACGTGGTACGCCTTAAGGTGGAGTCGGATGGAAAGATTAGCGAGATCGAAACACAGATCACGCGTGATTCTGGTGGTTTCGATCTCTATGAGCAGAGAGGTCAACCGGAACCCGTATGGTTCGAAGCCGTGGCACCGGAGAACAGAATATCCCGTGACGAGCTGATCTCCCAAGCCGACAAATATTACACCGGTATGCAGGGAAATGATCCAAAGGGCGATTATACCTTCTTCGATAAGGAATGTAACCGTCTCGAGGATGGTCTTCAGACGACCAATATAAAGACAGGGGATCCTTATGGGCACTCCAATGACACAGTATTTGCGTCCTTAACGTGTGAGGAGCAGTTCCAAACAGGGTTCCTTGGTTTTGTTACAAAGATCCGCGAACGCCATTTCGCCGTAGTCGATGAGGAGCGCCAGGCGGTTTTGCTATTACCACGCTTGACCACAACGGGACGGTGAGGATGTTGCCTAGCGTCAATGGCACGTCTTCGCCTATTCCACCGTACTTCGACACACCCCGTACGTTGATTGTCATGGAAGCATTCCGCTTAAAAGGCGAGAAAATATACCGCATTGAGATGACGCTAACCGAAGTCCCCTATGGTATGAAGGCGGGATACCCTCAGGACCCACCAGTGGACCTCAGCGGACCAGGCACCAACTTCACCGTTTACCCAGATCCATGTGATCGGGTCTGCCTTGAGAATGTGGTGGGAGATATACTGATGTCACTGAGAGTTCATGATCACACGCGCTTACCTCTTGCAAAAGGCATCCGCTACTCGGAGAATGGCCAATTTCTCGCTTTGGGAGATGGACTGTGGGAGACCTTGGAGGCAATTTCCTGGACAGACAGTTACGCCGTAGTCTTGGCGGATGAAGAAAGAGAGACAGCGGGTTACTGGGGGTTTTCCCAAGAACATAGTGTACCCGGCGTGCTCGCGCTACGGATAGCAGTCAGCGGCGGGCAGATAACCGAAATCGAGGCACTAGCCGTGCGAGCGGAAACCAACGACAGTCGTGGCGGAACGATGACGCTCATGCGCCCGCCTCTGCCGGTAGAGTGGGAAGGAGATGAGTCAGCAGTATTTGACGCCGCATTCCAAGAGCGTAGCATTGACGGTCTTGAGATTTCGCCAGAGTTGTTGAATACATACTTCGACGGTTTAGAGAAGCATTCGAGCGAGGGAGTGCCATTTGCCCCGGGGTGCACTAGACGGGACAATTTGATTCAAGCGAATTTAACTTGCGCCGATCAACTCGACGGCAAAGGACAAGCTCTGAATGGCCTTCCAATTGATACAACGGCAGTCCGTGACCGACGCGTTCTCGCGGCTGACAAGAAGAGAGCGATCGCGTTAGCTGTCGCTTTGATCGACGAACCAGGGAATAGTCCTAGCCCTAGTCCATTGCCTGAGACGACACGTATTCCAGGCACCTATATGGTTCCACAGCTGTTCAAGATTAATAACGGGACCATCATTCGTGTCGAAAGCGTGGTTAAGTGGATGCCTTTTGGATATACATCTGAATGGTCGAGGCTGGAGGAGTAGGAGAGGATGAAGTAAGAACTTGGCAAATATTTGAAACCAGCTAGGCAAATACATAAATCAGATCCTATATGTAATTATAAAGTATGAAGAATAGGATCCTTTATAGGGCTAGTATCGTCATTCTACTCAAGTAGCGGGTTTATGCGAGTATCATATATAAAAGCCCCGCAGTATGCGTTGTTACTCAGGCTATTACTTGTCTAGGATCATACGAATGGAGGGGCATCCCTGTCCCATTGTCGCCTTGTCTCCTCGGCCCCTTATAAGACGGGCCAACATCGACACCGACATCAAACACCGAAGTTCTAGACATTTACCTACAAGACAGTTTTCATGTCTCTGGAAGGCACCCCCTCACTAAATACCTCACTGAATACCTAGGAAGCCGTCGAGGTTCTACAATCAGAACAAGATGCAGTCGGGAATATCTGGTATGGCATCCTCCTTCGTCCCTTTTCCAAACTCAGGGGGTACAGCGAGCTCACAGTCGTAACACAGTATCTCAGGAGCTCATCTCCAAATTCAACACTCTTCTATCCGACTCCTCACAATTCGGACTTCTCGTAACCATCACGGGGGAGTCTCTAACACCAAAAGATACCCTCACCGGCGCCTCGAGCGATTTCTCCTCCAACCTCTCCAAGCTAGCCCCCCACTTAAAACCCGACGAGGCGCTCTACATCCTCCTGCGCCGATATGACACCGCTCCGTACCTTATAGCTGTGACATACGTGCCGGACTCGGCCAAGGTCCGGCAGAAGATGTTATTTGCATCGACGAGGTTGACACTCGTGCGCGAGCTGGGCTCCGAACACTTCCGCGAGACTATATTCATGACCACAGCTGAAGAGCTAAGTGCTGCCGGTTTCGAGAAGCATGACCGTCACAGCGCACTTGAAGCGCCCCTTACCGAAGAGGAAAGGACACTTGGCGAGGTGAAAAGGGCTGAGGCCGAGGCCGGTGCCGGCACGGGAACTCGCGAGATCCACCTTAGCACACACATGAAGATGCCCGTTGCTACCGACGCCTTAGTTGCCTTAAGTGAACTAGGTCGCGAGGAAGGCAGCGGCTTAGTGATGTTGGTAAGCTACGTTGAAGCAAACAATGCCATTATGTAACCTTTTTGGATATGTATTAACAGAGACATCCAGAAAATCAACTCTGACACCGAAGTCGTAGAGCTATTCCCTAGCTCCGAAATACCGAAAACCATCCCCGAGCTCGTGAAGACTATCTCGCCAACCGAACCGCGCTTCACCTTCTTCCGATACAAAGCCACTCCGCCGCGTGGAGGCGAGGAGAAGAACGTTGTGCTCTTCTTCTACACATGCCCCGCCATGCCAGGAACCAAGGCCATTAAGTTCCGCATGGTCTACCCTCTTATGAAGCGCGCCGTGCTCACAGTGGCCACGACTGAGGCAGGGCTGCAGATCGAGAAGAAGTTCGACGTCGAGGACCCGAGCGAGATCACGGAGGAGATCGTGACGTCGGAGCTGTTCCCCGAAACGGAGACGAAGACGGGTTTCAGGAGACCCAAAAGGCCCGGGAGGTGACCTTGATTAGTATGAGCCATCATGTGATTATAACGAGAGTAACGCTAGCGTGACCGGATGATAGATGACGAATCAATGCGATTGTATTCCACTATTTACCGAAATGCGATATGCCAACAAGATTGAAGTAGCCACCTAGGTATATCCAACGCGAACTTCACCAACTTTACACCACATCCCCAGTCCTAAAGGTTTGTCTTTAAATTTACTCCTCGTATCTACTTCCAGACAACACACTGGGGCCGCTCTTCTCCAACTTCTCTTTCAGATATTCGTACACCGTGAACGTGACAGCCTGCCCCGGTGCAACCCGCATAATCCTAGGCGTGATGCCCTTGTAGAAAGCATGGACGCCTTCTTGCCTGCAACACACAATCGCATTAGCAAACCCCGCTGTCAAGAAAAACAGCGTCTTCGAAACCAAAGCAAAAAAAGAAAAAGATAAAGAAAAAACAAGTAGTGAATCAAAATAACCAAGAAGAGCAGCAGGAAAACTCACTTAAACATCTCCCCAGCAATAACGCTAATCCTCCTAAACGCCGAAACCCCCTCCTCGGCCGGCGTCTTCTGCAACCGCGTCTTAATCGTATCGATCGGGGCGTTGCTCAGCGGGCCCATCGCGCCGCTCACGAGCCCGATGACCGTCGTCTGCCAGCTCGGCAGCTGCGCCGAGCCCGAGTTCTTGCCGCCCGCCTGCTCCTGCCAGCGCAGCAGCACCTCCTTGAAGTACGTGTACGCCGTGAAATTCACCGCCTGATTACTGCCCTGCCTCAGCGCCGTCAAGCTAACGCCGCGGTACAAGGCGCCGAAACCTTCCTCTTTCACGACGGTATACAAGGCGTGCGCCGCGTTGCGGTACTTGGGGATGTCGAGCGGGTCGGCCATGCTGTGGTGCTGGGCCTGCAGGCGGATCTTGACGACCTCCATGGGCGTCACGACGGCGACGGCCTCGGTGACGCCGGCGGCGAGCCCGGCCGCGAACGTGCCGCGCCCGGATATCGAGCCCGAGTCCGCGTCCGCGAGCATCTGCTTGTACGCCTCGAACGACGTGAACCGGATCGCCATCTTCGGCACGATCCCCGTCAGCACCGCGCCCAGCCCCTTGTATAGCCCGAGCGGCGTCTCGCGCTTCACGATCTCCGCGCCCGTGCGCACGAACCCGCGCTTCGGGGCGCCCGGCTGGCGCGCCCGTCGCGACAGCTGCATCCGGACTTTTATGGTGTCTGTGTATGTGGAGAGAAATTTGTTAGGGGGTTGTTGGTGGTGAAAAAGGATGTTGGGAGGGAATGGGAAGGGACGAACCGAGAGGGTGGCATACGAGAGCCTCCATCATGCCTGCTCCTCCACCAGCTGCATTGCGAATTTGTTAATTGAGTTTTTCCTTAAAATGGAACGCGGAGGGCAGGTGTGTCCTAGAGGCTCACCGATCAGGTTCGTGGCTGCCGTCGGCGGCGCCTTGCCATCTTTTCCTCCCACCTTAGTCGCCATTGTGTATTCCCAACTTTGGGCTTGCGCCCTGTTTCTACTACGTATAACTTCCGGTCGTACTCAGGCTATCCTGGATGAGATATTGCGAGCGCTTCTAGGATGGTAGGGCAGTCACATGCAATGGCCGTCACCAATATGCGTTGAGGGAAGGTACAAAGAAAGCAACAGTTGACGGGGAAATTGGTGCGCTTGGTATTTAAGATGATATGAGAACAAAGAGGTACTTTTAGAGTATAGCTTAACCGACGCCAAAGGTTTGGGAGAACAGCTAGAAGTAAACAAGGTCGTCTGATGTATACGGAATGGCAAAGGACATATGAGAACTAGGAGAGCAAAATAGTCCAAACCTACAACGTAATTCCAGGCCGGAAAACTTTAAGCTAGAAAAACGTGGAGGTATGTATAGTATGTATACAGCCCAGAAGCCCGGTCCCAAGGGTCCAAGTGATGAAAGACATTGCCGAGCTACGGGAACCGACATAAGATACAAGTACCCGCCATACCGGAAAGGAGCAGATTCGAGTGACTCAAAGCTCGCTCCCTAGAAGAGGATCCGCGGCTGAGAATCGACACGCCATCTCGTGCTCCTCCTAGATCTTCCCAATTGCCTAGGGAAGTACTGGCTGGGCTGGGGAAACGCGAGTAGTGCGTTGTGGGGTTGGCTAGATCGACGTTCGAATGATGGCGGCCGAATAAAAACCTTAACCAGTACAATCCAATAGCTTTGCCATAGTCGTGGTGAACGGTCCGCCGGATCAAAGCTCGTTCGGTGAACCGGAGCTCCAGTCGCGTGGTGTAACATTTTCCTTGGCGGTTGAGTGGAAGAAGCTCCTCTTAGTAAAGCGTATACAAATACCTAAGAGCATTCCAATATCTAGGATCATTATGTCCAATTGGCTTGCTGAGCAATGTCACTTCGCATCCTATGATCTCGATTTTGTGTATCGATTACTTTGTCATGAGGATTGCGGCTTCGAGCAAGCTCTGGCCTGTGATCTTAACAGTGACGTCGAAAGTATAATTGTTTACCGAAGGGAAGCCGAGCTTGTGATTTTGCGGGGAGAGTAGCCGGGGAATGGAGACTTGGCAAGGATTATCAGGGACTATAGGTACGTACCTCTTTACGCAGTTCGAGCCCGGTTACTTCCGGATAGAGTCCACTTACGGCTTAACTTCTTTGAAGCAGTACTGGCAGTAAATAGCAGATGGAGATAGGCATTTCACTTGCCGAGGTTAACGGTTTAACTATAATGCTTCTAGATCAAGTTGCGCTGATTGAGACGTTGCTAAGGGCCTAGTAAAAATACCAAAGATGAATAGGGACTGTTTTAGACCATCTTCAGCCGCGGGGTCTTCAGGTTACTACCTCGCGTCCCATCTAAATCGACCACGGGCCTAGAACGAACTTCACATGCAGGTAAAGTCAGTTGAGTGAGTCAGCATACATCAAACAGCCCTAGACCATATACGTATTAGAATAATTCAGATTGATTATAATGCAATCGCATAGATGATCCTGCCCCCCTATGTAGGGCAATGTTGAATATTTCGTAGATTCCATCATCCCCAACCCCTTTCAAGCTCATAACAGCCGTTTCTGCAGCACACGATGCCACGGTGCTACTAATCATATCCCTATTCCTATACGCCTTCTTTGAAATTTTCTAAGCAATAGATGCCACCTATTCATGATCCCTGTAAATGTCCTAATCGAAAAGATAAGTGCCGCTCAGCCCAGCTCTTTTATTTTGTCGTTCCTTGAGTAAGCCGGTGTTGGTATATTGGTGTATTTTGACGCCCCGTAAATCAAATCCGCGTTATCGTAAATCGGTGAAAGCATTGGCTCCCCTTGAGCCCATCGGTAACTCCAGTGATATTAAGGAACTTAAGCAGGGGTCCCGAATTCTTCTACCTCCGAGGGTTCACCCTCGAAGCTATAGAGACGCACTTCTCCGTCCTCGCTTCCGCTTGCCATTCGGCTATCGCTCAGTCCGACGCAGGTCACGGGACCTGCATGACCTGTAAAGGTCCGTTCGCACTTTCCAGTTCGAGCATCCCAAACTTTGACTATAATAAGAGGGTTAGCATATGATCGCAGAGATAATGTAGATGGAATCTGGATTCTTACCCGTCGCGTCATTCGCACTCGTAACGTATCGCAAAGAATCAGCCGCGAGACCCCATATGCCTTCGACGTGCCCAAAGAAGGTTCGCGGACTCTTTCCTGTTGCTGTATCCCAGAGTCTCATCGTCGCGTCGAGAGACCCAGTAAGCATATACCGTGGGGGCAAGGGCCGATCGGGGTCATCCTGGAAGATGGGTCCATATGCAGCTCGCTCTTCATCAACTTGAGCTTGCGATATTGAAGACGAACAGCCAGGAGGTGTACCACTACGGTTACTAGTCACAGAGGCAGCATCTCCATCTCGTGTGGTTTCGTCTTCAAACTCATAATCGTCTGGAAGTGGAAGAACCTGCTGGACCTGTCCAACATGGCCTTCGAACGTCTTGATACACACTTTAGAATCGAGATCCCAAAGTTTTACCGTACAGTCGTCGGAGGCAGAGAGTATCGTACGCGATGCCATATCGAGGCGGACATGATTCACCCAATCGGTGTGACCACGTAGAGAATACGATTGCTGAGTCTTGAAGTTAAAAATCTTGATCGACCTGTCCATGGATCCCGAAGCTAGAAGATCACCGTCCATATGAACAGTTATGACGCCGCCTTGGTGATTAAGGGTGTTGATGCAGACACCCGTTCGCCAGTTCCATATCTTGACTGTACCGTCCAGGCTAGCTGATACAAGCATCCGATCATCGAATTGGAGCGCTCGAATACCCATCGTATGGCCATGGAGAGTCCTTATAACTTCGCCCTTCTCAATATCCCAGAGCTTGATTTTTGAATCATAAGAGCCCGTAGCAAGAATGTTGTCGTCGAATTGCAAAGCCGTTATCCCATTCGTATGCTCTCCACCGAACGTTTTGATAGTACACCTACCGTAGCGCCAGTTAGATCCAACCCGATATCTTTCGCGGTACAGATCCTTCCATGGCCTGAACTTCTGTGCGCCTGTAGGTTTATTTCCGTTGCCAATACCATTGGCGCACTGACGTTTAGCGGACTCGGATTCGGTGCACTCCAAAACTGATGCGCTACGCTTAACAGGGCTTCCGACAGAAGGGCTATGACCAATAATTGCCAGCGCTCTCTGGGTTTCCACGTCGGCTTGCTGTTGAATTTTCCATTCCTTTAATCTCTTTTTCTCCAACTTCGGCAGACCCCATTGACACTTCACACACTTCCGACCAATATGTTGCTCACACATTCGATGCCAAACGACATCGTCACCTGATAAGGTATTCCAGCGTCGGCTAACCTGCGCGGCCTTGCAAAGGGAAGAGCAATCAAGGTAACATAGAATTTTTAGAGACAGCTCCGTCGGCAGGGCAGTCAGGAAGTCTATCTTCAATTGTTCGTGAACTTCTCGAGATACCGTAGAGAGTTGTGGAAAGCAACATTGGGTGATGATCCCTTGCAACATAAGCTCGCGATGTTTCGAAGGAGCAGCTGAAAATAAGGACCAAACATTTGTGATGGCCTGTCGATCAGCGGCAGGCAACGTTTCGAGTTCCTATACACCGATCATCAGTACCCAACTTACGTATCACTTCATCACTATCACAACATACACTTTGTATTATTCCCATCTTACTCTCGTCAGCCGCTCTACGACATTTCGAATCCGGGCGGTGCCTATAGCAATATTTACTGTTTGGGTCCTTCGTCTTCAAAGCAGTCATGGACGGAAGATCGGGTTTTCCTATCGGTGCGTATAATCCAGGGATATGTTCCCGCAGGAAGGGGGTGACAGATTGGCTCATAAGTTGTTGGGACATATTGGGTAGACGAGAGGCGTCCTCCGGGTCTTCGGGCCTTCGCCTATCGCAATTATCTCTCGACGGTTTCGAGTTGGGGTGATCGTTCGGGAAGGACAACAGCGACGGTCTTTGTAAGTGATCGTAATTCTTAGTGGGGGATATGAGGTTTAGATTCGTCAGGGTGGCGTTGTTTGCAAGCAAAGTGTGACCATTCTGTCTCGACGACGGCTCGTGGCCGTTGGGTATCGGTACGGACGGGAGACTATCCATGGTGGTGAGGTCGAGGGGCATTGGAGTGGTGGCCCGGTCGAAGGACAAAGCCTTAGGCGAGTTTTATTCAGATTGCACCATCCGAGAGACTATGGTGATCATTAAAGAGTACGGTGAAACGAGGTGAGAAATTGCGTGCTAGGTTGGCGTGCTAGATGATGACCATCCAGGTATAAGCCGTATGTGCCGTTTATGTGCCTTCTGGTTCTTTTTTTGGTTGCCGTCCCGGTTTTAAGTTTCGCAGTTTCGCAAGACTAACGGGTTCGCGCAGGACTAAGGACCAGAGAAGGCAGAGGAGGAAGTGCGGTGTATTGGGTATATTGGCAGTATTGGCATTAATCCGTGCTTCTCATAGGAGTACAGACAATTGCACGCAAGGTCGATAAAATGGCGAAATCGGACCCAAGCTGCATTCCCTTGCTTGCGATTTGCTCGAGTACTCTGGATCTCGCTGCGGATTTGATGCGGCTTTCTCGAACGGCACTGGCTGCGACTTAGCTGGATGCGCGGAAGTCGATTAGTCGTTTGAGGCGGTCAAAAGAAAAAAATAAAAGTGGCCATTGTTTCCCAGACCAAATACAAATCAGTTGCCCCTTCCTTCCAGTCTAAGCCAGGGCGGCCAGCGCCAACTTAGCTCAACTTTGTTGCTTCTTGCCCGTTCACCTTTGGTGCTTTGGGGACCGAATGGCGACATTTTAGACCGATAACCACCCGAAATCTTCTTAACCGGGGCCCACCACGGCTATCGGGCGACGATAACTTGGGAATAGTCTGGTGGAGTCTGGGGTAATGCACCTGTAAGGTTAAAATAGAGGGCCATCTCCCGGTACCTGGAGGCCACCTGAGCAGTATTCGGACGCCGTGCCCCGTCCATAACGTAATCTGTCCCTCCTTGCTTCCTTTTTCATATAAACATCACGAATATCAACTCAATTCAAACAGCGCTTGAGTTCGTCTTGTATAATGGAATTGGTCTTGTCCCACAAATAATCACGGATCGGCAGCAAGTACATAGTGTCCGCTTTACTGTACTATACTGTGTTCTTAGGTAAACGGTTGATTGGATTGTACAACTCTGTCATGGACTCCGACAGCCGCCAGCCCCTTGTGGCGTAGATCTCTTTTCGACTAACAACTCCCAATGAATCTGACGAGATTATCGATTTCGCCATTTTCTTGCAATCTTCCGTCGTTCGCGCAATAAGACATATATTACTCCGGAGGATTCGTCACGCAATTAAACAATCTCGCATCATATCTCTTATTCCAAATCCCTCCAGCTCTATATCTGAGTGCATGGGTACTTAGGTACTTTTTGTTATCTGATCCGTTTTCCGAGCACGCAATTAATTATGCGATGTGGCTCTTTAATTCAATGGATTATTTAACCCCTTTTTCGTCACATCAAATGCCACAACTCCTTATTGGACACTGTAACTTCGTCATACAAGGCTACCGCTTTCCAACCATCGCGCATTTGACAATTCAACAGATCACTTGATATCATTTGGCCTTGAATGAGAACTCGGTCGCGTTTATGATAACATAAAGCCTCCTAAATTAGAAGTTAGCCGTGGTTTCAACAGACCATGTAATAGAATATTGATTAGTTCTTTCATTCAGTGAAGATTTCTATGGCGATATCAACAAATTATCTGCGAGGTTATTAAGGATATTCAGTATCGTCTTACAATTAAAATGATTGCTTGGTAGCAAAGGAGATACGAACAAGCTGTTCAATGCTCGGTGTGTCATTTGTTAGACACTGAAGTAAACTAGACACCTCCCTAACCTAAGTCATTAGTCTGTTACTATCATAATCAATGATAAGTATGGAGTGCTGTCTACTTATCACAACTAGTTCTCTAACTTCCTCGATCAAATTCTCTGGAATACAAATATTTCAGCTATTTAAACCATCAAAGAAATTTCACAGCCATGGTGTTTCGTTTAAACCCCCAAGACCTTGCATATTATCGTTGCATTTCATTTATTAGAGGTCATGGAGGAATAAATAGCTCACGCCTTCCTTTAGTAAGTCATTTGATGTGCTAAATGAGCATGATATCTGGGCCGGTAGAGTCAGGAGTGCCTCCCGAGTACCCTCATTCCCATAGAAAAGTCAGATACCTCATGGACGGCTGTTATTTCATCTATCAGTGGAGGAATCTTCGGGGATACATTCATATTGGATTCTTACAAGGCGTAATATTTGCAGTTGCCTTAGGTTCACAGGGGCGGTCATAAACGGTTATTCAGACGAAGAGTCCTTCGTCGACGCCGAGATAACATTCTTGAGCATACGAGGTAATAAGTATAGGACCAACTTATACGAGATGCTCCAAAATGCCACCCATGCTTTATAAATTCCAAAAAAGCTAGGGTACCTACAAATACCTCGCGTACCAATGTGCTTTGTAGCCTTGCAGAAAGATGTAGAAACAAGCGTGAGCAATCAGATTTTGGAAAAATGACTTGAAAGATTAGCATGAGAAGTATAGACTATACCCATAATGCTAAGTTTTTAGAAATTAAACTATTGCTATGGCTACACTACCACAATAAGCTTTACAAGAAGCTCACAAGCCTCGAAAGTCTCACCAATAACCAATATCATCTCATCGGAGCATATATGAAAGGATTGGGAAGAATGTTAGGACATTCTAGAGACGTATTCTTATATAGCGCTATGTGCCTTTTCTTTCTCAAGGGCAGGAGAATGAAGTGTAGTGGCAATGTATCCTATATTCTATATATTTGCGATAGCAGTGAAACTACTGGTGAGCAAAACATTAAATTTCTACGACCAACTAGAGATATGTATCTTTCGCGATCAAATAGTATAACGGCAGTTCTCAAGATACACTGTGACTTCCTCACAACTTCAGACCACTCGAAAGTCTTCTCAAAGACGACGGCAACCTCTCAGGATAAATGTAGGAGCGAACACCTTATCAACCGTTGGGCTTCAAGTGGGTACCTAATTAGCACTTGAATTGGCGGTTGCCTAAAAGCAGGGATTAGGAGGCAAGATACACTCAAGCATCCAAGAAGCTCAGTTGAAGGCATTGCTGGCAGATATGGTACAATGCAAAATAGAGACAACCCCATATATTATTCATGCTCCGTATGCTGGGTCAGGTGGCCACCATGTCATGTGAAACTGTCTTTTGCTTTATAGTCCCTGGCTGTAAACAACTGCCAGCTAAAGGAATATGGCATGATTTTCCATATTGTGTGGATCCAATCGAATCTGTGCCGTAGCAGACCAGCCTTACCAAGCACTTTTATAGCCTATGGAATATGGACACGATATTATCTTCAAGAGCATTAAGTTATAGAATCTGCCTGGCTAGCGCTAATGTATTCATTGTGAAGACCATGTTGCTCCGACCGACGACCCTGCAATGCTGAGTGGAAGTAAAACTCTTCGCAATCCGCGAAACTGGGTGCATACCTAAGCAGGTTTCCATATTCATCTCGAGACCACTTGACTTATGTAGTGACGTGGAGTTTACTAAGTGGTGTCCTAGGTAGTAGGCAAGTTGAAAGTAGGTAGGATTCTGTGCGAGCGTGATCTCTGGGGTGTCTAGATGGTGAGCTTGGTTGCATGTCTACCCTTGTTCACTCTACCTATGAAATACGATATAGTTTCTCAAAGGATAGGCCTTTCCACTAACTGATGAAGACGATGAAGATGGGGATAATATCCGCAAGTGGTAATTCTTCGCCAAGTCTTGCCATTTTTAGATCCCAGATTACGATTTTCTATAGTCCAGTCCTCGGTGATACTAGGTCTTGTTTTGAGAAATAAAGTATTAAAGTAACATTTTCGTAGCCAGTTTTGATTCTTAATTAGCTAGAAAGTATGGATAGTATAGATTGGGGCTTTTCAGAGTTCTTCTGGGTTATTGATATGTGTGTTTGGCAAAGGTTTGAGTAATGGAAATTTGGTAAAAATATAATAAATCGGGTGGGACTTATTAGTAAAGAAGGGAAAATGTATTTTTTATCATTCTCTCTTTTCCAAAAGGGGGGTTATTTGAAAGCTACCTAGGTATATTAGTGATTATGGGGGCATCGTTAGCCCCTGCTCTTACTTACGTCTCTCACAAATATGTCAATCACTTCGTACATAGGTAATCGTTGTGTTTTCATCTTCACATGGCCAGCTAAACTTGTTCAGCTATCACCCACAAAGCAAGCAGTTCTGGTGTTTCTTGCATTAAAAATATGGATTGAACAATCCAGACTTGAGTGTGGACTTAGTCCTTAAGAAATACTGTCTATAGATTACCTCCCTTCCAGTATCATAATTCTACAAGACCCCTAAATCAATCATTCCCTATTGTCCAGGTAAGTTACCTTTGCAAAGGGGGTTACCTATGTCTCATGTTATCACGATTTAGAATAAATTATTCTAATTTTGCAATGATAATTAACCATCCCTTTGACTAGGAACTGTCCTCAACTAGGGATTCATAGGCAGTAAATACAACTTTACACCACCTGGTGGACCAGACCCAACATATGTACCTACAGAACATGGATGGTACATGATTTTACACCTATTTTGCCTCTTAATCCCTATCAAGGGACAGCTGTCAGTTAAGGGGGACATAATACCCAATATATCTACCCAATCACTATACCCACACAGCACCCTTTCGAAAACCAGTCTGATCACTGTGAAAGTGTCTTGTGGACTCATGGGTATGTAGTCGCGCTTGGAGCGTTATCCTCATACGGCCTATAATGCTACTATAAAAGCCTAAGCAATTAAGTCTATGACTAGCATGCCGCATCCAACCCACTCATCTACTAAAACATTTCGCAAGATTGTGGTGTATACGGAAATGGTAGATATTACAGATTAGCGTTGTATACCTAACTTCATAGAGAACGCGGAGGTTCTTCCAGTATTTGTATTAAAATGAAGGATCGGTTCGTGATGAATCTGCACAATATCAAACACACGGAACTCAGTTTTTATGGCTAGAGTTGTATGCAAAGATATTCCTTGGCACCGCACCTGATTTCAAAGCAAGTTCACCTTATACCTGTGGAATTGATCTCAGATACGTCAATTTATCTGGAAAGCGTGGACTGGCGAAGAATGATTGCACGCCTGCGGCGTATCGGTTGAGAAAAACAAAAGGCCCTTTCTACCTATCTTCGCTCGAAAGTACCTAGGGATTCATGGGCTTAGTCGAGTATAGAATTTTTTGGTATTGGATTTTGCCGTGCTGCAGTCCTGCCGAATCCCTCCACCCGTTCCATTGGATGTATGTCTCTTGCCAAAATGCTTTGCCACGTCATTCTGAGTTTAGCGAAGCTGTCGATAGCCGAGGCAAAATTGTCTACCAGCAATCACCCTCGTGCTGTGCCTTACGCAACTCGAAATAGTCTCCAAGCCTTACTTCAGCCTTCTCTGAACGATTCGTTCCACGGTTCCGCGGCTCTTGTTGTTCATGGCGGTGTAGCGTTTACTAATATTCATAGCGGAGTTAAATTCGGCGCGGATAGTCGAAGGCACAGACGCAGGGCACTTTTGCTGTCGATCTCAAATTGGTAACTGGTTTGCTGACTTGGCGAATGCACCTTGATAGCCTACCAGCTGAAATTGCAATGTGTTTGTCAACGCCTCAATTAGAATATCAGTAAAATCAATATTTTCATATTCGGATCGACCGCCGCAAAATATTGTTGCGTAGAGTCGATTAGTGATGGGTTGTCTACCTAAGTACCTAGGTAGGTAGGTACCTGTGCTTATGTGGAAAGTTACTATTTTGAAAGCATCATGGCATATCGCTGGCAAAATGTTCTAGGATGGCTCTGAGTATGGGTGGCCCAGAGAAAAGAACACCGGCACTGCCGCATTATGGTTTTCATGTACTAAGTTGTTCGATCCCTTTCAACATTCGTTGGATAAAAATATCCACTTCGGCATCTCTCCGCCTGCTTGGCTCCCAATCATTGCCTTGCACAATCTGGGGCAACTGGGTCGGCTAACCAACGGATCCTCTCAAATCGCCATGGTTCTGTCTGGTAATTGCCCATTTAGGAAGACCCTTGTCAACTCAACATCGTAGAGCACTAAGAACGACAAAGCCTATGAGCCGCAATACTGTAGTGCGACCCCTAATGCAACGACCACACTTCATGAGATCGGCATGGGGGATAAGGCGCTCTCTAACCCACATTGTCCTCTATATAAGAGCTGCCGGACTCTCCCTTCACTGAACTTAGAATTCTCTCCTCATCATCACCACTATCTGTCATCTAATAATCACTTCTCTACCAAACATTCCAATTTCCAGATCTCGACCAATCTTCGGTATCATATCAACAACATATAACAATTAGCAACCATGTTCGCCAACGTTATCACCATTGTTGTTTCGGCCCTCACTGCCACCGCAGTGGCCACTGACGCCGTCGCCCCTCGCGAGACCTACGGAAACTGGCCTGGCAACCACTTTGTAGAGGAGTGCACAGATGTGAGTTCTCCAGACCTACTCTAACACATTCTCGTTTCCTCTTGCTAACAACTTTCCAGACGAGTTGCATCGCTAAGTTTAGCGTTAACGGCGCTAAGGGCTACTACAGGGACGCTCCGGGGTTCGCCGTGAACTGCCAGTCGGCCCAGAACAAGTTCGATTGGGCCCCTTGCGAGTTCGTTGGCGCTAAGACGCAAGGCTCTAGTATCAATTCGGTGTGGACGAAGGGTTCTAGCGACGACAAGATCAAGCTCTCCGTGACCCACTCCTGGGACAGCGCCTCTGGCCCGCGCTTCAACGCCACCGGCACTGTCGAGTTCAAGAAGGGAGAGACCTCGTTCAACATGCCTGTTGTCAGAGTCGATGCTGCGATGTAAACTGGTGTGGTGACAGGATCGGGGACGCGAAGGATGGAGAAGGGAGATGGGGGGCGATTTGCATTCTAACACGCTTAGCGTGTCTATTATTTTTTAGATAATGGGGTTAATAGTGTTAGTTGCAAATGAAAGAGTAGTTGAGGGAGCATTGCTGGCTTCTGACCTTCGTGACAATTCTGTGACAATTCTGTTTGCTACGTCTAATCCACTGCACCTACGTTGATCAGTTGATAGCCGTAAGCAACCTTTCTGGCCTGGTGCTTATACTACGTTGAATATTTCGGTCTTTCGCATTAAGTGTGTAGGTGTTGATACATTGAAATGCGGGTTGGATGATGCGTTTGTTCGGGCAAAGTAGGTATGTGGGGTCGTAACGCCGATGGCAAGGCCATATTGATATTTTAGACTTGAAAATTACTCCTACCCAGGGGATAATGCTGGTTGTACCATACGTATCGCGAAGACTGTTTTGTGAATTGGTGATGTTATCTGTTAAATGTTTTAGCTTCTATTACTTGCATAGGCTTCAATAGTGAAGAGATTGATGTGGCCAAATGGCTAATAGGGTCGTATTAATCAACTAGGTAGTATATATCATTCAAGGGAGATGAGTGTTATAACCAGCACGTATAAGTCTTTGACCTGCTTCCCAGACATCATCGGGGATATCTTGAGGAATCTGGAAGCCCTTCAGCGGATATTCCCGTATACGGATCAAGTCGCCGACGGCAATGTTGATAACTAGATCTTCCGGATTGTTCTTATCTGGATATTCACTCCATTTGAACTGAGGCGACGTGACGGTGATTTTTGTGTTAGAATCTGGCCATTGCTTCTTGAAGGTCGCATATGTCCGTCTTTCCATATATGGTTTCTGAACAAGCAAGAAAGACTTCAGATGGAGGCCCTTTTCTTGGAGTAGCGCGTACGTGAAGCGAATGTTCTCGCCGGTGTTCGTTGAGAAAGGCTCTACAAGGAGCTTGTCCTCAGGAACACCCATCTTCAGCGCTATATCAGCGAAGACTTCGGCCTCTGGTTTATCATAACGGCCTTGTGTGAGCCTCCCAACTCCACCGGCAAATATGAGATAATGACCGTAACCATCAAGAAAGAGCTGAGCAGCGCGCTCTGCCACGCGTGGATCAAGGCTACACAGACAGAAGACAGCGTCTACGTCATTGTCGAGTGGCATGTGTAATTGGTGGTAGTTGTATAGTATTTCCCCATCTCTTGAAGCGCTAAATACATCTTGTAACCCATCATTTTTCGGGATATTTGTGGCCATGACTAGGGTAGAGCAGACTACCTAGATAATACCTAGGTAGTTTCTGGATTTTCATAACGACGAGATTAATTAGTCTTAATTTAAAAGCGCAATTACTTGCTTATTAGCGGGATTGCAACATTCAAGTCACGATGTTTCAGGGGAAGTCATGACGGACCCCACCACCCCACCAAGAGAGGTAGACGACCAGAACGGCTAGCCACGTGCCAGGCTGGACAAACCCCCACGTGCCCGATGTCGGGTTTTTGTCGGGTGATTTAAACAGCTGCAGCCTGCAGCATCAGCTTGGAGTTTATCAATCTGATAAGATCTTCTGTAACTCGTCTCCCCCTGTCAACTCCAATCTTCCTCCGTCATCACCTAGTCTCGAGGAATGATGCTCGTCGACGGTGTTGACAGAGACTGGGCCCTCGAGATATTCAGGGAAAGCCTAAGGACATCTCGTTCTTCGCTTGATAATGATATTTCTATTTTATCTGGCGGTATCCCAGGCCGAAAGATCCCGACCGATCCCGAAAGTCTTCAATACCTGCGAGAACTAATTACTTCCATCCTCGACGGCCGCACCATCGTCTTCGCCTACAACATCGTTCTGCTTGCCATACTTATATCATTTGCTTTATTTCATCTCCGCGAAAGGATAAGAGAGAAATCTAGATGGAGAATAATTGAGCAAGACTCAGCTGCAGCTTCAGAAAACCCGAGGAAGACATCCGATGGCTCCGAGATCGTGAACGAGAGCGAGGCCGAATCTTCTTCCAGTAGCACTCTAGAGGGTTCCCTATCATCGCACATCTTACTTAAAGTAGCTGATGAAGATGTCGAGAGACAACCTCTCCTTCGAACCCAGCGAAAGTCGCATCTAGGGAATTCAAGGATTCATTGGTTGAACGGCCTGAGGTCTCTGTTACTATACCAGCCCCGACCGGTCCCAATAATCAATCGGACTTTACCATCAAATGGAACTTCTCTCTCCGTCTTAGCCTTCCTCGGCCTCAACGTCTTTTATCATTTCTATAAACTTCCCCTAGAACTAAGATTCTTCTTTGCTTTTGCCGATCGAGCTGGTATTATATTTATCGTCAATCTCCCTCTTCTTTACCTTCTTGCTGCCAAGAATCAGCCACTTAAATTGCTCACTGGGCATTCATATGAAGCTCTCAACATCTACCATCGCCGCGTCGGCGAACTACTATGCTTTGAAGCATTTGTACATTTCGCAGGCATGCTCGTCTGGAGAATCTGGCTTTCGCCTTCTTGGCTAGCGACCGATAGTTTTTATAGCTACATCACACACCCACTGATCCTACTTGGTATTGGCGCGTTTATATCCTATGAATTGCTATATTTTACATCGCTCGGAAGTTTTCGAGAGAGATGGTACGAGATTTTCCTAGCCTCTCATGTCGTATTGCAAATCGCAGCGCTGGCGTTCCTCTGGCTACACTTCCACACAAGCCGACCATACGTGTTTGCTTCGTTGGTTATTTTCCTTGTGGATAGACTTTTTTGGCGCCTGTGGATGAAATCCGACACTTTCACTGCGGATGTTACGATTTTAGATGATGAACAAACCCTCCTTCTATCCGCGGATTGGCATATCCCTTCATCTAGAAGCCGGACGTGTCGAGGCCCCTTTCGGCAGAGCATTCGTCACGGCTGGAAACCGGCCGATCATGTTTTTATTTCGGTCCCCGTGCTCGGCCGTAGTCACTCACTGCAAGCTCACCCGTTCACTATTGCATCCGCCGCCCCCGTGGCCGATTATGAACGCTCGTCGAATCACGCTTGGTTAGGCTTGCTCATTCGAGTACAATCTGGTTTCACATCTGGTCTTCTAGATTATGCTCGCATGAATTCGAGAGTGGCCGTCCGTTTAGATGGTCCGTATGGATCTCAGGATCCCCTCAATATGCTAAGATCGTGTGAAAACGCAGTCCTCATCGCCGGTGGATCTGGGATTGCAGTCGTTTTCCCCATGGCATGGAGCCTGGCCACAAGTCACCATGGAAAGAGACAGCTTCATCTTATTTGGGTGATACACTCACAAGCTCAACGCTCATGGATACCGGAAGAGAGGATCACTGAATTGCGGAGCTTCGGGGTACACATAACCATCCCTGAACCAACGAGTGAGGCCGGCAGACCAGACATCCCCGGCCACATCGCCGATTTGGTTGCTACTTCAGAGGGGAGGGTAGGTTTTGTGATTTCAGGACCCGATGGTCTGAACAGAACCTCACGGAATGCTTGCGCGGAGGCGGTCAAGTCGGGAGCTGACATTCAACTTCGAGTTGAGAAATTTGGCTGGTAAGGGACCGGATAGGCGTTTTGTGTTTTTGGATATCATGAAGAATGCATTATGACGGTTACGTACCTTACTTCCCAAGTAAGTAGGTACCAGGATAAGGATACAATATGCAAGGTTTGGCACAGAGTCCAGCCTAGAGGATAAGATATGAGTCGCTTATAGAGGATGACGCTAAAGAATTCTGCGTAGAATAGACGCCCAAAGGAGGGTTATGATATTAACAAGGTATAAATACTATTAGACATTTAGTATGGATATTTTCAATATTCTCACCACAGCCCAAGCCCCGCCAATCATTACCGCTTACTTCATATGTCTATCCTCCTCAGCCTCGTCACCGCATGGTGGATAACACCTTTCATTTATCACTTGAGGTGACGGCGGAGCTTGTCTTACATGTCGAGAGCTAAAATACAATTATAAGAGCGATTAAAAGCCCAACTTCCGTGTAATCCGGAAGTTTTTACAATTTCAACCTTCCTCTGGTGGCATAGACCCTAAAATGGCGGAGACAGCACCTCCCCCCTTAGAGAGTGGAGCTAGAAATCGACTAACGACCTTCTTGTATCCAGAATACTCATAGCGGCCCAAAAGATAGGCATTGTCAAAAAACACGGAATCACAGATAGGATCGCCCATAAGTTCATTACAGTCTCAATGACGGACTCCTCGACGGAATCATCGGTAAACTTCTCAGGGGGTCCATTAGCTAACACTTCCACGGGTTTGGTAATAGTAGCCGATTCAATTATGGGTTCATGGTCGCGGCGAAGATGCAAAAAAGCGGACTATCAACAAGACGCGGAGACTCCGACTCTCGTGGGACAGTGATCCGCACAACGACCAATTGTATCTCGTCCTTGCTGCCTCAAACAATAATATGGGCACTGGTACAGAATCATTGTTTCCCTTTGCTAAGGGGACTTACTCATTAGGTCGAGAATTCCACGACCCAACCGAGAAACAGGCACTTATCAAGAGTTGGCTCGATCTCTGCCAAAAAGAACATGAAGCTACCTGCAGTGAGACCCATAATACGACTGAGGAACGCTTAAAATTTGTTAAAGAGACCTACTCCGGAGTTATCGGTGTGGTTGATATGCAGCTCAAGGCCTTGCCAGTTGAAAACGATATCCCGGCATGATACGTTGCCCTAAGCTATGACTGGGGAAGCGACCGAAAGAAACCTCCATACATGTCGACGCAAAAGACAGCAACGACACATATAGAGTACGGTGGTTTAAGTTACGCATGGGTTAAGTTACCAAAGACAATCCAGGATACTATCCTACTTGTCAGTAGACTCGGAGAGCGGTACCTGTGGACAGATTCGCTTTGGATTTTCCAAGACAATCCGATTGCATGGAATAACAACGCTAGCGCAATGCATTTTATATATGGGCATGCCTATTTCACTATATGTGCTGACGGCGATTCCGAGAGTGGGCTACGCGCTGCAGCGCCTCTGTTACGGACCATGCATCCGGTTTACGAAAGCTAAGAGAACAATAATGAGGGCACAAACATTATCGGGTACGCCCCTGGGAATTCGCATATTAGTCACGCGACCACTTGAGGTAGTCATCTATGACTCTGCCTTGAGCAAATGAGCCTGGACATTTCAGGAGCAAATTCTCTCTTGGCGATGTCTCATCTTCGCAGAAGGCCGGATATGTTTTTAGTGCCGCTTCGCTGGTATCTCAGAGGAAATTTAGACTAACAATAGAGGAACCGGATAGTCGCTGAATCGAACGAATTCCCCTTTGCAGTCACCGGAGGAGTTGAAATGTCGACCTATCTGGCTTTATATGAGATATGTGAGGTCGTATACGAGTCGCAGCTTAACTAGACCAAGTGATATCCTTTCTGCATTCGAGGGTATCACCTGGCTCTTCAAGGGGCATATGAACCATGAGCAATTTTTGTTTGGTTTGCCTACTTCATGCTTCGATCTTGCCTTTGTATGGACTCCAACAAAGTCGCTTATCCGTCGCAGAAAGCCGCGAATAGTACCTTCACCTAACAACAAGAGCTACGCACTTGTTACAAGAAGAGAATGTACATGTGAGGCTGAAGATGACTTCCTCAGTGGCGCTCAGTTTCCTAGTTGGGCGTGGTGTGGATGGATGGGCGACAATGGAGCAGGTGGACAAGTAATTTACCATGATAATATGCTTGAAGGATGTCTATTGAATATCCCTCAGTGGCTAGAACATCATACTTGGATCGAATGGCATATACGAGATGGCAAAGGCCATCTAAGGTCTCTAAGGCATAAGGTCACTCGGACTCGGGCTAGGGAGGTCTACAATGAAGACAAATGGAATGGCTACTCTGGGAGCGAAGACTGGAAACCGGTGCTTGAAGGAGCAACGGAGTTTTCAATCGCAAAGAGCACCGAATCCAACACCAACTGCCCAGCAAACTTTTCAGGGAGGAGTATACATCGATCATCCTCACCTATTGCCGCCAATGCTTCTTAAGGGTCATTTACGACTTCCGCGAAGTCAAACGGGGAGATCAAATACCGCGTAGGCAATGGAGGCTATCTTCGTCGTGGGTCAACGATGGAATCCAAGCAAAGCACAGAATATGAAGACACCCGTGCCCTAGTAAAACACGAGTTTCCACAAGAGAGAAAACTCAGCGCCATCATTCCAGATCACCCGTTTGGCATCATTAAGGAATCTCGGCCAACCTCTGATCAAGCTAGTAGAAGATGAGCGGAAGGACGTCCGTCCACTCCAATACATGCCAATCCTACAATTTTACACCTTCCTCACGGAACTGTACGTTACGATTCGCCGCCTGTCGAATACAAGGGATGCCGGTTCCCACAAACAATTATCGAGGTGCGACATCACCGACGACGCTGGAGATTGGTGTGGTTCTATCGAAGTACCCACTGAATGGATATCCGGAAGCGAGGATCAGCGATTCCATTTCATTGTAATATCTCACGCAAAAGCTCTCACTATGGAAAAAAATGCCTGGTTTAGACCTACTACATTCCGAAGGAGGGAGAGGAGTCGCAATGGGGTCTGTACTACATTTTGCTCTTGGAGAGGGATAATGAACGATGCTTATGGGAACGGGTTGCTCTTGGCAAGGTTTTTCGGACCGCTTTTGAAAAAGCAAGTTGGTCCGAGATAAAACTTGGATGATCCTGGTGGTTACCTACGTGGGTGTGAGACAGAAGTTAATAGATGAGGGCGCACGTATCCTATACTTAATATACTATTAAGAAGGGCGGCCAGTCTAGTGACAAGTCAGACCCATAGGTATGTATATTATCATTGAATATATTTAAATAAATACCTACCTAGGTACCTACCTGCTGGTAGTTTGTGTAACATTGGGTAAAGGGGTGTTGGGGCGTTAGAAAATATTGTCTATTTACACCGAGGCAAGGAACGAAGACAAGAACTAAAGTCATTTGAAGTAAAAGGACGTAAGAAGATATCAGAGATAGACATAGGCTGGCCTCACTCCCTCTTACGGGCGCTGTTATCTCTTACCTAGGTACCAACCTATTCAACCATTGCGATCACCAGTGTTCGACCCGCATCCCTGGGACGCTCTAATCAAGGTTTTCTTATATCCTGCATAAATAGACATAACATTTTGGTTTGATTATTATAAATCATGTTTTTTCGCCTTTATCTCTCGGGCTCATACGTTTTCTTATTCCCTACTTACGATACTCTTCGTCTTGCTTTGACGTGCCGATCTACATACCCCTATTGGAAAAGCGAGGTACGTTTCTAAGCTAGGCCTTTCTTTTCTTTTTCTTAGAAAGTTCATTCTCCTTCATTTTTAGTAGTGTAAGATTTGAGAATGGAAAAACGTAGGGCGAATCCCGACTCGACATCAACATACCTATATTACGAGGTTATGTTTCATGGATATACCTTAGTGGATCACCATGGGTTAGTGCAGCCATGGATACGCGTAGTTGATACGTAACTTGCAGATGTTGACGGTCATGTTCTGGCTATTACGCTGATTGCGTATCCCATGCTTACCTCCTACCCATCCGTGTGGCATCCATTATAGAAATCTAACCCGGATGAGTGTAGCACATGTACGACCCTTATTTTTGCAACCAACATCAAAATAAGCTTAAGGTTGCATATTGGATTAGTAAGATATGGACGTAAGGGGACCTCAGGGGACGTATAGGAACACCGATCGAGTAGTACAAACTAACGCTTCGTAACCTGCGAACTTTTTCCGATGAAGAATTGATGTTATAATCATCCCGTAAATTACATAAGTCTTAGTAAACCGAGCCAGGTAGATCCCGACAACGCCAACAATAGGTAGCGAAATGTCTGTCTTTGACAGCAATGTTTGTAAAGCAGAGAATGGTGTCCAACGAAGACTATTACCTTACAATTGCGGTCGTGTGCAGAAGCGAAGCCCCTAAAGCTTGCAGTATGCGATGGCCGTTGCTGATTAAATTCAGCAGCCTTGGAGGTCTTAGAGAGCTGAATGTAACCTTGAGGGTCACGTCGAATAGAACATCGTATAACGCATGAACAATCGGTATTCGGCCGAGAAGGATCCCAGCGGATTTCGGTACCCAAAGCGGATTTAATGCGATGAGGTCATGTCCACCGAATGTTTCATCTTAATCTATTTTTTTTCTACGCCTAGAAGCAATATAGTAACTTCGGCCGTGGATAATATGGGGCCCTCTTTGACGATTTCAGCTTATGACCATCAGCGGACCATCAGCGTATTTCCGGCAATCCCGAAATCCTCTTTTTTTATAGCCCGCACTAAGGATCTGACCATGACTTAGTATAGGTAGATAACGATTTCTCATCTCGAGAATTTTACCGAGGTCGTCTGCGGTCCGACCTTGCGTTAAGTAAGGGATGACAAAGGTCGACTTTGCAACTCGATAGGTATTCCCATCGTCTGCTTCCTATGCCTGGCTGATCCCTGTGTAGATTGCACGGGGACTTGCCAAAAGCAGGCTAGAAACCCATACTCGGACCGAACCTTCGGGTACAAGTAATAGCCCGCATCGTCATATTGGAGGCTGATATTGCTTGGCCGTAACAAAAGTCCCTTGGTCGTTTTAATTGCTTGCATTTCAGCTCCACCCGGGGCTATAAGATAAGCAAGTGAGGTCCAGGCCACGTCAACTTTGTGTCGGAACTATAGCCCTACTAATCCCACGGATTCGGAGCCGAAGATGCAAAACATGGCAGACGACGTCGTAAATACGTAAACCGTCCCCCTCGATCTAACGGCCAGAGGCTGACCGAAGGCCTGGGGTAAAGGTTTCAGGCGTTTCGTCTTTCGAATATACGAGGTCGCACGTGTTATTAGCCTACCAACCATTCATCTGCAGAGTTCGGTCAGACGTTTCCGCATTTGTGATGGCCCAAAGGAGATTACATGAACGCTAAGGATTCGAACATGCCAACGCATTGATATAGGTCGACTTTACTATAATAGTCGATGGAACAACGTTGATCCATCTGTCGAACACTAGTGCTCGAAGCCATGCTACCCAACCATCCCACGCCTCCCCAGTGCATATGTATCATGCCGCCTGCAGTGCTGTTACCAGAAATTCTCCTACAGCTCCAATGGATTCCCGTCTCCTGCAAGTTCCATCGTTACACAAAGTCTGCATGCGGGTAGGCCCATTGGCCCGGGAAAGCAGCTGCTGGTCCGGACGGGATCCCCTTTTCCAGGTTAAATCGGTGCGCCGAAGCCCCAAAACCGGTCTCCCGAGAGTCTAGAACCCCCGAACCAGTCGCCAAACTGAGTCTCGTGCCGCCCGCGAAAGATCGTCATGGGGAATTCTGCTCTGCCTCCGCCAGCACAGTTTAGAAAGTGCGTCGTCGTTGTTGCGCTTCTTTTTATCTACGCCTTCGCGGCGAACGCGCTGTTCGGCCTACTCTATCGGAATGGCTACTACGAGGCCCTGGTTCGTCTGCGCGATGAGGGGCCGCACCACCTTCCCGGCTCCTCCAATCCCATCCTCACGTTCTATACGGGAATCGGCTTTTTGGACAAGCTCCTGACGCTCGCGAGCGTCATGTTCGCCAACGTCACCGACGGAAATGCGCCCGAGCTATCCCTGTACGCCTTTCACTTTGGAGGACAGTATCTTGCCATACTTGTCATTATTGCCGTCGAAGGGTTAAGGAGTGGGAATCAATCGAACTCCTTTCGTTTGTAAGGGTCAATCTCAAGCAACTAATTAGTAGATGTGCACTGACAATTTTATTACGGTAGTTTTTCCATATGGGGATGCTTGATGCAAGCCACGAGCTATGGTGGCACCATGCCAATCTATGCCATGATTCACTTAATTACTTCACCGACCGCCCAGGAAGCCGGGCCGTTGCTCTTGGAAGCAACCTCGACCTCGAAATTATCGGAGCTCTGGGCGCTACCGCAGGCGTTCATGCTTGGCTATGTCATACCAGCAGTGCTGATGAGCGTCCCGCTATTTTCGAACACCGTCCATCAGTGGTTCGGCGGACTATGGCAAGGATCGCCCATTTTCAGCATGCTTATCGCGAAACTATTAGCACTCGGGTTCGCGACGAACCCACCGTCCCAGGATATCTCCGACACCAAAAAATTGTCCCGTCCGCGTCCAAAACAGCCCCTTACCAACAGCCCACAGCCTCCTGTCTCCTTAGCCAGGGGCCAAGAAAAGGCCCAGGAGAAGGACTTGCTTGCTAAGGCTTACCTGTTCGCATTCGTCTGGTGCGTCGTGTCTCAGCTCGTTCCGCTCCTACTGATTATGGCGGTCCACATTTATCCGACCGCATTTCCCTCCCGCTTGCGCGAGGCCTGGACTATTTTCAATGTATTCGTACCCCCGCCGTTCTGGTCAACCGAGCAGATGAAATCTATGGCGACCGGAATGCACGACTTTTTCCTATACGATCAATATGTCGGTTCGACAGCCGCTATCGTATGGACATTCGGACTATATCTCAACACCAGAACGACGCCCATCGGAATAGCAGATTGGGCTAAATTAGCATTTACAATCGCCGCGTTGAGCGTGCTCACAGGACCTGCCGGCGCGGCCGTGTGGCTGATGTGGGAAAGGGATCAGTTGCTACTATCCGTGTAGGAGATAACGGAATTAACGCATATACACTATAGAATTGTTTCTCCCAGCACTCTCGTGCCATCATGTACACTTTGCATATTTGTAGGTAAAGCTGCAAAATGGCTAACCATTCAGCTGAGCTAAAGCATATAAAATCAACATCTGCATATCACGACGTCGCTACGAACCATATACACGCGGGTTCGGGCTATATCACGAAAAATATACAAAATTACTTACTTAATCTTAATGTTTTATCAATAGACTACATAGAATTCCCTTGCAAGCCGCGGTGTATATCGACTTTGGGATCAATACCTACATCATGCACCCGCGCGTAAAAGAGTGAAGCGCGATGAAGCGAGGATGCGACGCGCCGCAAGCAGTTCGAGCTCCGAGCAATCGTCCATCTCAGGGTTGCCCGCAAAATTACGGTTTGTCTGCAGTGACGTCGGAATTAGCAATAAAAAGGCCAAAGCGTGTGAAGCTCTCTTCGGCTCTTTGCTGCCACCGGATCCATGTGCTTAACCTTATTCCCCCTTTCATCTAACCCCAACAGCGAAAAAAAAAGAGCCGAATACGCACACCGTCCGATGATCCGCAGATGTGCCATCTTTTTCGCGCTTCAGGACTTCGCCCCGTGCGATGTCGTCGCGTGGCGAGTGCCCGCAAGCATTGTTTCCCCAGAAAGGGGCCAGCTCCGCCGCGCCAGGCAGTGCTCCAAAGGCTACCAGGTCGAGGCCTGGAACCGCGCCGCATACACTATGCACGAGTGCCCCGGTGCTGACGCCCGAGACTCGGCCGAGTCTGCCGGTGGGCTTGCAAGCTTTGATTAGGTAAGTTGCTAGGAAGGATCGAGGAGGGCTCTGCGGCCGAGATGGAGCGGGTTTCGGGATGTTTGGCAATTCCGGCCGGCGGCGGATAGTGGACTTATGGAGAAGCTGCGCCGACACGATCGACAGAAGTTTGACGATTACAATATGCTTGCTTACTCAGCCTGGGTTTATTCGGAGAGGTTAGGTTTCGAGGGCTTTGACGTCTAGATTGTTTGTAGAGGGCTGCTCTTTAACGTTGTAGTCGTAAGACTGGCCCTGGCGCTCACAGGTTCTCGGTAGCCTCTTCCTAATGCTTCCCGGATAGCATCTCTAATCGAGTACAATATTGGCTTCGATTCCCTTGGTAATCTGCAGCGCGAACCATTTTTGCGGTCGAATAACGTGCGTGTTTACAACCAGCTCATCGCATTCTTGCCAAAACTTCAATCTAACAAGAGGGGTGACGAGATGTCCGTGGTGTATACTCGGACCTCCAATCTATTCCGGGTCAGGCAAGCGGAACTTGAAGAGACCTACTTCTTCACGTACCAATGATCCAAATGTAGGATGTGTCCGGCTGCCCCCAAAACATGCAAACCTGCGCATGGACCACGCTTAAACCACTCGAAGAGCCGAGGATGTTTGCTGGCGGAATAATGAAGTTTAATAAAAGTCCGGAAGAGTGCCTATCAGTTTGGTCGGAACCGATGACTCGCCTCTGTATTCGAGAATGGAGTTGCGACCGAGCCAGAACCCAGAAGCATGCTTAAGACGCATGTCGAGTCTGGGATGTAGGCTTGGACAAGGTAACCAGCACTCTAACTAATCGAGTATGCGCTACCTATGTGTATGGAGTCTCATACTGCGTATAAGCCGTTCATACTGCGATGTAAACTGCATTTCGAAATATACAAGTGTTTAATCCCCGGTCATTTCGTTTAGAAAGGTTAACTATGGTCCTGAGCCTAGCGATGATGACATGTTTCCTCTGGTGTCCGAGGTATGCAGAGGTAGACACAGGTGAGCTTGCCAAAGATGGCTTGGGACCGCGCGTTTTGTTCTAGGTGTTTATACTTGAGCTGCGGGATCGTGTACCTCGGGAAATTCGCCATTTGGTAAAATTCTTGGCTGTCGCCATAAGAATATAACAGAACATGTGACTCAAAAGCGAAACTGAGATCAAGAATGAGGTTGAGGCGGTACACCCCATATTTCAGGTGTTTAAAGACCTTAGATGTCATTAGCACGCAGAGTTTAACGGAGGAAGAAAATGGGGATGCAAGATTATGAACGAATCCTTAACATGTAAAAATTGCCTAGGAAATACGAAGTGAAAAGACATCGTGTGACATAGGGATATTAATGATGCTCCAGAATAGCAGAATTCGTAAGCATAGAGTGGCGAACGTGAGTTAGCGATATGTTAACCGTCAACATATAACAGTCAACGTCTTACTAGACGCATGGTTCCGGCTGGTGGCGAAGGTCACGGCTACTCGCTGCGAGTGATGAGACGAAGGGTCACTTCCGTACGTCACGCATGCCCGGACCCGAGATACGGGCGCATGTTGGTATTTACAACGTCGATTAGTTGGTACATAAGTTACACGTAATCCATTTCCTTCGCAGTCATACTCGTATATTCGGGATGCGCACTGATCAAGATACATCAGTACGATTTCGCATGGATTCCATGTGTCGAATCTGTCGATAATGCCGATCGTGATCGACTATCACGTCTAAACTCTGGAGGCGACGAGACTCATGTAAATCCCCCACAGTAGTCCCACAAAATTGAGGAAGACGATCCGTCGCTCCACCGGCACGCAACTAAAGCTGATGATCGATGCGAACGGCCAAATCTTGTATCCGGCAACAATGACGGGAATCGTCTCGGTTCTAACGTTGTATCTGATTTGGTCCATGGACTCTCTTTTCAGGATGCCCATGAGTATGAAGAATGCGACCGTATTCATAATGGCACCGAGTGTGATACAATCGATAAACCACTTTGTGAATGTGTTTCGCCAATTCAGCTTCGGCTTCTGTTCCAAGTCTCCTCGGACTCCCCCATCCTCGTCGCGTGCGGTCTGTTTTTCAACGTCCCCGACCGGCTCCTTTCGTTCGTAAGCGGGAAAGTTGCGCTCGAGCAATTGTTGCCACATATAGTTAGGAGGTGCTGTAATGAAGGTAACGGTGACAAATTGAAGGAATTTGGCGAAATCAAAAACGAACGGGCTACTGTCTCGGTAGGCTTCGAGGAATTGAGCGAGAATGTTGGATGCGCTGGACAGACCAGCGGCAGCCAACGTGGCTTTCATCATAGGGGAAGGCATTTTGATATAACCAGATATCGATTCCGACCACCCTGTTCAATCAGGTCGAAGACTGTAGAAGGATGAGATAGAAGATAGGAAACAAGAGAAAGACGAAAACGAGTGATGTCTTCTCATTGAAGAGCCGGATGAATTGAATTCGAATATTTTCGGAGGTTTAGGGACGTCGATCCAGAAAAAGACTTGGAGACTTGGAAACTTGGAAATATGTCCAGGTGGGTGTGGAATACGGGGGTGCGTTTCCAGATTATGGATTTATTATTAAAAGTGACAAGTCGGTAGAAGATCGTCGCCTTGTATTCTACAAATTGATTACTTGCATATCTTGATCGTAGGGTACTCGATGAATTGAGTCTTGAGAGAAATTTGAAGTTGAAAAGTCAAAGTCTCTACTCTCTCTGACGGTTTCGTCTGAACATTGATCGAATTTAACTTTCTTCAAAGACCCGAAAATAGAAAACGTCATTCTTAATTGTACATGTCATGCATAATTCTAATGTAGGTGATAGTGGATCGCGACTACCCCAGATTGATATTCCCGAGCCCCTAAATAAACGCTGATGTGGTTCCGCATATCAGCATATTCAGATGAGATTAGATATTGGATATGGAGATTTATTCGCTTATCGGGTGATGTATAAAATCGTTAAAGCCAGTGTGCACTTATCCTGCTTATCTAAGGTACTATGCGTCATAGCTATTTGTTTTTAGGCAATTTTGCGACTCCGAAGCATCCATCATTCAGGATCATCACTGAGTCATTGCAGAACTGCCCAACCAAAATTTCAACGTTGACTTAATATACCAATTTGCATAGGAAACAAAATGAGTTATTTATCAATATCATCTTCATATTTCTAGCCTAGTCGCAACCATCAATAAGCACACTGATATTGGAGGGACTAGATGCTGAGACCGAACAGTCAAGTGAGGGTCTAACAACTCCGTGGCGCTGTGACATCGTGACACCTTGCAACCGGGATCTCGTTCATCTGACAATTATTTTCGCTAGTCTTTCCTGGGTCTATCCAACGAGCTACCGAATGAGGCGGATCTGCCTTGTAGCTGATAGGCTGTGCAGCCAGTAATGTGCTACCATTCCGGCTTAGGCTCCTTAGCTTGGTAACGGGATCGAGTGACTCACCTGTTTCCGGACTTCTGCCCAATCGTCTTACACGCCTCAGCCCCGGGGTTATCGGGCAATGACATCGAACCCAACATTGGCCACCCAGCCTGCCAGCCCACGATGACTCTCTAACTTGCAAATCTGCAGCACTGCGGCCGTTGATGATTCATTTCCCATCGCTTTTACCGTTTTGATGCCAGCTACGCTTTATAAACTACCCTTCTCTTCTCTTGTCTTCGAGAAGAATCCCTTTAACTCCATCTTCACCGAGACCCTCTCACGCTACCATCCTAGGCGCCTTGCGCGTGGCCATCCTTTACGCCCTTGTATTCGCATGACAAAGCTTTTGCTTTACGTGTTCACAACTTCTGTATTACAATAACCTAATCTATTAGATTTCCTTATAAACCGCTCATCATGCCAACGGTGTCATCATCAGCAGCTGGTGCTAGTGCTAGCGAGCAATTACTTCTATCTAGTCCTGGTACGACCAGTATCGGACAAGGAGGTTGTCTGGATCAAGAATTGAGTTTTCGGCAAGGAGCCTTTAAGCACGGTCGGGCCCGCAAGCCTACTCGGGTCAGCAAAAGTCGCGCCCGACGCCGCAAACCTCTCCCATCACGTTCGGCATGGGGGTATGGTGACGAGGATGACCGCCGTTTGGCGGCCGATTCTTCCGTCGTACTACCTAGCGACCGCTGCACCAAGAAGCCTCGGCTCGAGCGCCAAGAAGCTTTTCGTGAGCCGAACACACAATTCTTTCATTCGGACGTAGTCGACGACGACGCAGAACTGTATAAGCTGGGTCTCCTGTACGACGACGAACACATGCGCGGCTCCCGTTTCAACTTGGACACTATTGTTCACTCGGAGCCCCTATACTCAATTCGCCCAGCAAAACGAGCGAGGAAGCACCGTCGGGACACCTCATATCTGCACCTGGACTTGTCTTTCGCCTCGCTAGGTTCGGATGCGGATCTTCAACACTATCTAGTTCCCGACCTGGCCTTACTTACTCCCCCTCCCGAAAACGCCCCACAGACTGACGGAGCCCATGAGCGTGGCATCACAACGGCCCGATCATACAGGGATGCGGCCTTATCGACCATTCCCGAGCTCCCGGAGAGCTCGGTCCACTCATTAGAAGCACTCATCGCGAAGAGAAATTGGTTCCCCGATTTGATTCCCGATATGGAGACAGACGAAGAAGAAGCAGAGAACGAAGATGGTCAGGACTGGGCAGTGCTAGAGGCTACGGATATTCTAAGCACTGCCGATATCGACACCGACGTTTTGACGGAAGAAGCCATGGACGCGGACGCGGCCTCGGCCACCGACGAAGCCTGGATTGTGTTGGGGGGCGGCTCGTAGCAGATCCGCATCGGAGACCCCCGAATGCCCTCGGGTCTCGACCGAAGATCGCAGCCTCGCCTGCGCGGATTGGCCCTCACTTACCCCAGCACATTCAGGCGTCGGCGTATTCGAGGCGGAAAGGCAGTTGTGTGCTCGTAGTCGGGAAACTGATTGCTTGAGCTCGTTGTCTTTGCGTTGAGGTGTGTTGTTATGGTTACTTAAGTACCTTCTACATACTTAATGTTGTACGTAATGTGTACACTTCTGAAGTCCCTGCGGGACGTTGCATCTTGGGTCTGGTACGGTTTCTTGCTACGGCCACGGTTACAGCATCATCATCTGCATTATTCGGCGTCTTGGTCTGGTGGTATGACGATACCCCTAGTCACGAAGTCTTGAACTTGGTTTATGGAGTTATTGGTGTGTATTTTAGGAAATTTTTTATAGTAGTATGCATGGATATAGATACGGCTTTGTTTAATATTATTTTTCTTGGACGTCCAGTTTTGGTTTCGCTGTAATATCACCTAGGCTTTTCAGAACTGGTGTATGGGAATTGTACAATGTGACATGTTATGTGTAATCAACGATGGTTGGTGTAAATGGTACTGTGTATGACAACCATTGATTTTCCCTATACACTTAAGACCATTTAAATAATCGAGCATTGGGATATAAGCACGACCGTCTCATACAAGGGATTACCACATGGAGGAGTTATCTGCGATGTACCTGCGATAAGAGTAGTAGGGATACAATTACTAAAGGAAAAACATCCAATAGGATGTAATCTATTTTGAGAGCTTATCCAAACAACCTAATAGGACTAACTTTCACATACGACCATAGGAGCTAGACAACTCAGGATCTCGTCTGCTCTCTCATAGATAAGCTGCCCACCGGAGGATCGTCTGTTGGGGTGGGGCGGAGAGCGGTCGCATCGTCACGTGACACAACCTTCAAGAATCTGAATCTTATTTTTCGACCCGGCATCGTGCCTCGGTATCATACTGCACGGACCGTTTTCGCCCGATAGCTTCTACTTCGTAAGCTCCCGATACACTCGTTCGCTAACCTGCATATGTCGCCACTCACGATGTTGGTTCCTGCTCGATGGGGGCAGGCGCGTCCCTTGTCATTCACCCTCCTCCTCTACTCCTCTAGCAGAAAAGGAAAAGAGGATTCCGCAAAGAAAGATACCTAAGTGGGCATTGAGCGCCAAATCCAGCTGTGTGTATCGATGTACCCGGGAGCCTATCTATTAAATTCATAAGGTAAGTAAAATCAAATAAATGTTTTATATTCTTTTCTCTTGGTTTAGGTAGGTAGTAGGTATTTATGGCTTCACCACCGCCAATTTCGAGCCGAATGCCTTCAATATTACCGATTATGTTTTCCATTATTTTCTTTGTTGTTGTGCGTCTTAGTCGGCATTCAAAAAGGAGACCCGAAACCTACAAGAACATCAAAGTTCACAAGTCATCCGATATATTCAGAGAGATGTAGACTGGAAAATTAGCATTGACTAGCCACTCTGGCTTTAGCTAGTATCGTGGATAGAATCCGTACTTAGTAGAAATAGATATGTTGCGCTGAACGCCGCCAGAGACCTCGCCCATGCGATTCCGATAGATCCTAACCATACCCAAGAAGCCCCCAACGCCTAAAGAAAACACACACTACCTAGAATATGCTCACCTTTAATCCGATGTTCGCTCCGTTCTCGTTTGTGCAGCCTCGACAACACTTCTCTCGAGAGTCGGTGTACTGATAGGTTTATCTTCTCGAATAGGGACAATTTCCCATCTGGTCATAGCATCATCCATACCTGGCCAGAGATCAGTGGGTAGATATTCTGCGACCTCGCTTCGGAACTTCTCCCGTTCCTTGCGATCTCCCTCGATGATCTTGTCGACGCTTTCCTTCGCCTTCTTCCATATGCTTAACACCTTCTCCTCTAATGACCTTCGCCTTTCAACTTCAAGTATGAGTCCGTCGTATGAATTCGAGTAGCTCTCGTAGAATATTCGCAATTGGTCCATTTCATCCAACTTGTCTGCTATTGCCTGTTGCTCGTCATTCCACCTTTCGCGGAATTCCGATTCAGCTGAGATATAGCTCTGGAGTCGCGACCCGATGTCTTCTAATACTCTGAATGCATCAATTGTTGATAGATATGTCTTTTTAACTTGGTTCGTCTGCTCATCAATCATAGAGAAGTCTGCTTCCATAGACTGCAAGCGCATATTGAGCTCTCGAACTACGTCCTCTACCTCCGATGCGTCTTGTACGACAACTTGAAGCATCTGGGTGCGATCTTCAGCTGAAATTGGATCATAGTCCGGCATGTGAGATTCTTGCTCTGCCATAACGCCCGATATCGACATATCCCCCCCTCCTTGAGAGTTCGTTACTTCGGCAGCCTTGATCCTGGCCAAGGCCGCCCCACCTTCTGTCGTTCTCACTGCGGTCACACATAGATCGAAGTGTTTTGTTAGGGACGATAGGAGTTCGGCCATATCATGTGAGTGCTCGATCATGGAGGCTAGGAATCGGGGCACAATTTGTTCTGTAGAAGAGGCTGACGGAGATGACGGAAATGGAGAGGCGGGCATAGTCTTTTGTAGTAAGCGCATATCGGTATCGAAACGTAATAGATCGCCGTCGAATGATTTTTGTATATTCTACAAAGGAGAGAGCTTTAGCATAGAACACAATTTTGGGATTGGGGGTGGGGGGTGGAGGAGGGGAGCGGACCTGTAAGGCCTGGATGTTTTCTTTCAGGGCGTCCCTCATGGCATCAACTTGAGACTCATCTACAAAGTCTAACAAGTTTTTCTTCTCCTCGCCCCTCGGCCTGAATGTACTATCTACGACCCGATCTCGAAGGACCTTCATCGTATCCACGAGTCGGCCATTGGCGGCGTCTAATGTCTTGATAGTCTGCTTGAATTCCCGCTTTCCATTGTCGTATGTTCGGTTCATGCCTCGGCGTAGACGCTGTAGAAGGCGCACCTGTTCGTTTATACCATGGTAGAGGAATTGCGACTGCGCGGCTAGAATGACGGATTCTTCATGAGCCTGTCGCGCTGAGTGGACGAGTTCGTTGGCGCGCCAGACGAGGCCCATGGAGGAAAGCGAGCGTTTGGCATCAAGAAGGTACTGTACGAGGGTCTCGACGGGAACCGATTGAATAGAACTAGTATCAACATGATGGGAAGCAGATCGCGATACGGATGTAGATGAGGCTGGCCTAGTTGGGGACGCCATGTTGAATGATGTCGGTATCAGACGGTATTAAGATGTTAGATCCAAGATAGAAGATCGTAGGACAGCTATCAAGCTGGTGTTCAGACGAAATATCTACATTCTAACAAATGATGAAGATAGAAGAACGCAAATGCAAAGCTCTTGTAAAAGAACTTGGTGTCAATTATCGTAGGCTGAAAAAGAAATGATGATGAAGGGAGCCAAGCTTTGTGTTTCAGGCATAAAATCAATCATTGATGGTTGTCTGTGCTGGGCGGGTACCTACGTAAAGCTACAGTGAGCTGGTGAACCATAATGTTGGATACGGCAGCAGCATCCCAGCTGCTTTGGATCGACAAATCACGGCTTAACGAGCCAAACTGCCGATTGGCTTGTCTCCACATGATACAGGTTGGGGGTGGGTCCACAAAGTTCGCTAGACAGTCGACATTGGGTTATCGCAACCTGCCAAGCAACTTCCAATGGAAAGGCTCGATAACAGCCCCTAATAACGGTTTGTGCAACATTTACATACATATATGTACGTATGCCTCCTTTCTCATCTGCATCCGAGAATGCCGCACATTCTTCATTTACATTCTTCTTCATTAATAAGTTAATTCTATATCCCATCGTTCAAGATTATATCTACTCTTCTTCTTATACTGACATTATTAAATACATATTTATAACCATATTTGATCTCTTTATTTGGAACGTCGCATAGTTATCTGCTCATCTCAAAGCCTCTAATTTAGGTTAATAATATCTCTCTTCCATATGTCAGTCATCATGACGAGGCCTGTGCTAGCTCGTTGAATAGTAGTGATATTATTTCAGCGACAAAATGGATCAATCGTCTAGTAAGGTGATCAGACGGAAGCCAATCCCGCCAAAACGTCCACATCCACCAGTTAAGAGTGTGGAGGATACCCACGACGTCCTCGACGGTCTGATTGACGACTATCTAGAACCACCCACTTCTCACCAAAACCATGTACTTTCCATCGGAACTAAAGAGCTGACACTGGACCCAAACCCACCTGCTCCTCCAAGGCAGCTATCTATTCCCCTTGTAACCAGCCCTTCGGAAATATCACTCAATTCAAACATATCAACTCCAGAAACTCCCAATCCCACTTCCAGCCCTAGTCCTAATCAGCCAAAATGGAAGACGGCTCTGGATGAGACTATTTACTTCGCTGGCGGGTTAATCTCACATCCATTCGAGTCAACTAAACACTATAGTATTCTTCGACACTCTACTGGAGTGGTCCTTTATCGAGGACCATCTACCAGTATTGCTATTACCATCTTTTCAGATGAGCCGTTACCGGCTGATCGATCGTTCTGGTTACAGCGGAAGGGGTTTTCTGGAAATATGGGTATGGCCGCGAGCGCGCTGCTCCGTACGCAATGGAATTGGATTGATGTGACGCCATCGTTCGAAGCCAAACCCTCGGACGTTCTCCCATCGGACGAACGAGCCTGGCAAAGAGATATTAGGAAATTTTTGAAGAAGGCCTCGTCGAATAAGAACCTATCTAGGCATATCGCCCGCGAGACGTGTGTTGTACGGATTCCTGCTTCGGCGGAAGACGGTTATCTGCGTATTGTTATGTGTACGGGCGAAGGCGCCAAGAAAACCCTTTGTCCCTCACCTATTTTTCGCGTAGCAAGTACATCGTCTGACGTTAGCGTACTACGCGGCGCGAGTCTGGCAACTATCCCTCTCGAGATCGGACTAAAGGTAGCCTCCATGGTAGGCACGAGTACCGTAGACAACTTCGTTTCGCCCGCACGAGATGCCATACAGAGTCGACTTGAGCCGTACGCGCCAGGATTCTTTGCGCAAGAAGCAGGAACTGTGGCTTATGAAAGTCTAGAAGAGAAGTATGACGAAGAGACTGTGGCGACGTACGAATCTGTTCAGACGGAGGGAGTTATGGAGGCGTCGCCTCAGATTGTCGGTGCTGACAGTGGACCAGAGAAACCATACCCAATCAGGTTCACTGGCAAAGTCGTTGAAGGAGCTCATCGAAGCAGCACCGAACTTGGCATACCGACTGCCAATTTATCTGGTGTGCCGAACGATCTTCTTTTACGTCTTAACGGTGTTTATATCGGCTGGGCTCAAGTTCAACCTACCAAAGGAGTTGAAGGTGTTTCATACAATTGGCACGAAGCAATCATCACTATCGGACCTTCGCCATACACACCACCTCGTGTCGTCGCTAAGAACGTAGCTACTGTTCATATCATTCACGATTTCGGCGGCGCCACATTCTTCAACACGGAACTCAAAGTTGTAATCATGGCATATCTGAGGCCTGTATCGAAACACGGTAGTATCCAGGCGTCTGCCGCAACTATGGTCATTACTACGCGGGATACAAACACCGCCATCGCGAGTCTGGGTCGCGAAAATTGGCAATGTGAGATGACCCTACGCAGGGTCAAGACGGAACAGAGCATGAGGTCTGTTGGAGAGAGATATGTTGACGTCAGGTCTCAAGTGCAGAGGCGGGTTGACAGTGTACCCCTGCACCTAGCTGGAGTCCGCACAGCTAGCGCCGAGGTCAAAGACCAAGCCTATGGCAAAGGCGGATTATACATACGCAGATGAGCGATATGTAGGTGTTTTGCTGAGAGTATACCAGGGGCGTCGCGAGCATATGGGATCATTCCTTATCAAATGAAAGAGGCGCTACGCGAGTTTCTATGGAGTTTAACCCGTTCTAACAGTTCGGCCGGAGCCTTTAATCGCTAATAACAAGTTCAAATTTGGGTATTTTTACCTACTCACTCACCACCATCCACGGTAGTTCTATGTCTCTAGATGTTTATTGGCCGTGCTATTCCGTCGCGGACTATCTGTTTCTCAAAATTGAAGCATATCTCATGGTCTATAGCTGGGCGATGTCAAGGGTAGTACGACTGAATTGCGGGGTTTTCTGTCGAATTGCATTTTTCTAAAAGGCAATAATGACTGGATGGAATTGATCGCTTGCTTACTTCAGCGATTTTGGTGGCTGCATTAAAAGTTGGTGGTTGGGACAGAAGCTTCCCGAAGGCCGAGTACCCGGGCTGAGACAATGTCCTCCGCGACCTCACCCGCAATCACGGCAATCTCCCCGTGAAACTCGGCGTTACAAGTGTAACCCTACCAGAGGCATCTTTATCCCACTTGTCTCCCTGTCGTGTAACTGATGGCTAACGGCTATCAGTAGTCCATAATAACAATCATAACTTGGTGGCGCATTTCCAATTGCGCTAGGAGACATTTCCAAATGATCGCCCGAGAGAATATCTTCATCCTCGAGATGCGTGAGACTTAGCCAATTGAGCGACTTGTAAAACTATCGAATCGGATAGAAGATGACGAATATGTCACCCCGTTTAATACGATGATTCACTAATATTCGATACTTTCCGGTGGCTAAATGCTACAGAGAAGACTCATTTGATTGGTAAGTGACCCCCACTTTGGCTTAGTACGCATTTGAAATGCATATGTACCCCGGTACCGTTTTCACATGAAGTCTTTGATAAGAAGTCGAAGCTCCTTCATCGGCCATTTCGTTGTTTTGGCGTTCACTCATTTATCGAACCTACATAATTCGACTTATCAAGGGCAAGGAAATGGCCAGCTCCCCAGCCCGCCGGTCCGACGATCAACAGAGGGATAAGTCTTCAAAAGCCATTGGCGATGGAGATGCCGTTTCCGAGCGCATCGTTACCGGGGATGAAGAGGAAGTGGACGTTTTGAGCGTCAGCGAAAATGTCGCAGGGACTCCAGAAGAGCGCCGTACATTAGAGCGACGACTTAGACTTAAGGTCGACCTGCGACTATGCACCATTGCTGGCATATTATGCTCGCTCAATCTTCTCGATTCTGGGGTTATTAGTTCTGCCTCGGTGACATCGATGCCGACCGACCTGCAACTCACAGGCAACCGATTTAGTGTTAGCATTTTCATCTTCACCATTTCGAGCATCGCCTTTCAACTACCCTCGACGCTCGCTGTGCGCACTTTCGGGCCCAGGCTGTGGTTCTCCACTATTACCTTCTGTTTTGGCCTCATAACGATGTGTACCGCTTTCATCCAAACTTGGCAACAGATGATCGCGCTGCGTGTGCTTCTCGGTATCGCTATGAGCGGCATTTACCCGGGCTTGACCTACCTGGTCTCCACGTGGTACCCGCGAAAGGAACAACAGACGCGCTTCGCCTTCTTGCAGACCGGTGAGGTGATAATTCTCGCTACGGGCAGTATCGTTAATTATGGCCTCAATCAATTGGACGGAAAGGGCGGCATTGCCGGCTGGCGGTACATGTTTCTCGTTCAAGGACTGATCGCCATGGTTATTGGGCTTATGACTTACTTCTGGATCGTCGACTTCCCCGAGGAGGCGCACCGCTCTTTTTTGTTCCTGACGCCCGAGGAGCAGGATCTGGCCGTGTCCCGGATCAATGCCGATCGCAAGGACGTCAAACCAGACCCATTCACTTGGGGCAAGGTGTTCGTGCACGCTCGAGACCCTAAGGTCTACGGCTTCGCCTGCATGTTCTTCCTTTTGAACCTTGTTTCAACCGCACTATCCTACTTCCTCCCTATTATCCTACAAAGCGGCATGGGTTTCGACGAGAACCAGTCGATTCTGCTGTCCGCGCCACCGTATTATTACGCTGTTATCCCGGTTCTCCTGTCCTCTATTATTGGCGACCGATACAGGCTCCGCGGGCCGGTCATCATTTTCAATTGTATTACGCTTATTGTGGGCTTCTGCATGCTTGGCTTCTCTGAGCAGGTCGCCGTGCGCTACGTCGGCACGTACCTCGCCACTGGCGCTTACGTCTCGAATTGGGCGGCCCTGAGTACTTACCAAGCGAACAACATCGCCGGACAGTGGAAACGTGCGTTTACGGCTGCTGCTGTGACGGCGATGAATGGCGCTGGTGGCATCGCAGGAAGCTTCATTGTCAGGTCGGTGGAGGCGCCGCATTATCTGACCGCCGTATGGGTGTCCATCGGCTCGCATATCCTGATCATAGTTATCGTAGCTACGTTCTCCGTCTACTTCTTCCACGCAAATAAGCTTGCCGCGACGGGCAAAATTATTATCGAGGGCGTGGAGGGATTTAGATATACGTACTGATGGATAAATCTGCGGTAGGATCCATAGAACGTGCGGAATGTCTGTGGGTGCGCACAGATGGCTCTGGGATCGCGGTTCTGACACTTGGTTCAAGCGTTAAGTGCCATACTAGGACCCTTCATAGGCTAGGCTATGGCGGATAGACAGTTATTGGGTGCAAGGCACAACGCTAATGACGACATGCTTTACGATTAATGGTAGACGTAAACAATATTCAGGCTTGGAAAACCAATCAAAAATATAGACAGCTGATACGCATTCTGTTCGCCCCTTTTTGTTGGCGCCTTTTGTCACTGCAAACAATTGCTATTGTATTGGCTGCGATAGTTACCTAAAGAAAACGCATTACACTAGGACCACATAAGCTTCTGTTGAATTATCCCCCTTGTCGTCTGTTCCCTGATGTTTCCTACAAATCGAGGGACCCGAGTTGTTCAAAAGGGGAACCTCACTAGTAGAACCATTAGTCCGCCTGTAGGAAATATCGCAATTCGCCATCGACCAAAGGACCCCTATTTCAAATCTTCAAAAACACGCTTCGTAGAAAATGCCATCGTAGTATAGCTCCCAGGTAGTAAAGCATAGAAGCATTGCAAGACCAAGTACTCAGGGGCATTCTCGTCTGTCGGGATTCAGTTAGGCCGCGACTTCCTCAAGATTAAAGAATAGCATACATATGTCATTCTAAGCGTCGATTCCCATCTCCGTCAACGCTTCGTAAACCCTCATATTAATTCCGCGAGAGGGAAGTCATCCGGCACAGGCGAGGCTGGGGGTGTCTCCGGGGGCGTGGGGAGCTGGCTAACGCACTGGTCGCACTTGCCGCGCTTGTTGCCCATGTTGACGTCTCTCCAAGTCGTTCGCTCGCAGAGCTTCTTGGACTCGGTGTTTTCTCGGACGGCCTTGCACACGATGTTGCCGCTGGACGCGCAGTGCCCGCAGCCCTCGTAGTAGTAGACTTTGTGGAAACACATGGTCTGCGAGAGGCAATCTTGTTAGCTGGATTTAGCTTCAGATTGGGGGATTTTTATTTGGAGTTTGGCCTGGCGAGGGAAATTGGTTATCTGGACCAGTATATACGTACGTCTGCCTGATGATCGGGATGTGTAGAACAGGCACCTACTGTGTGGTATATGGATTTGTGGGCTATCGCTGTTGCTCTTTTGATTTAGTAGAACAGGAGAAGAACCTGAGGATGGCAGTTTTATCAAACGGCTGATTGCTCCGACGTGAGACGGCTCAGTATTTAAGACGAGATATACATCTAACTCCAGAATGTGGCAAGGGGATGTGGGCGTCTGAGTTAACCACCTAAACTGGGCTTACGAAGAAATGGCAGGGCTAAAATATTACTCTCTTGTAATGAAGAACGCTTAGACTCAAGATTTATTATTATATAGAGTTGATCCTACCTACCTAAGTACCTAACTAATAGCAGACTGAAGTTTAGATTTAGAGCCCTAGGCATAAGCCACTCACATCTTGCCAGTGTCTTGAGTATCTCTTCTAACAATCATAACATTATGATTACCATTTAGGTACACGTTTATTTATGTAAAAAGGGGAGTACCATTTTCAGGGGCCGGGCGACCCTGAAAACTGGGTACCCATCCTACAAAACGAGTCCCAAGAAAAGTTTGATTGGGCAAATCCGTGATGGCTAGATCTTTACAAGAGATGAGAGGCTATTCCTGAGTTATTGATTCCTACAAGCATATACACGGAAATGAATACGCATAATTAGCCCTACTTGCACAAAGTTACTCTTAAACTATCGCGCCACGAGCGAAGTCAATTCAACATTAGGGATAAATAGAGGCTTGAAGCGCCACAACTATGAATCGAGAACGAAAACAATTATTTAGAATAGTACCTAACACCACGAACAAGTTAAGGTTCAATAAACAATTCAGTCTATTAATAATGTTTAGGTACTTAACCTATGGCACCTGGCCATATGGTTTTTTTTTTCGAGGCCAGCTCTTGTAAATAAAACACAACTAGAAATAATATCTAGTCCATCTCCGTACATAGTGTAATTCTCAGCACTTCTTTTTCTCTTCCCCTCTCCCCCCTCTTTTTTTTTTTTTTTTTTTTTTTTTTTTTTTTTTTTTTTTTTTTTTTTTTTTTTTTTTTTTTTTTTTTTTTTTTTTTTTTTTTTTTTTTTTTTTTTCCTG